>NW_007577736.1:1060178-1266463 GCF_000690725.1 Stegastes partitus | reverse complement strand
AAAAAAAAGTGAAATACACACTACCACTTTAAGCTATCTCTCTGATGTTATAAAATTAAGCATTCATTGTAAAAACCTGTAAATTTGCATCAAGTGTGCCTGCGTAACATGATTTAAAACCGTTATCTGACGTACTTCAGTGCACCCCATAGATCATCATTCATATCTTTTCAGTAGGATGCAGATAAAGAAGAGGAAGCTGTACTCTTTCAGTCACTGCAGCCTTTTCTTGTAAGGCTCCAGGATGGAAGTGAAAAAGCATGTTTTATTTGCTTATGCATGAACTGAATCACTTGCACTATTTTAGGCTTTTTGCTGCATTCAGGAGGGCATGATTAAAGCGTATTGCTGGTGCGCTTTTTCTCTCCTACCTGTTCTAATAACCCAGTTCACAAGATTGATGATCCATCACAGACAACTGCCCACACTTTGACTCATCACGGAGCTGCAGTATGCTGTGAAAAAGCTTTCCTCTCTCCACGCGAGCTTCGGTTCAGCTCGGAGAAGTGTGTCAGTTGCATAACGGCAGCATAACTGCGGCGGCAGGTTGTTTCAGTGTGCTTAAGGGATTTTACAATACAGCATCCTGCACTGCTTGGTCTTTTCCCTCATCCTTTAGGGGCCGTGCCTACTTTTGTTTCAGGTTAAATGAAATAATTTATATCCCAGCAAGTAACCTGGGATGCCAATGTGGAACAGCCTCGTTGACCCTGCTTAGCTGCAAGGCTGTAGACAAGTTTAATTGAGCAACAACCAAAACTTTGCTTCTGATACGAGTTAGCTCTTCTAGGCTTGTTTCTTTAAAAAGAACATCAGGGCACTGTATGACTATATTAGTTGAAAGCAACCTGCCAAAAGTCATCAGCACCATTGAATGGCTGCAAATAGTCAGTTAGTTGTTTATAGGTTTATTATGTGCGCCAAAAACTGGTGTGTTGAAGAGACAAACATAAAAAGTTTGTTGTATGAGTATAAAATCTATAGTGTGTGCATTCCTGTAGGCAGTGATGGTGAAACCTGCTCTCTCAGCTAGTTAATTGATTTAGTCTCTAGTTATGAGGTGGAAAATGGGCTCTAAGGCATGTTGGAATGGAAGCAGCGGGGGTCCGAGTCCAGAAGATTGGAAAGTTAAATCCACACCGAGCAGCTCGACAGATAAAATTGCCGCAGCATTGTTCTAAATCAGTTCAGACTTTTATAGTGTGTATAGGGCCTTGTGTTTGTACGTCATATAACTAATCTTATTGTTTCTCATTCAGTGAAAACAGCTCCTCAATCATGAGGCGCTTGTCTATATAATATTTTTAATGACTGTGCTATTATTGTGTAAAATGGGAAATGAGAGAGAAGGTGTTTTGCAGTGATTATACCTTTTTTAGTGTGGCTTAATGGGAAGTAATTTAAATCATCCTTTAAAGTGTTACAGTCATTTAACCCTTAGAGCCCCAGAACCACTGACAGTTTAAAAGACAATTTACATTTAGAAAAAAAAAAAAGAAAATCAATTTAATTGCACCATATATCAGCGCCCCAAGCTGTAAGAATAGAGAGAATTCTCTGATTTTAAACTTCCCAACAATCCTTGAACTACTCATCTATGACAGGTCGTTCTGTTTGAAAACTAAACAAATCCAAGCCTAAAGTTGTTATATTGCATCACAGTCATTTTATTCTACATTTGTCATTGAAAAAAATGCCAAAAATGAAGTGTTTGTTCTAACGTGACTCTGTAAAGAACGAAACGGGGGAAAAAAAGACAGTAACAAAACAGTCACTTAACAAATATTCAGACTTTTAAGCCGAAATAATAATAGTAAAAAAAAAAAGTTCCCACAAGTAAAAACTTGTTTTCTCTACTTCTAGCCATTGTTGTGCTGTTTCCATCAGGGGTGCAGGACTGTACATAGCAGTAAAAACGAAAAAGTAGCCCACAGAGAGCAAAAATGTGACAGGATTTGATAAAAATGCCCAGAAACTACTTAGGATTCAGAGGATTAATAAAAACCCTGCTAAAAGCTTCCAAAAAATCTCCCAGCGGTCTTGTTTATCAGAACTTCTGATCAATTTAGAATGAAAACGAGAGCAGTTAGTGCACTTCAATATATGCTGTTTTTAAGATGAAATGGTACTCACGAATAGTAATGTTTTATTTTATAAAACTGCATTTTTGATTTGTGTTTAAATGTAGGTATTCCTGAAGGAGAGTCTTTTTTTTCGCCAGAAATGAAGGAGGCAAGATGTTAAAGGCGGATTAAGACTTTAGACATCTGCAGTCAGGCTGCATCATAAATACCTTTTTCGAAGAGACTTGTTAGTCTGACAGCAGAAGCAGATCAATTTAGCGGAAGCTTTGTACACTGTAAAAGGTTCACGAAGAGTCAAATTAAAATGACTCAGGCCACTGAGGGTAATTACCTGCTGGGATGTCACTCATTGGGGGTGTGATGAGAAATGCACAATGCTGTAATGCTTTAAATCTAGCAGTGGCCCATGATCTCACCCAGTGTGGTCATCCAGTGTTCTGTATGTTTAAAAAGATCCCCTTCATCACAATGCAATATACCTATTTGAAATAATTACTTTTTTTGCTGAATTATTTCTCAAAAGTTTTCAAATGATGCAAAGCGGACACAGCTGCCTGAAGCTGAAGCATTATTCACAGTGTTGATGATGTCACGGCTTTACTGACCCTCGTTAATCACTTAAAGTGACTTATAGGGGTAAATCCTGTAATGGGCCAACAGATTAACTCGCTTGCCTAAATGCCCGCTCTAATCTCACATGCCACAGAAAGCACAGTAATGAAAAGGACAATATGTCACTATTTAATGGTTTTACGGTAATCTACTAATTGGCAATCTTTAAAAATCACATGAAAGCTAGCTGTATGAAGTGACGTCTGTAGGTGATGAGGCAGGAAGTGTAGCTCCCTTAAGCAATGCACATGCCTTCATCAGTAAACGGAGCCACACTGCAGATGAGTGCTGCTGCTGAGTGCTCTAACTTTGTTAGGTTGTGTGATGGATTGAGGAGGGAGAGCTCGACTATTATCGATGCCGGAGAGACAATGTGATTAGGAAAAACTTGATTCTACTCCGGGCATGCTGCGACACTCTTTCAAAACATTGCTGTACGAACTTTATCATTTGAGGCATTAACAACAAATTACGACTCTAGAAGTTTCAGCTTTGATTGTTTTTTTTTTTGTTGTTGTTGAAGGAAATTGCTTGAATTCAGCTCAACTTGTGTGACACCACAAACGTAGTGCAACATTTGTAGCCTAATTTATGACACCTATCCACGGATTAGGCTGAAGCAATTGATTATTTTCACTGGTGATTCATCCGTTGATTATTTATTAAATTAATCGATTAATTGTTTGAGTCTTATTTTGTCTACAAACGAAAGAAATTCAGTTTTCTGTCACAGAGGAGTAAAGAAACCAGAAAGTAGTCACATATTAAAAGACTAGAAGATTTAGATTTTTCTTTTTTCTTTAAAAAAAATGGTTAATTAAATAGTTGGCAATTTATTTAATAGCTGATAACTAATCAATTAGTCATTCCAAATGGTAATTATGGTAAGACTTTTTTTTGTATCTGTTCAAACAAACAAACAAACAAACAAACAAACAAAAAAGCAAAATGAAAACTAGCATTCAAATTGCCAAAAAAGACGTATTTCATTTTAGTGTCTAGTTAAATTTAGACTTCTTGATTCTTTCTTATTGATCCAAACTTCTTGAAAGCGTTTTTGCAGCCATGCTAGCATCCCTGTAAGGCTGTATTCTGTCACAGTGGAAGTTTGTGTTAACCTCAACATAAACAGAACGACAGTCATAATATGCTGATCATTATCAGGTGTACCATTTCCCATGTGTACCGTCTTGGTGGGGATGTCCTGATCCAATCTCCACGAATAGAATCGGTAGCAATCTAGGCATTTTTTTTAACTGAATCAGAATAAGCTTTATTGAACACAAATACTACGATGTAATCCTTTATTTACACCTGCTGTCACAACAGTGTCATAAAAGAAGAACATCATTTTAAAGTTCTTGTAATTAATCCAGATGGAAACATGAATGTGTTCACCAAATTAAATGGCTGCCCATCCAGGAGCTGTTGCGATGTTTCACTTTGAACTAAAATATTAATGATGCAATATGTAAAGTCAGAGGATCAATATGATTCATCCTCTGGGGAACAGGAACGTCTGTGTTCGGTTTCATGGCATTAAATCCAATTATGGCTGAGATATTTCAGTCTAGACCATAGTGGTGGACCAACTGATGAACCAACTAACATTACTAGCCTTAGACCAACACTAGCATGGTTGAAACACGTGCTAGTTGAGAGAAAACGAGCTACAAGACTAATC
The DNA here is from genome assembly GCF_000690725.1 of Stegastes partitus. Classification (NCBI taxonomy): domain Eukaryota; kingdom Metazoa; phylum Chordata; class Actinopteri; family Pomacentridae; genus Stegastes; species Stegastes partitus. The sequence continues at coordinate 1,262,083 of NW_007577736.1, read as the reverse complement.
TAATCTAAGTCTTTATTGCAATTAACTGGGTGGACTGAAACAACAAATTGCAGAGATTCTATTTAAAGTAGTGAACACAACCAACTGAATTAAATAGCAAAGATTATGTACTTCTAGGATTCCGTTTATTTTATCTTCCAAGGATCCTAAATATCTGAAAATGATGGCATTGAATGGAAAACTGAAACACTTAAGAGTTACTTTTAACTGTCATAGGCTGGACTGGTGTCACCTAACAGTAACAGTGTGCCTTTATTCTAATGTTGACAGAGCCTTGCTTTACTTGCGTGTTCATTTGCACACTTGAATGTGTGCATATATGTGTGTGTATATCGCTGATCACTGTGAGTTGACCTCAGTCCATGTCTTTCCCAACTGAATTTCTACCCTGACAAAGCTGGGACACGGGAGGAAATGGTGAAAATCAGGAATCTGGGACTTGGTGCTATATTTAAAAATTGGATCAGGTCTCTTGTAAAACTAGATAATACGACAGTCTTCTGAAAATTGAATTACACAGATAATGTAATGATGCACTCGTTCAACTCTATCTTTTGGCACTAGGCCACAATGAAGAGAAACTTGAGTAGCGAGAGACTGAGACTCTGCGTGTCTGCAGGGCCAGAATTAAGTCTTGGAAATAAAGTAAAAGAGTCTCCATTTTACAAAAGCTGACACCTCACAAGATGACATCGTTCCCAGAACAAAACATTAATTGCAGATGGCATAATATTCTCTTGAATCACAGACTGAATGTTGACTATTTCCAGATTTGGTCAGCTATATTTCAGACATTTTCCAACGTGGATTTATAGTATTTAAGGAATTGACTCCTCTGATGTGTTATGAGTACATTATCAGACCGTCTGGCACAGCTGCACAGGGTTTCTGAGCAGTTTGGAGACTTCACCAGAGTAAAGTGATCCTGCGTCGGCATGATGTCGGTCTGTACAAGTATCTTTAGTCTGGCCCTCGGGCTTGATTATAGGCTTGGAGGACCGGGACAGCTTTAACTCCTTGTACTGCTGGCTGGATGCTTTGATGATGGCATGTTGAAAGACTGGCATGTTGAAAAGGAGCTCAAAGTCACATTCAGACTGTGACAGAAACATGGGCCCCAGGGGGAAAACAGCGCATGATGTCACCAGAGAAAGATCGAAATATGAGTCACTAATAACTCTGGTCATAATAGATGAAATGTATGTGTGACAGTGACCTATGGGAAGAAAAGGAAAAACTGGAGAGTGTGGAGCTGTAGGAGACGTAAAGACACTAAGGTTCCCTCTGGTTTCTTTACTGGCTTGTTGACGTCCGGCATTGATTTGTCCCACTCTCGTTAAAGCAGCACGTGGGTCTAAATTGTATTACTGTAAGCTGCATCATACCGTTAAGTGTAGCTCGTCTCTGCAGAGAGTAAGTTAGCCTGCACCGCAACACACTGTCTCCTTATTGTCTCTGTGCGGAAGATTGACAAATGTTGGATATTCATGTCTTAAGGTAAGATGGAAAAGAGCCGTGCAGGGCAGGCAGTGTGGATTACCACAAAGAGGCAGTTCTTATTTTACTTGATCCTATTGTGAATGTTAAAAGGGCAAAGGAATGAATTAATGTTGTCATGTTTGTGACTTTCAGTGAAATTTTATCGTGATATAATTGTAATTCTGTTATTTTACTATCGGCTGTGGTCTAAGTACACAATTTGCTTTAAATCACAATAGATAGAAAATACACAACGAATCATTTTAAATTATTAAACACAGTAATAGTTTCTTGCATTCACATATTTTCTGGTGAACATTTATGATTTTGCAAGGTACAGTTTATTAATTAAAAAAGTATTTATGTATGGTACTAATGAGGTGTGATGAAAAGGTTTTTTTTGTCTGTATGTGTGATGTGTTTACATCTATGTGTGTGTGGATGGAACAGTGTTTGTCATGCGCATCAGGTTTTTGCAAGACTTCACTTCACTTTATAAATAAGATATGTGCAGGAGAGATATTTTCAGACTGAGGGTCACACGGGAAGAAGATTAAATGATTGTCAATTTCCAGGTCTGTGAAGAGTATTTCAAACTATTACTAAAACTACTATCAAAAGTAAGGATTATCAACTTGATCTTGATCTAGGTCCAGAAGGTTTGATAGGATATGACACTTTCTATAATTAGGTTTTCCACTTTAATGAGAAAAAAACAACAACAACAAAAGCAGAGAGGGGATTCCTGTTTCAGGACAAACGGAGCGTCTAGACTGTGGTTGTCACTGATCAGAGATGAACAACTGCTCTCAGATTACTGTCATGTTAAAGGCTTTTTAATCTATTGTAATGTTTCTGATTGAAGTAGTGTTTTAAGTAATGATTTTCTCACACACTGAACCAACATGAGAATTAAGGATCATTTGACAACTTAAAATGGGTTCATTCACAGTTTGTACTCTTTATGCAGACCTAATTCAATGGCAGCATTATTGTAATACTTTTCAGAACATCAACACTCTCTTTCCATGTATTGATTCTTAATCTGCTGCAGCCTTTGCAGTCATCTAATAGTGAGGCTGCAAACAGTGATTGTTTTTTTTATTTTTTATTATTGAGTAATCTTCTAGTTATCTTTATTTATTTTTTTACTAATCATAATTTCCCAGTACCCCATGTGATGTCCTGAAATGTAAAAAAAAAAACAGTCCAAACAGCAGAGATAGTATTTCATTTACGATTCTTTTTTTTTTTTTGGCAACAGAAGCATTACTAGATTTAATCCAGTTGTTTGATACTCATTCAGACATGAAACTGATATTACATTTCTCTCACCTTGAAGTAGAATTACAGTATTGGGCAACTTTGAAATAGAAGAGTTTAAAATGATCAGAACTGTAATATTAAACTGTGGAGTTTAAACGCACACACTGTATAAGGTGTGTGTGTGTATACATATACGTATGTATACTTTTTAAACAAGGTTCTGCTACAAAGTGTATTCAGGAATAAGCAGCAGTCCACATTACGTGTTAGATATGGTTCACTATCATGATGCAGTGTAGTTTCAATTGGTGATGAACTTTCACCTTATTCTCACCTTAGTCTAAAAGCACTGCACTGAAAGTTTCCTTTTTTTAATTTACTTATCAATTATCAGCATTAGATGACAGGAGGATGGGGTGGGGTTGCTGAAGCCCCCGCCATTATGTCTTTGGAGGAGAGGTGCTGTGTGCAGGCCGTGGTGGGGCCAGCCGGTGTTGGCATGGCCTGAAAGGAGCCGCTCTCCTGCTGCATTTGCCAAGTGGTGTCAGACTGCCACTGGCTTTCACAGCACGTTTCACACTGGAGGTTGTGGCTAAAGGACCAGGAATATATTAGGCAAAGCTGTTGAAACATATGGCATCTTTTTCGATGCACTTGATGCTTTGATTGATTTTGTGTTTGAATATGCAACATATTTTGAATTCATTCTTCCTGAAAATAAATAAATAAATAATATATATATATACAGTGCTGTGAAAAAGTATTTGCCCCTTTCTCAAATTCTTATTTTTTATTATTATTATTATTATTTTGCATATTTTCCCCACGTTTGCATGTTCTCCCCGTGCAGCGTGGGTTCTCTTCGGGTTCTCCGGCTTCCTCCCACACAGTCCAAAAACATGTTGAGGTTAATTGGTGATTCTAAATTGTCCGTAGGTGTGAATGTGAGTGTGCTTGGTTGTCTGTCTCTAAGTGTGGCCCTGTGATAGACTGGTGACCTGTCCAGGGTGTTCCCTGCCTTCACCCTAAGTCAGCTGGGATAGACTCCAGCCCCCCGTGACCCTTGTGAGGATTAAGCGGTGTATAGATAATGGATGGATGGATATTTTCCCCACTTTAATGTTTAAGATCATCAAACAAATGTCAGGCAAAGATAACCCGAGTAAAAACATCCAGTTTTTAAATGATGATTTTATTTGTCAAGGCGGGAAAAAAAATAAAAAATAAAAAAAAAATATTCGAAGCTACTTGGGCCTGTGTGAAAAAGTAATTGCCCCCTAAACCTAACAACTGGTTGGGCCACCCTCAGGACCAACAACTGAAATCAAGCATTATTTCTATTACTAGCATGGAGTCTTTCACATCTCTATGGAGATATTTTGGCCCACTTTTCTTTGCAGAATTGTTTTGATTTAGCAACACTGGAGGGTTTTTGAGCATGAATGGTCTTTTTAAGGTCATACCACAGCATTTAAATTGAATTCAAGTCTGGAATTTGACTAGGCCACTCCAAAAGCTTCATTTTGTTTTTTTTTTTAAGCTAGGAGTGGGCGAGATGGCAAAAATATCATGTCACAATTTTTTTATTCTAAAATCACGATTTCGATTTTGTCATGATCTTACATGTATTTTTGAGACTAAGTGCACCTGGACCACAGATCACTCGTTGGTGCGAAAAACCGTGATCTGAACTTTGCGTTCAATCTTGTCTCGGCATTCAGAGTTGAGATGTGGAATGGCAATGTTGGACAAGTATTTTCGGCTGGGCAGCTCATACCGCGGGTCAACTACTTTGAGCAGAACCCCACGTTTTCTGCTGTCTTGAACGGAACCATATCTTTTGCAAGATAAAAGGTAACTGCTTCTGTTACCTCTTTCCAGCGTTTGCTTGTCCTCTCATACGGAGTGCCTTTATCAAATGTCTGTGTTTAATGTTGTCTGTTTGGGTCCAGCTGCTGCCTCTGGCTGCGGTGCTGCTGCTGGTCCCCTCGCTGTTTTCTCTCAGCATACTGTTCAGGGTGCTTTCTCTTCAAGTGACTGAACAAGTTTGTCGTATTGCGAACATGCCAACATGCGAACCGTCTCTGTGCAAACTTTGCAAATTACCATTGTTTGCGCTTTGTCATTTGGAGAAAAGCCAAAACAGTTCCATATGATGGAAGCGGAGTTTATCTTAGCGACCAACTCCTTCTGAAATGCTGTGTTACTTTTACACCAGATGTAACGAGACACACACCTTCCAAAAAGTTCCACTTTTGTCAGTCCATAGAATATTCTCCCAAAAGTCTTGGGGATCATTCAGATGTTTGTTTGCAAAAGTAAGATGAACTGTTATGTTCTTTTTGGTCAGCAGTGTTTTTTGCCTTGGAACTCTGCCATGGATGCCCATTTTTGCCCTGCAGTCTCTTCCTTATTGTTGAGTCAATGAACACAGGGACTAACTGAGTCAAGGGAGGCCTGCAGTTCTTTAGAAGTTGTCCTGGGTTCCTTTGTGACCTCCTGGATGAGTCGTCACTGTGGTCTTGGGGTCATTTTGGTAGGCCGGCCACTCCCGGAAAGGTTTACCACTGTTCCATGTTCCACTGTTCTCCATTTGTGGATAATGGCTCTCACCGTGGTTCGCTGGAGTCCTAAAGCTTTAGAAATGGCTTTGTAACCCATTCTAGACTGATAGATGTCAATTACTTTATTTGTCATCTATTCTAGAAATTCTTTAGATCGCGGCATTTTGTTGCAGCTTTTTGAGAACTTCTGGCCTACTTCATTTTGTCAGACAGGTTCTATTTATGTGATTCCTTGATTGAACAGGTCTGGAGGTAATCAGGCTTGGGTGTGGTCAGTGAAACTGAAATTAGCTTTCCAAAAAATGTGATCAGCCACAGTTAATTTATGATTTAACAATTGATTTCACTTTTTCACATAGGGCCAGGTAGGTTTGGATAGCTTTTTCCCTGTAAAATGTTAAATCATCATTTAAAAACTGCATTTTGTGTTTACTTTGGTTATCTTTGTCTAATATTTAAATTTGTTTGATGGTCTTAAACATTTAAGAGGGGGAATTTTTTTTTCTTAATTCGAAAAGGGGGTAAATACTTTTTCATGGCACTGTGTATATATATATATATATATATATAGAGAGAGAGAGAGAGAGAGAGAGAGAGAGAGAGTCTAAGATAAGCTGCTTTACTGCTTTTCCTTAAAGTGCAACTGAAGGTCACATAAACACCGTCAGACTCACTTTTCTTATCTCAGCTTTTCTCTCGGTGGAGGAATTTGAACTGGTGACTAGTCTGGTTTTTTAGACCTTCAGTCTGCTTTGATGTTGTAATTGATACATAATGGTATAATGGTCCTTCCCCTCAAGCCATCTCTCCTCTTTCTTCTTTCCCACTCACTCATGATTCCATTCACCCAGTAGGTCATGTGGTTATAGGAACTTTCTCTCTGTGAGGCAGACGCCCTGGAATGTGCAGCTGCTTTACAGTATTCACTACAGTATAAATCTTAATGAAAGCTTGTTATCTATCATGCAGTATATAGCAGAGATGGATGGCTAAAGTCAATGTTATAGACCAGCATACCGCGGTCTTTACTCGACTACCACACATGTTTTTGTATTTGACTCACACACTAACTTTCAAAACCTTCTTATTTTATGATGTGTGTGTTTTTTTTATTGACCTCTCATTATTTTATGTCAGTAGGGTAAAATATATTTTCAGACTTAACAGCAAGAAGTGTACTTTCATTTAAAAAGTAGCTCCAAGAAATGTATTTTCAGTGCACTTAGTGCTAAATGTTCATGAGAAGATTGATACCACTCTCTTGTTGTATGTAAAAAAAAAAAAAATGAAGCCACCAGCAACTGATTAGTAAAGCAGTTTTTAAGTAGATGTTTGAAAGAACTATTATTTATATAATGCTGTGAATGTTAAACATCAGTCTGTCTTTCCGATGACGAGTCTGTAACACCCTTACATGAATAAATGACACTAACCGATTAAATTATAGCTCTACTGTGCATTATATTAACAGCACGTCCTAAACTTAAAGCCGGGAAACCCCCATACACCCAGTGGGTTTTAAGGACATTTTACCTTTTACAAAATTGCTAAAAAAAAATGCCTCATTTATCAGAGCCACAAACCATTAAACAAAAGGAATTCTCAGATGTTTAATATTCTAGCATTCCTTCAACTAATCATGTGTGACTTCTGCTTCAATCAGGAAAATCTAAACCTGAAGCTTAAAATCATGATATTTCCTCAAAATCACTTTTTTCTACATGTCTCATTTTTTAAAAATGCCCCAAAATAAATTGTTTTTAACAACAAAATTCTCTTAAAAAACAAAACAATTCTGCGCTCTTTAGTGCAACCGAGAAGCCACGAGTGATTCAGCTGTGACCAACTGCTTTGTGGGACAAATTCCGAGATGTTTTGGCTGAACATGTACCCCCATTTAAAAACATATGAATATATTCTTTTGTACAGAAAGTGTTTGCAGAACTTATCTCAAAACTATAAATTGCTGTTTCATAATTATGAGATCCTGATTTTGGTAACATATTGTGTATTATTACATATTACACCCATGGAGCAATGCTTCAGAACTTTCCTGAGAATCATCAGACTTTTAAGGTTCTATATTTAAATAATTTACTGATAGTTTTCAGTACATTCAGTATTATGAAACAAACAAACAAAAAATCTAAAGTATATCAACAAATATATGCTTAAAATACAGGGCTGAAGTTGCAGCCCACAGTGTAACTCACCGTATCCATGGCAACATTATTCTCCTTGTCTGAACTGTGTTGTTTGATCATGATGTTGGCATTTAGTTATCACATTTGTGTCTGCTCTATATACTGACTTGCCCTTTCTAATGTTGGAGATGGGTGGAATGTTACCCATTCACTCTAATAAATTTCACATGTACTATCAAGTGTGACTTTGTGTTACTTTATTTTTCTTCACGCCTCTTCTCTTCAGACCTTAGAAACGGCAAACCCACCTCTGTCAGTGTTTGGTGTAATTACATAACCCTGCAGGACATTGCCACATTTGCATGTACTTCTACAAACATTTGAAATTATATTTGGAGCCTAAGAAATGTAATAGAAAAGTGAACTTCTGCACCATGTTTGATATTCCGGCTTTCTTTTCCAGATCTCTGTCCACTGACTGTCAACAGCCATGAGCGGTGGGGTGAATATCAAAGTCATATCTCAGAGCCAGAGTGACGCTGGTGTCAGCTCGAGTCTGCCTTTACCTCGGAGCATGATGCCTCTCTCCAAGATGGATCCCAAACAGCAGTACAGTGGCCTCCCCAATCCCATAGTGCAGTATCAGCACTCTGCCAAACGGCGGCCTTCATACTCTTCATCATCTGCTTCGTCAGGCCCTGCAGAGCTGCTGAGAGGTGCAGCTTTAAAGAACCACCTGCTGCAGCAAAAGACCGGCATGTATTCTCACAGAAGCCCAGCAGCTACAGAGCGAACGGATGGAACGTGCTCTGCATATAGCAGCCCTCAGGTGCCAAAGAGGGAAGTCCCGCGCTCTAAAGACACATTAGATCTCAACAACAGCACACTGACCCACAGGGCTTTAAGAGACCTCCAGTTGAGGAGGAACACAAACAAGAACTGGACCTTTGGGAAGTACCGTCTGAGGAGCGTGGACAACGCACAAGAGGGCGATGCCTTCCGCCGGCTCTCGGCTAACGTTCAGGCAGGCCACGGACGAGGACGTCTGCTTTATACTAAAGGTGCAAATGGGAATGACATCCCGGGTGTGTCCTCAGCTGGGGTGGAAAACTTCCCGAAAGAGGTGAGGCGCTTCTCTAACCAGGACCTTGGGGCTGCAGAAGGAGAGGCGTTCAGTAACAAATCAAAGCCTTCTTATCAAGCATTCAACATGCCACGTAGAGGGAGTGAGCCCGGAAAAATCAACATGGCTGCTGTTGCTCCCTTCAGGTTCAGGTGAGGGCAGTGTTTCACCTTTTAAGATGGAAAGATAAGTTGAAGACTGCGGTTATATTTTTGAGGGCACATTGAATATGAAGCAGCATTGTGCATTTTTTATTTTTGTGTTGCTCTGCATGTTAAAATAGGTGTGTCTTTTCCTGTAGGTTTCAGGTTCATGATGACACAGATGCCACCCTGGATGATCTGAGTGACTGCTCCTCTGACTCCATGGAGGTCTGTTGTGATGATCTAGGTGAGTCTTTTAGAGTCTCTTTCCACTGATCTTTTTATTTTGGAAGCACTGGACACACCTCATGCTATAAATCAGTTGTCCCTCTGTTTAAGATCTTGCCTCTCTGCCTTGAATGCTTCAAATTATTCTTATCCAGGCCTCCTTCAAACAACCTATATGCCCTGGTGGCACAAGGGTAAAGGCTAAGACCCAAAGTAGCTACGTTAGCAAATTCTTCTCTATTCTTTCTCTGTCTTCTCTAGTTTTCTGTCATTTCTTTGCTGTTTGCTGTTCAATTAAGGCAAAAAAAAACTCCAAAAGAACAACAAACAATTACACAAAAGCAACTCTGATCCATGTAAACTGTGATGAGGACGTTCATAAACACTTCAAGGGGTCATGAGACGAAGAAGTTGAGGACAAACTAACTCTGATGATCATTAATAAAACAAGGTAAAATCTGAAGGTTATCACCCAGGATCTTGAAATTAAAGAGCAGGCAGTCCATTTAATCACCATTTGACTTTCAATTGAATTAAACCTCTGTCTCTTAAAAGCTCTTCCCTTCCTTCTGTTGTGTTATTGTCACAGAAGAAGTTACTTAAATCTTGGAGAAGACAAACTTTTTCACACAGTTTAGCGAGGTCAGCCAGTTGGCTATAGAAGCGCTGTTTTTCCATTTCTATTATATTGTATCCTGTAACACCCAAGCTTTTATATGGCTAACTGTTGACACTGGACTCTGTTCAGCCCGGCAGTTGTTCTCACCGAGTCTGCCGCCAACTCGCAATCGTACTGTCTGTGCCACCTGTTATGTGCATCAGGATTTCCTGAAGTACTTCGCTAATTTCTTTACGTGCATGTGGGAAAACAGATTCTTGGCAGAGAGCGCTTCTCTCAAATCACACTGCGCTGTCAACGCAGCTCTGGTGCTACATGTTTTTTCGTGTCTCTGATGTGCCATTATCATCAGATTCCATCATTTATGTCGGTGCTGTGTAAAACATTAAAAGTTGAACGTTGTGTTTGTTCCGACGCCTGCAACAACCCCATACCTCATGCAATCTTGTTGCTCAGAGACTACAATACAAACATGGCGTGTGTACACAAATGAGCGCACTGTGTTTTGCTTGGTCAATATTTCATTATTCTAAGGACCCTATCTTGCTCAGCGAAGGCAATTCATCATAATCAGATGCAACCAGGACAGTTCAAGCAGTTAGGTCAAATTAAAGAGAAATGACATAGTTATAGCTTTACTGTAAATATGTGGCATTGACTAAAGGAAGTGGGCCGACAGTGACTCCAGGGTGATCGCTGTAACCGCAGAACAAATACGTTAGCTGTGAGACTGGTACATACTTAGCCAGGAGCTTCATCATTTAATAATAAAACTTGCTGTTTCTCACTGTTGGAAAAAGAGCTCTTTTCAGTGGGATTTAGTACTTTGACTTACATTCTGCATGCTGACACACATCAGCTATGATGGCTAACATCATACCAACTAGACACCAGTAATTACTAATTAGCACTTACCCCAAATTCCAGCAGAGGTTATAGTGAGAAAGTTATTAGTTTTGCAGCTAGTTGGTCATAAATGTTGGTGACAGAGGCCAAGAAAAAGCAAAAAGGGATCATACATGATGTTACATACTAATGTATGAACCAGATTTTTGAGAGTATATGAAAAACAAATAAGAGTGTGATTTGAGTAGAAATGAATTAGACTACATTCATTTCTTGACAGTTTTCACACTGAATCTGTCAGCAGCCCCATAATGCTACCTGTTAGCAGTTAGCATCTGTCACTTTAAGCTAATTAATAATCAAACACTTGATTAGTTGATTAATTTCTCTTTTTGGCTACAACTAATTTAATAACAGCACTGTCTGAATTATTACGCTGAGGGGCCAAACTGCAAATCTGTAGAAGTTATTGTGACTAACGTGTCTGGCGTGTTTGTTATTGCTGACTATTCGACACCGAATTTAAAACACGACCTTGCATAATTGCACTGGGCTGTTACAAAACCCTCTAAGTAGCTTCTTAATTATCTTAATGACTTTGAGGGGTGAGAGCTTCCAGCCAGCCTCCTCTGAGGGAGACGGGACCAACCGCTGAGTGGTCCTCTGCTGAGGGTGGACAGATGCAGGACCAAGTCTGAGTGGTTTGATGGGAGGATCGGCTTTCACCTCCTGTCTGGGAGTTCCTCTTGTCCCTGCTGGACGGACCTAGGGGACGCTTAAATTCCATTTTTGACTGTAGAGCTGAGAGATGTGTCTTAGTAAGCTGTCATCTGGCTTCAAGTACAAGTTAGCTGGAGGATGAAATATTGGGTTGTTTTAATGATAGTTCCATTCAGCAGAGACCTCTGCAGAAACAACAGCTTAGTTAGGATCTCTGGTGAGAAAACTTTAAAATGAGTCAGAATAGGGAGCCATGGTGCTCGAGGGTTAATCAGAGAGAGCAAATTGGTCACCCTGACAGATATTTTAACTTGGGATGGTGCTACCTTTGCTATCTTTTCTGCAGCTTGAGTCCGTCATGAGTAGACTATTGCTCAGCACATGAGGGGAGTTTTTGTGAAAAAAAAAAAAAAAAAAAAGAAGAAACCCTCATAACTGCTGTCTTCATCCCTCAGGCTGCTCACATTCCAGCCAGCACAATGATCTCATTAGATCTTTCTTCAGAGGCATTAATTACCACATGACTTCAACACCATGCACAAGCAGTCTCTACACGTGCCTATAACACTTTGCTTCGACCTGCAGTACTGTGTAAAAGCAAAACTAAAAACGAAATCAACTTCATATTTTGATTGACTACACTTTGTCTTTGAAACAGCACCAGTTCTCTTTGGTTCATGTGCACACACTTTTTGTCAAGGTACTTGGCAGATAGATTGTTCTAAGTATTTCTGAGAACTTGTCACATGTCTTCTGTGGATTCAAGCTGTCCCATGTGCTTCTTTTCTCTTCATGTAATCCCACGCTGACTCTATGATGTTGAGATCAGGGCTCTGTGGGGGCTTTACCCTCTGTTGCTGAACTCCTTGTTCTTCTTGTCATTGAATATACTTCCTGATGACTCTGTCTGCTGTTGCTTTTCTGACCAATCTCTGATGGTATTGTGTAATGAATAAGAATCTATAGTTTTTGTACAGCACTGTACATGTGACTATACACATTTACATTGTTGTTCTGTGTGGTTTTCCCCTTGGTGCACATGTGGAGGTCTCCCTGATGTTCTTAGGCCAATTGCATCATAGCAGCTGAGCAGTCCAACAGTGATCACATGTGCTGACCGGGGAAATGCACAACAGGCAGCTGTGTAACTGTCCTACCATGTGCGCACGCACACACACGCACACACACACACACACACACACACACACACAGCTACAACCGCTCAGATGGCCAGCTGGAGGATATGAATCAGAACCAGATATGAAAGAAACCAAATGAAAGATTCAACTCCACCCTCCTCTCTCCTGAGATCTGGTGGTGACTGAAAGTTTCGAGATTAACAGAATGCATTTAAGGAAAGTTCTGTATATCTGTTCTGTGAAGGAAAGACACATCTTAACATGGTGACAATTACTGATGGAGCTATGTATTGATGTTTGACCAGACTTGGGCACAATGGTGTTCTAGGCTAAATGCTAACAATAACTTACACTCAGTCAAAGTGTATATTGATAGTTGTTGGTAAACTCTGAGCATTATCTTAATATGTTAGGATGCTAACATTTGCTTATTAAGTCTCTGGTAAGGTGCAGGAGTTTGGTCATAAACTAAAGGATTGGACAAACTAAAATACTGGCCTGGTGATGGGGCTACAACAGTCATCCTGAGGGGAACATGAATGTCTCAACAAAATTTCACATATTTGTCACAGAGACAGCCAAAGACAATAGGATTTATCCTCTGGAGACTATGAAATTTTATACTGTCATTAAATAGCTGTTGAAATATACAGTCTGGACCTGAGTTGATCGCTTGATCAACCTGCTTTCACCATCAGTTGATAGAAGCAGTTCATTTTCTCACAGTCTAAGAAAAACTTTGTGTATAGTTGGTTTGCAGGAATTTGTTATCCCATGATTCATTAACAGATTTCCACACCCCAAAGCAAATCGGTTATTCCCTGATCATGAGAAGAAGGTCACTGTGAGCGATCCGCAGTCAGCAGGAGAGCCCTGGAGCTCGTGATGAGGAGGAACAAAACTTGACATTGTTTCCAGAAACTAATTGCCAGATAAAACAGTGTTGCAGGTCCATGAGCCACCACAGGTGCCCTGAAAGCCAAATAAAAAAAGCAGCGGAGTGTGTTGCAGAGCCATTGTGAGAGTGAGGGCAGTTCCCTCTGGACATTGTAACTAACAGGTCAATCATATCCAGTGGATTTGCTCCATCTAGCACGGTCCTATTCAGTCATTCTGGTTTGTGAAAAAAGAGCAATTGCCTTTTGATAGGAAAACTCAGTCTAAAAGCATTAAATCTGGTACATTTAAATTATGTTCTATATGATGATCGCATAATAACATGGGGGTTGTGTCACAGTAGTTTATGGAAAAGGTAATTGTTTCTTTGGCAGCCTTGTGTAGAGCAGTGAGGTCTGGTGCAGATGACATGCAGGCGATGAGAGAGGGCGGTTTCCATGGAGCAGCCCTGCATGCGAGCGCTGCAGAGCCTCCTGAATCCTCCTCAGAGATGGCTGTGTGGAACATCTTAAAAAACCGATTGCAGTCATATGTCAGCAAATAAACCCTGCACAAAACAATGTGACTGGATTTTAAATTTAACACAGTGTCATGTGTGTCCTTGTTTGTGTCTGTGCTTAAATGCATCTTACAGAGATTTGGAGATATTTCCAAAGTGTGGTTTTGGGTGTGTTACTTGCTTACACTGGCACATCTTGTCGCTCACTCAGCCTGTAGAAGTGAAGTCACCCATTTGGCAGATATGCTGGATTTTAAGCCAAGTTTTCTCTCTCTTTTTTTTTTTATTAAGAAGTGGACAAAATTACCCAATCTTTTTTTTTTTTTTTCATCTGTTTTCATTGACATTTACACATTATATTTATACGTAAACCTTTAATGTCAGCATTTATACAGTATGACTAGAATAAACTAGTTACCCATTTATAGCGGGGCAACACACTGCTGATTTCCTGGCATATGATGTATCCAGCTGCAAATCTGGAATAGATATCATAAGGAAGCTCAGACAGGATCAAGAGATAATCTGGATGCTCCAGTTGTTGCATTGTGTGGGTCTGTGACAGCGATCGTAACTCAGACTACAGTATGTAATTATATATCTGAATGTGTATGGCTTCACACATTAATAACTCATCCGCTAACTCAACTCATACATCACGGCAAGAGTATTGAATGGTGAACACTGGAGGTGAAGGAGGGGGAGGGGAAGAACAAAGGAATCGGAGGGGATGGTGGGAAAACATGGTGCATTAGAGGAGAAATGTACCTGGTTTTAAAATCCACAGATGGTCTATTCCCGTCGCTCGCTTGCATTTCACATATTCTGCTGAGACGTAGTAAAGCATCTTTAAATTAAGGAAAAATGAGGCAAGGAGGAGGGGAGGATGGGAGGGAAGGCGGAGGCGAGGGAGAGGCAGCAGAGAGCAGGAGGGAGGAGGGAGAGTCGCTGCCGCTGTCATTCTGCTGCTACGCGGTTCAGCGGCAGGAGGGTGTGCTGAAGGGAGGAGTGGTGGAAAAAACGGAGGAAAGGAGGACGGAAGGGAAGGAGAGAAAGGGAGCGCCTGGGCAGCACTGCAACAGCTGCAGCTGCAGCAGCCTGTCAGGAGGGAAGAGAGGGAAGAAAAAGGAGGCTGCAGGATTGTCTTAAAGGAAGCCTTTTTTAATGTATGATTTTGCACGAGGAGAGCTGTTTGAGTAAGGAAGCCTGATTTCTCCCTCCTGATGTTTTCTGATATGGTCTCATGCAGGAGGCATGCTTGGAAATAGTGTGAAAGGCAGAGAAGGAGATCTGAAGATGGAAAGGACGGATAGCACAAAGGCATACGGCCAAGCAGATGGCAAAGGAGTTGGTATGGCAGCCAAGAGGGCCAAGTCTGGAGTGCCCCAGAGCACACAGCGGGGTGAACTAAAGGTTTACCGGGCGGGTAGTTCTGAGGGCAGGCTACCAGTGCCCTCCAATCTCCGCAAGCAGAGGTCTATGACAAACCTGGCTGTACTCACTGATGCTGAGAAGAAGTTGCACCTCTATGAGCCAAAGTGGTGTGATGACATGGCCAAGCCCGGAGCAGGGCAGACCAAGACGGGCAAGCCAAAGACAGCAGGGGGTGGTGGCAGTGCTGGAGGAGGTGCTCCCCTCTCTCGAAACCTTTCCAAGTCGGAACACTCACTCTTTCAGGGCAAACCTAAGCCCTTCAGCCCTCTGGCTGCTCCATCTGCCCTGAGCAAGCAGAGTCGCATACCTCGTGGTCCATACGCTGAGGTGAAGCCTTTGAGCAAGGCACCTGAGGATGGAAAGTCAGACGATGAGATTCTTTCCAGCAAGGCAAAGGCCAACGCGAAGAAAGCTGGAGCCGGAGCCGGAGGGGAGTCCGGTTCCAAAGGGCAAGGAGAGGAAGGGGGAGACAAGCCCTTCCTTAAGGTGGACCCAGAGCTGGTGGTCACAGTGCTGGGCGACCTGGAGCAACTGCTCTTCAGTCAGATGTTAGGTGAGTACAACAGAGCAGTCTTGATGCCTTTACCACCCCAGGCCATTACAGTATTCTTGGGTTTTGTGCTACAAACCGAAAGCCCTGCTTGTGCAGTATACAAGCACGCCCCCTTTGACACAGCTACCACATGGCACCTGCTTGCTGCTGCACATCTACATTTTCCTTGAACGGATTTTACGCAGCTCCCCAACTGAGGGAGGGAAAAAAAGGAAGACGTCCTCATGCCTGCAAAGCATGCTGCTACTATTATTTTACTGAATGCTGTGTCTGAGGCTTGGTGGCTTTGATTATGATAAATATGCTTGCTTGCTGTCATAACATTGCCGGCTGATTGCATGAAGCCTAGGGGGGTTGTGGATTATTACCAGCAGACTGATCTCCTATCTACCGCTTTTATTTGCTGCAACATGTGCTGATGCACTCAAGGGTCCAACCATTGCTTCACGTATGCTTGCAAAAACCAGAAATGGGAATAACAGCATGCCATATTGGGTTCCTTATAGGCACAGAGACACATATTTAGCCTCCTCCCAGCTTCATTCATCTGCAGAGCGCTGACAGATGGTTTACACCCTGTGTACTCGTAAGGCGTAAATGGCAAAGAAAATGGCTTTCTCTCTGGAGGTGTAGGTCAGTTTTAGCAACAGGAAAGGCTTGAAGAATATTGACAGTATTGATCATCATATGAAGGGGATTAAAATTCTGGTGACCCCATTTTTTGTTTAGTTTTGTCTGTCTACATGCATGCTTTTAGTGTATAATTGTAGATGTAGTATTCATCTAATTATCACCTATAGTCACACAAGTCTTTGTCTTTGGAAGTCTTTTAGATGTAATTTTACCCCAAACTCAGATACATTAAGCTTAAGACCCAGTTTCCCCCTCATTCTTTCCAGGAGCCATTATTTTGCATCCTAGTTATTTTTATCAGACATTGTATTTGCTGGCAAGGAAAATTGCCTTTCAAAAAGTCTTTGTACTGCATAAAATACAAAATTATGGTGACATTTCTGATAGAAAGTGTGCTAAATTTAAATATCTGGAAATATAGTGTCTGTGTTTCTATTCTTTGTCTTAAAATCCCATTTTATTTCAGCATGCATTCCATGTTTCATCCGCTCAGTATCATCAGGAGAGCATGTTTCCTGTTGCATCTTAATGAACACGTCTGTGATGATTTGATCAGTTATCCACGCCTCATTAGCCTGTATAGGCATCTATCACTCATACCAGTCACACTCATAGTACAGATAAGTGTATAACTGTAAATTATAGCTGATGGCAGCATGCACAATGGCATGTCTTTTGTGTGATCGAGTGTAGAACCATAACCCAAAAATGCTAAGAGCTCTATAGATCTCTGTACCACACCCACATCTGCTTTATTGAACTAATTGCATAAAATTTGAAGCTCAGTGCTCAGGGCTGATCCACCCTTTTCTTTTTTGTATTGCATTGACCTCCGTAATGTTTCAAAAATCAATTGAAAGTCATTGCTTTTCCAAAAAGGGGTTTATCATCTAAATGAATTATTTATGATCATTTAAGACGATAATCCCATGTGGCCCTTTGACACGAGTCAAGTGCCTCGTGCTCATTAAAGGAAAACGCCCCCCAAAATTAAAACAGAACATTGCAATGAAAAGACAGTTAGCAATTGCAACAGCAGTTATCGCATCGATCAGACAGAGATAAAGAAATATATATATGTTAAAAATAGTCATTTTAATGTTTAGTGTTCAGGGAAGCAGCATCTGAACAGTCTTCTCTGAATATTAGGCTGCAAGTTTTTCTGCATCCTTGCTGTACATGTACAGTGGGCTCGCTTGTTACTGTAAATAGACCTTTTTATTTATAGTCAGCACTACATTCAAAGCTTGGTTAATGCTTAATGCTGCACTCTGCATCAGCAGCATATCTCATTATGAGCTCCCTGAAAGGATGCTTTTATTTCTGAACATAGAGGGTCTCTTTGTTTACCCATATGACATGAAGAATGGTCAACTTGGTTAATAGGCTCATTTGTTAAACAGTCCATGTAAGTTTGTGCACTATGTAACACTGGAGCATTGCATACCACTGCCTCATCACAAGACATCATATGCACAAGGAAATCTAAAAAAATAAATCAAAAATCTTCCCTGCAGATCTCAATTATAAGAGGTTTTATGCTTATCTTGTAGGCTGTGAGTCGAAATATCAGATAAGTTTCAGCAGCTTCTGTTTAACTCTTTCCTGTTCACATAGAGCAGCTGAGTTTGCACAGTTTGCTGTGTAATAAACTGAAAAAACACAAATCGGCCTCTTGGAACTGTTTTCAAAATAAATAATCTACTGTGACAAACAGATTTAACGTTATTAGAATAATAGAATCATATCCACAGAGAAAGCAGAAGATTCGAGTAATACAGACGGGACTACTCCTGATCATAACAAACTCTTTTCTAAACAACAATGGGATGAGCAAACCTCATTTCTTTGTAATTATATGCGATCTGTCATGCCAATGCATCAGTGGCCTGCAGCCATCATAGTGGAAAAGGAAGCAGTGGTCACGGTTGGCATATTTCAAGCAACAGTCACATAACAGTCTGAGATGTAAACTTTTGCACAAGGTTTGCTATTTGTTTGTCTGCAATATATTAAAATACCACGGTTAAAGTTAACCCATTGTTTTTAGTGCTTCTTAGAATAAAAAGCAAAACCCACATAAACAAATTAGTTTCTTCTTTCACAATTTTTAAATGTGTACGAATGAGGAATAAGGGGAAAGATTAAATGAATCTACGTCAACAGGTCGCCCAACTTTTAGGTGGTAGCATTTTTCTAATCGCAAGTTGTTTGAAGATGCTGACTTATTAGCTAAAGCTGCAACTTAACGGAATCTGTCAGCTCATGGTGAACACTGAAGCAGTGGTTGTCTGGCTCAAGAATCACATAACATTTTATTTGAACAGTAATGATTTTGAATGCTGTGTGACAGCCACTCACTGTGAGAAAAGTGCTTGTTCAAAAAAGTCATCTTTCACCTCTCGCTCTTCGTTCACACAGTGGGTACCTTTTGTCGGAGAGATAAATCATTTTTCTATCAAGATTTGCTTGCTGATTCACCTGCCATTGTAAGGAACTCCAAGGCCCATTTGTTGAGTGTCAAAATAAAGTAACCTCTTTCTCTTTCAAGTGCCTCAGATTTCCTGGTGAAATGTATTTCATTAAAAAGGCTTAAAAGTTGCATGTGAAGGCTGATTAAAGCAGCCGGTCGTCTCACTGATCATCTTATGGAAATGTCTCAGCGACTACATGCAGGAGCTTTAATATGGACTTAGCATTATTTGTAGGGTTAATTACTGAGGGCTAGTGGTCTACTTCACAATTACCATTTCCAGGCTTTAGTCTGTTCCTGCACTTTGAGGCTGTGGAGCGCTTCCTGAGGTGTTGCATCATTCATAGGACTTTCCCGATTCAGATCTGCTTCAGTATTCTGTCCGAGTTTTCCTCCTCTATCGGAGGCATCACTGCAATGCAGGGTGCCAGAGGGCTGTCAGTAACTACACAGGGACACAGTTGCGAACAGTATACACGCGAAACAGATGGGATTCACATGTGTGCTTTGTTTCTATTTGTTGAGGGTATTTCCAGGAATGAGTAAATAAGCAGTGTGACAGCATAAGAATGTGATGATGCTTGGTTTGTATGAAAGATGTGGCTTATTTTGTCAGCCTTGAATGCTGTAGATTTATTCTTGGGCTTCTTTTTGATATTTAAAAAAAAAAAGAAATCAAAAAATCTGTTTGGGGTCACATGAAGCTTGCAACTTTTCCAGTACATGTTCAGTAAGAAGTATGGCGCCGGGCCAGTAGACAAGAGTTGATGAAAAGGACCGATATTGACAATGATCTGATGATGGAACCAGATTTAGCAACACTGACAGCAATTTTTCACAAATCTCTAAAGGTACATATCGCATATCAGATATATTACATCATTTATTTTCTTTGGATCAACTGACGTTTGGAGGAAGACATGTTTTTATTACTTTGAGTGCGACATAGAGCACTACTATAACAACCAAAACCAGTTTTTATTGGCTGTGTCTTAAATCACTCCATTTTCATGCAGCGCCTTTTTTCTGCAAGCAATCCCACAAAGTTGTCACATTTTATAGATGTAGTAATTAAAAAGTATGTAACGAGAACAGTGTATTTGTTAGTTATCATGCAAAATGATGAGTCATAATGTTACTTCTGGCTATAGCATGAACTGCTGTGTGCCTTTTTATATGAGGAATGAGAGTACAAGGGAATGATCTGGAGACTGTTCAGTAGCTCTTAGCAAACTTTCCTCTTGGTTTCTACTATAACATTCAAGCTGCATTATAATCTCTCCTCAAAAGCTCATTATACCACAGCCCACACGGTTATGTGTCAGAATAATATTGAAGTCAATATATCACTCTGTCCAACGCTCACACAGACATAAATTACAGTGCATGTCAAAACTGCACATGCACAATACAGATAGATTGCATTACACAGAGGTGCACAAGTTTCCATAGGTCTGTTGGGTTTTCACTGAACCCGGCTAATTGTCTCAAAAGTTCCATATTAAACAAGCCCTCGGATTCATTGCAGATTTGGGTTTCTTGTATTTCCGCGGCTCGCTTGTGAAAAAATGACGTTAGAAAATGTGTTTTTAAACTGTATGTAAATGTTTTTGTGTCATTGTTGCTTACAATTCACACCCTGTACACCCTTCTGAATTAGTTCAATATCTTCTTATGAGAACAGCACATTGTCAGGCACGCAGTCCCCTGACTTTCTCGCCTCTCATACAGCCTTTCCAGTGCAATGAATGTTAATTTCTTTCTCCCTGAGGTTTTTGCTTCAGCGCGGCAGTGGAAAACCCCAGCTTCTTGTGTATATGAGACATTCTCTCATTTCTTACAGCAAACACAACACGGTCCTAATTGTGCCGTTATATTGATCTGACATCGTCATGACCCACTGACTGTACGTTTTTATAATGTTTGCAGTTTGGTCCAAATTAGCTGACCTACAGGGAAGTCGTTCTGGCTGGGCTTCAGCTTATTGTTAGTGGTTTGACTTGAACTGAATGACTCTGAGATAATGCTCTGCGGATCAGAAAACAAAAAAGCTCCAGAAAGAAAATATCTGAGAGAGATCCTGGAGTGGCAGGATTCCCCCTGGTGGGCAGTCTAAGCTACAGACAGCCTTACAGTATTTCATTTTTAGGATGGGGATTAGAGTGGAGGTAACCATGGTGAAGCAGCCCATGGAGTGAAATTTGTCTGCCTAATGATGTGAACGTACATCGGATGTGTTCTTACACAGAAGACAGCTGCCACGTCAGTCCAGACACAAATAGTGCAAAACACAAGCATGGGGCAGCAAATGTGTGCGAGCATGCATGAATTGTCTTAAAGCAAAAACAGAGACCACAATAAAAGGACACCTTGCATCTGCGTTCTGTGTCGACACTCTAAATGTTTCATAACCTTTTGTTCTGCATGACTAACCCACAGACCCCGAGTCTCAGAGGAAGCGAACCGTGCAGAATGTCCTTGACCTCCGCCAGAATCTGGAAGACACGATGTCGAGTCTGCGAGGCTCCCAGCTGAGCCACAGGTAAATGCAGCACATCTACATTTTGTCATTTTTCTATTGTTTCATAACGGTGTCACCACCGGCTAATGCCACGTGCCTCTTAAGATTATGCATGTTTTCATAAAATCATGGGTGGAAAGCATTCATTAAATCTTAAAGTGAAGGAAAACGACACACTTATGTTAACAAACAGCTGAGAGCTTGTTGAATCGATACGAAGCACATTCATGTGTAAACAGGTGTGCCGTGGCCGCTTGGAGAGTTGCCACCTGGTGCACATCTGGTTTCCATCCTTCTTAAATGGCCCATCTCTGTTTCATAGTCATGACTTCATTTTAGGAATATCTGTTTTTGGCTCACAGGCAAAAGGCCCCGACGTTAATTTGTTTCAACAAGCACAATGTAGCAAGAGACTGCAGGAGAGCAGGACTTGATTTCATTTGGATGTCACAGGTCAGATGTGATAACCTGTGTAACAAAACTAGGAGAGATGCATTTCTTGTATCACTTTAAACCTTCACTGAGTGTCTTTACATTCACACCAAAATCTATTGTCCGTATAATCTGAAATCTAGTGCTGATATTATGGAAAATTCTACCTAAATCTGAAATTGTCTGAAGCTTTTCTGCTTCTCTTAGTGCACTGTTTTGTGAGTGTGTCGAGGCAGCTGCTGTCTGAAAAACTGCAGATTGAATTCATTATGAGTTACCTGCCAAAAATGAAATAGCTGACAGACAAACTTACAGACAAGTGGGTGAAGAAAACTGTTTTTTCTTAATCGAAAGCAGCACAAGAACATTTTAAGCCTTTAACTTTAAATTGCTTTGGTGCCAGGAAACATAACTCCAAGTAAGTGATAACGTTGCTCTCTGTCTTTTTGATGTGTAATTAGGCAGCCGGTTGTAAACATGTTGGGCGTAATAACTTAATAAGTCGATGATGTAGCAGCGGATGTGTATCTGTGAGCTTGTTTTTCTGCCAGAAATTGAGTAATGCTGCTTTCAAGTTTTTCATTTGAATGTAATTGCTGTGCACAAACCTTGTAAAACACAATAGCTGCTGTTGCTGATGAATGAATATTTATTGGGCAGCTGTCAAGGCTTTTCATTCAAAGTTACCGATTTAGTTATTGAATGAATGACTGACCTGTCATCATTTGCCCTGCTCATGCCATCCTTCGACTGACTCCATCCATACGCTTATAATATGTGATGTCTGATTGCTTTACTTTTGCCAGACCATGTCAGTGGGTGCTTGCAGAGACATCTCGCAAGCATTAAAGCAGTACTCTTTAACGATTATATCTGCTTGATTTGGATATCTTGGAAACAATATAGCAGTCATTGACAAAATCAAAAAGTCTGAGTCTCAATATCGATGAATTATCCATGAACGATGGATAAAAATACCCCCATGGTTGTAAGCGTTGCAATATTTATTTGGGTGGCTTGGTACACGTGGTTATGCAATCGGCAGACACACAGGACGCTCCCAGCCTTTTTGGTGGACAGTTCTAACCCTGACCCACTTAGAGGAGAGAATAGGAAACATTTAACACACTCTATACAGAATAATAACAAGAGGTGTACCGGTGCTTAAGACAGCATTTCTGGGGTGTGGTCATGAGAATTCCTTGGAGTGTGTGAATATATTGCTTGAAGAGACAGACAGAGACCAAGAGAAATACTGCATGCAATGCCAAAAAGGATATCAGGTCATCCGTCTTTTTGTCTTTTGATTCTGAGAGGCAACACTTCTAGCTTTTGTCCCTGAAGACGATACGACACAACTGTTGTATCTGGGTCAACAGCCACTCAATGCCGCTGTGGCTTTCTTTGAAGGACTTCTGACAGAAAAAGTAAAATGTTTTACTGGGTGCTCTGGTCTCATCCCAACCTCTATGAAATGTATATCACTCTGGACAAGACGGTCAGCTAATTGCCTCCACCATATTTGTAAAACGAACTGACACCCCCCCTCCATGTGTCTCCCTAGCTGTCTGGACAGCAGTAATGTGGGTTATGACAGTGATGAGACCAACGCTCGCAGCATATCCAGTCTGTCCAACCGCTCATCCCCTCTTTCGTGGCGTCATGGCCAGTCCAGCCCTCGTCTTCAAGCTGGCGATGCCCCATCCTCCACAGGCGGTGGGTACCAGGGGGGTAAGGCCGGTTCCCAGTACACAGCCCACACAATGCCGGCTCGCTGCTCCAGCCGCCTCAGCAGCACGTCTCGCATCGAGCTCATCGAGGGTCTCGACGTTGATGACGCCGACCTCAAATCCGGATACCTGAGCGACAGCGACCTTCTAGGAAAGAGCCTGCCGGATGATGATGACGACAACCTAGCTAATGGGTAAGAGCTTGTGAAGATAAGCGGTGGGTTTGAAACTCTTGTTACCATGACAACATGAGCAAATCAGTGGCTGCAGATGGCTGCACGCTGGTTTGTCCTTTAGGCCTCCACCTTGTGACTTTGAAAAGGTCAGTTAGGAGTTGTGGTCGAATTGAATTTCAAACACAGTAACAAACAGGCTGATAGGCTTCCTGCTGTAACTGCTCCAGGTTGCACTTTAGTATTTAATCATAATTAACACAATTTGTGCGCCTTCACATTCAACTCTTGTGCAAAAAACTTTTTATGAAGGAAACTTTTCATGCCGACATCATGGATTTTTTTGTGCTGGTATCTGATGTTTCTTGGCAGGCCTATCAAAGAGCTTTTATCAGCAGTCTCTGCAGATGGACCTTTTTTTCCCCCTTGCTCTTAAAGGATTTCTCAAAGTGCCCATGACATTGTCTGAAGCTCTTTGGCTGACTGTGAGTGAACACACTCAGAAATTTTTCACTGCATGGACAGAAGTCATCAGGTGTTTTCTCCGTCACTCATCACATAAACCTTCACCTCTGACGGGTGTAAACAGTGTATGAATCTGAATAGTTTCAAATGCTTCATCATTTCCTTTTTTTTGCTCATCTACCTCTCACTCTTTGCCATCACCATTGCTTCCTTCCTCTCACATTCTTAGTGTGTCTTTATCTAATTCTCTCTCACAAGTTGACAGCTGACACTGAAAGCCAGAGAGAGGGAGAGGAAGAATCAAGGACAGTTCTCTAGTGTGGCACAGAAGCTTTATCGCTGTTGCACATGCAGTGGGATTTAAGCTCAGCCTCTGGAGCACTCACTAGGCCCTGTATGCCAGGTCAAGTTCTTACTATGTGCATTAAGGAGAAGAAAAGAGATGAGACACATTTTAACCGAGTACAAATTAGAGCAAATAAGAAAAAGTATGAAATGGAACTGGGCCAATTTAAGTGAAATTCAAATTTGGAGCCCAGATGACTCAAATGGACGAGGAGCTCCAAGTTGAAGGTTTAGCTTTTTGGAAGAAGTGAGGTGAAGTAGATCTGACAGCAGAAGCCTGATAAGGTTAGGATTAAATGGGGATTATGTCAAATGGGTCCGTTCCTCACAGGAACGTCCATGCACTCAAAATCCATTTAAATCTGGCCTGTGTTTTTGCCCTGCCCCTTGCTGCATCAGCTCAGCTGTAGTGTTTCCAATTTTTATGAGAGGTGAGCATAGGGACTAGGCTTTTATGATTTTGGCTTTTTAACACCACAAGCACCTAAGATGCTAATCATTTGACGTCAGTGTTTTCTTAAAAATGCCTCATGCTCTGTGATATTCCGCTAAAGTCAGCCGTCCCCAGACATGCTTTCAAGGTGACTGAGACTCCCTGATGGGAGCAGCTGGTCTCTGCAGAATTATTACCATTTACACCAAGCGGGTTTAGGGTGCATTGGGATACAAACATGCTGTGGAAAATTTCTATTCCTGTGTCGTGTTATGAGAGTAATGGCAGGTTAATGCAACTGCCAAACAGACCGAGATGGAAATATTGTGTGCTATTTTCTTCCTGACCTTGAGTAGTTTACATCCTTATACTTGGGCAATACATCATTCTTCAAACCCCTCCAAAGTGTATGCATTGCTGGTCTGTGTTTCCATTGGTTTAGTGGAAAGTATTCTTTATTCCTCTGCAGGAATACTGAAATGCTGCTACTCTACATCAAGAATAAATCCTGCCTCATAAACATACCAGCAACCTTTGGTGTCGATAACAAGCTTATCCGGTTTTTGAAGCAGGCGTACAGCACTGGCTCTAATTTTCTTCTTACAGTATCCTCTTGCAAAGTCTGTGATACATTTGCATTTCTACTACATCCCCTGTCACACACTTACAGTTCGGCTCATTGAGAACCATTAACTACCAGCTCTTGAAAATAGATCAGGCTCCTCCTGCGTAACCATGGGAACCGGCTGAAAATTGACTGTAAGGAGAGGTGCAATTTCTGTTCCATTTTTTGTAAAGCCCCAGTTTTACATTTTTCATACATTCCTTTCATCTGAAATCAGCCCTCACATAATTACCTACATCTAAATGGCGAATGATGCTTCCCGCAAATCAATCACGCTGTTGCGGTATTCAGTGCTTAGATAATGTATAATCGTTGTATAATGCTCCAAACAATCCAGAAATAAATGCTAGAAAAGCCGAAAGGCATGTTGTTGATCAACCCTTATATGAGACAGTAAAACAGAAGTCTGGCCCATTGCTCAGTGTGTAATGAATATTGATTAATCCACACCCGACAGCATTGGCTATCTAAGGCTAGATGTGTACACAATGACGGTAATCACTGCTGCTGTGTCTTCCTCATCGATAGTCTGCCACACACATCTCAGCCTCCTCATCGGCTCCATCTTTCCATCAGAGAGGAACAGTCACTCCTCTACACAGAAACACAGAGCAGAATGCTAATCTGGTTTGGCCTAGTTAAATGAAAAACTGTTTAGGAAGCCTTTTTAATAATCATGCATATAGCCTTCCTAATACATGTAAAAAGATTTGTTGCTAAGACACAAGAGCCATTTTCCTGTTTCCAGTTGCTGTCTTTGCCAGTATTATATCATCCCATAATCCAGACCTACAATTAATAAAACCTCATTTAATGCTTCCTAATCAATTCATGTCTACTAGAGGACAAAGCAAGCCGAAAAGTCTGACATTGTTTTATTGTGGCCTTACAGAGTTGTTGTCATTAATCTGCCTGTACATGCCCAGGAGACATGGCACAGCATTAATCCATTAATACAGAGGCAACAACATGTGTCCACTATCGCATCACCAGCACACAAAGTTATAGGCAAAAGATTCCTTACTTTCCCATCCAGCTGACAAAAAGCAGCATTCAAATTTGTGCTCAGACTTTGCTCGTGTTTGGTCTCCACCAACGTCTGAGGAAACCATTTAGTGCTAAAAGAAAATTTCCTCACCAAGTGTTCACCATTTTTACCTGTATGCAGTTTGATGCTGCTGGGTCAGGTAGCACTTTGTAAGCTGTTGCTCGATGAAAACGAATTGTTGCTGCCAGACATTTTTTGATTACAGCAGCTCATAGAGGCCATAAAAAATGAGTAAGGGGCTCGAAAGTACTCAAACTCAGGAAGTAAAGCTGCAGAGTGGAGTGTAAACTTTCTGCATTTGTCAGTACAATCAACCACTTTCACATTACAGGCCATCATTTCATTCAGTGTTAATGCAAGAACTAATAATGCAGCTTTGCAACTGATAGCATTTGTTAAAAGTATTACTTAAGCTGTTAATACTTAGGTGCATTATTAGGATTTTTCTTTGGTCAGTGTGTTACAATTGATGTACCTTACAATATGATGCAATTCAGAAACTTTATGCAAGAAATCACACTGAAATATTGCCATAGAGTTAAATCGCAGCCTCTTGCACTGCTGTGTTTGACTGTGTTATGTAGGTTTGACGGATCTGGTACTGCTCTAAGCACATTTGGAAATATAGAGAGTTGTTTACATTCAGTTAGATCTGAACTTGCCATAACTACGTCCAATGTTATAACAGAATTATGCATCATTTCCCATCATGTCCTCAGACACCGCAGTCTGCTTGACATATTGGCTGGTATGAAAGACAGCAAGAGTTTTTGTGCATTTCACTAAATTTTATGAGGCTGACTACCACTGCTCAGCGAGTGACTCTGTTTCAGGTCACAGTGTTGAAGTGGCTTTTTATTTATCCTTAACCACGTCTGACCACGTCAACAATCATAAATGTTTCCTGTGGTTACATTCTTCACACTATACTGGCAAAGTTGAGCCATCATCATCATATGATATCATCCTGTTGCAAGCCATATTTTAGGATGCTGGTTTGTGAGTGGAGCAGTAATCACATTATATTTCTGGTGTATGGTTGTTTTTTCCATATCTGGTCTTTAAATTCCGACTGCGTTTCAGCATTGGTGTCATTTTAATGGTGTTCAGTCAGTTACGGTTGATGTTTTACGGGCACTCAGCTACAGTGGACGTAAGCACTCTGGTTCAGGTTGGCTTTTCATGTCTAATACAGATGTTCGCTGGGAAAATGACTTGTTTTTTCCACATTGTCATTTAGTTGATGCGATGAATGCAAGCCTAATGTTTGTAGCAGAATATGTGTTTCACATGAGGCCCATCTGCCTGGACATGATGTTTGTATTTGACAGATTTACGTATTATCTTGGCAGTTTGAAAACCTTAAATATGAGATCTCACTGCAAAAAAAGGCAAATATTTTGCGAGTATTTGGTTTGCCTCTACACTTTGTGGCGAACTGAGGAGAGAAGCAGCAAAGGGCACTTAACTGCAATAAAGAGTTATTGACGACTGCAGTGCCTCATAGGAAGCTGAAGTCCCACTTCAGTGTAGGGTTTGTTGCATAAAATACTTTTATTTCTTTCATTACTTTGCCTCTTAAAACCTAAAGCACAAGACAACTTGTGATTCTGAAACTCAAATAGAACAAACTAATCGATTAGCTGTTCAAAGGTTTGCTATTAGAGTAGGCCAACATTCCTTTTTTATTTATTTATTTATTTATTTTTAGATTAACTCATAATTACAATTGCTATGTTTAGAAAACTTGATTTCTTTTGTCATTCCCTGCAAGCTTAGACCTCCTCCTCTCCGAGACAGTTACACATCAACTTGAACTTGCATTAGCTAATTTTCTGGTCACTCAGGAGCCGCACAGCAAGCTGTAAGGACATTGACGTATTATCAGATTAATACAGTGAATATGTTACTAAACCACCGCAAGTTTATCTACAGTGACAACATCAGCATTAATGCATGTGATGTTCAAGTTGACCCGATGAATTACAGTCTGTCTGCTTCTTGGTGCTGTGCAGGTACAATCAGTCTGTCAGAGCTTTTTCACTGAGCACACTGACTAAACCTAAACAATAGGCTGAAAACACTAAAATGCTCTGTAGTTAAAGTACTGCACAGCCTGGTAATGATAATATAATAACTCACTGTAGGGGTGAAATTATACACTAAATTCATGCATCGCGTTATGAACCTCAAATTTGGAGTCTCCATTTGGTGGATGGAAACTTAAAAAGTGCCTGCTAGGCCATTATTCTTCCTGTGACAGTTAGGGCACTCAGTTGGTGCCAATAAGAAAAGACTCTGAGCTGTTTACTCTCAAGTGTGTATGTTAAGAAAAGTGCAGCATATTATAATGATACTAAACATTAAATCCTGCAGTGCGGTTTCACCTCTAAAAGCTAACACTTAAAACTGCCTTTCTCTTAATCAGTCAACACTAAGGGCACAGCCACGCTTGGTGGCAATCTCCCTCGAACAAAACTTTATGGGAACTGTCAATGTACGAAAGGGACAGAGGGCATCTACGTTCAGCGTTAGCTCCACATGGTGTCTGGTCGATTGACTCCCACAGTGTGAGCAGAGACATCATGGATCCTGGCTGTGCAGGGAGGCTGATTAAAAACTAAAATGTGTTGCATGAGTTGAGGCATCGTATATGTTAAATGAAACTGGCACAGTGTCAGCTTTCAACACTTATCTTGCATTCTATGGCAGACTGACAGTAATTGGAATACCGATTAAGTGTTTTGGGTGGCGCCTGTGATTTACAATTTTTGGACCAAAGGTTCTGGCTGAATACACATACCACTACACCCATAATTCCCTGCGAGATTGTCACTATGACACATTACACACAGTCATTTGATCCACTGTTAATCCAAAAATGTTGATTAATGTAGCTTTAAGGATATGGAAGATTCAGGAAAATATTATGGCCATGACGAATTTGATTTCCCTGCTGTAAGCTTTCCTGATAATACATAACATCTTTATTTGATTTTACCTTCCAATGTGTATGTTGCTGTAGAAATACAATATGTTATCCTAATTGTGTAATTTAAGATTTGACTATAGGATATAGCATGATATAGAAGGTGTTTTTAAAATACAAATCTTTCTTGGATAAAGAGTACATATGAATGAGATGATTTATTCGATGTTATAGAGCTTATTCAATCTCATCACAGCACCACTTGCTGTTCATATCTTCACATATGACACAGAACAAGCACAGTATCACTGTTGCTGCTCCATATAAATGCTGTATAATACAAGGTAAAACAAAATGCCTTATCTCATTCCTGTTGTCCGGTATTATTGTGCTGCACTATTCAAGGTAACAGAGGGGTTTTTGGGGCGCACATGTAGACATCTTGGGATCTGCGCCGCACCGCCCTCTCTTTCTATACAGCAGCATGCAGACAGCAATGCAGAGCAGAGAAAGGAGGCTGGTTCAGCAGCATCACACCTCTGATCATGCGGCAACATGGCTCGGGATGTGCTGCCATGGCAACCGTCTTCCACTGACCCAGTGATGGGCTGCCTTGTGTGTCAGTGTGATAGCTGCTGAGCGGATATATGTGTGGTGGATGTGTGGGCATCGACTGCTGGTTCGTGTGAGACGGAGAGGAAGAAAGAGAAAGAAATGCATAGAGAAAATGAAAGAGAATAGGATGGCTAGAGACAACTCAAACATGGCTGTGAAGATTTAATTGGCATTTTGAGAGACACCTGATGGCATATAAAGCTATTCTTTTTTTCCCCATTTGCATTATGGTTTTTAGAGGGTTAATAGTGACGCTAACTGTGGAAAAAATCCTTTGTTTTCCAGAATCTGTCCTTCTTTGCTCAGCTACATTCTATTAAAAACATGTTTAATATTTTAATAGTGAGAATGTGCAAACATTTACACACAGACACACACACACACACACACACACTGTTAAGCACTGAATACATGTCATTGCTATCTTTTCCTACATTTTTATATATTGTAGATAAGCCCTTGGTTTACTTTGCTCCTCTGGCAATGTCATTTCCATGGTAACCGTAATAAAGCCTGTTAAAGGCTTGGCATGTACAGTATGAAAGTGAGAGTAGTTTTCTAAATATTGGAATACTTTACAGCCTCGCTCATGGAAACTATGTGTATCGACAAACACATTCTATAATGCACAAAGGGTTTTCTGCAGTCATCTGATCCTGGATCTGTGCCCTGGGCAGTCTGCATTCAATTTCCCTTTCCTGCCTCGGTTGGACTTTAGTCACTGAGTGCTTCCCTGACTATTGAAGCCTCACACATTTTCTGACCCACTTAGACCCATCTGCACAAGAATTGGTCTTTGGCCTCACTTTTCTGGTTCTCCACAGGCGCTGCTGCGATTACAGTTTAGTGAGGCCACCGCTTAGGGTCAGTTCTTTAGGCCTACAAATCAGTACAAAAGGGATGTCGTGTTCTCGGTTCTGAATAAAACACTATACACAATGTGTTTTGGAAGATAATTTGTATTGTGCATTTGTTTCAAAATGGATAACAGGAGGAGCAATAATGGAAAACACAATCTCCATTACGCCACGCTATGTGTTACAGCTAACCAGAAATACAGAGCACACAGGCCTCCGCAGTCAGCAGCTTGTACACATCTGGGGTCAATATGGAGCTCTCATTCCCCAACATGGGTCAGTAAAATACTCACTTGAAAAGACTCCCCCAACACCAAACGGGCCTCCACCTTCACCAGCGTCCTCAGCCATGTGAATAATGGACCATTACAGCGGCACCCCAGGGAGTATGAATCATCTGTGTATCATGTCTGCGTGTGGTCGTCTGGGTGCGCAGTTTGAATTCCAACAGCGTATAACACTATGCCCCAGGTGGACAATGTGATACATCTACTGTTTTTTACAATATTGTGTTTAAAAGCATAAAGCATATGGTACCTGTTAGTATATCATTCTCCATTATCACTGTATATTTGTTGGAGTTGGTACAGAAATGTTTTTGTCAGTCGCTACTATGAGTTTAATTCAAAATTGCTTAATGTTGGATTTGGCTCTGCTTCAGTTCCGCTGATACAGACGCTACATTACTCAGACGGCAGCGAGTTCAGATTCAATATTAAGTGCCACATCAATCAGAACATAAAAAAAACAGAGTGCAGGACAACCTTGGGAGACAATACAACATCATAATGCCAGAACAGCCCAGATTTCCAGGCTATCAGGTTGTAAATGTGGCACTGTGTGGGTCTCAGGATGAAGTGTGCATTAGTTGTATGTGGGCTACATCTGTGGCGGCGGGAAGGGGGGGCGGAAGTTTCCTATCTGAGGTTGATGGAGACTGTACATTAATTTTCCAGTCCAATAATCAGACGACGAGTCCATTTTCAGAGGCTCTGCAGAGATGGGACGGCTACAGTCTCCGACACAGTCACTGATGCATCTCAGACCCATTTACTTCACCGATACACCACCGCTCTGTGATGAGGGCTGCCCGCTCCCGTTTGCCTAGTTATGGTCAAGCTCAATACAAATCAAAATTAGGCGCTGGGAGGATCAGAGATGTGTGGCTTTTTCATCTGTAGCCTTTTTGAAAGAACGATATTTAAACAGACACGAATCACTGAACACAGCGCTGTGCTCTGATGCTGTCTTTCTGAAGTTATTTCTCACATTGTGCCTCTGAACTGAATGCGCACAATAGAGAAATGTCTGCTCTTCCTCTGCATCAGAGGATTCCAAATTCAAGGCCTGTTTTTTTTGCTAAATGTCAAGTGGTGCCTCATTTGAATACACAGTTAGAGAACATGTACACTAAACTGTAGCTACAGCAGGCACAGCTTGAAATCATTGTGCCTCCTGCTGGAAATCCAAAGTCATTGCACCACATAGGAACAGGCTCTATGACAGCAGATCATCCAGGTTCATTACTTTTAGTTTCCTGAGCCATTGCTAATAAATTTTTTGTGTTTGAGTACAGTAGAGACTGTATATTTTAAAGCTGATAATACAATAATACTGCTATCATACAATGACTTCCATTGAAGCATACAACATTAAATCTTATATTTTAGACATTTTTCCTGCAACTCTGTGGGAACAGTTTTCCATCATCATCAAAACTTTGCAAAAACTGACATGTACAGATTTCTGGCTACAACCACATCCAGCTTTGGATCATTATCTGACTTCACTAATGCTCTTTTGGCTGAATGAGAGCAGATCCCCTAAAAAAAACAAAAAACCATCATTCCTTGTTTTATTGCTTGCAGTAGAAAAATTACAACACTTGTTCTGACATCCAATCGATGTTCAGCTGTGATTTAATTTACTACTAAATTGGCTGCAAATTTGCACTGAATATAAGAGCCGTTAAGAAAATATGAGACTTCCTTCCAATATTGTTTAAATTTCTTTTCGACGTTAATGATGCAGCACAGTTTACTGCACCAGAGGGAGACAGCAGCAGTCACAGATCAAAAGCCACAACAGTAAAGGTCGGATCATGAAAACTGTTTCCTTCTTCAGTAAAAACAAAGCGCAGTGACTTCTCCCAGATGGGTTGAATCTCTTAATTTAACCGTCTGTAAATACCCCCAAACCTGGAGGTGGCAGCATTACTGAATAGCCTTCCACCTAAGCAAATATACAGAGGATGTTTCTGACTCAAACCATTTGGTTATCAGGGCGAGACAGCTGTTACTATACAGCACAGACCGGACTTCAAGGCTTTCTGGATGACAGCTTGTTTAGTAGCGCTGTGGCCTGGCTCAGATAAACAGGAGACGTGAGAAAAACAGTTCCCTTTTCTGTTCTGTAAACAATTTGGATCGCTCACCGTTCCAGGCAAAGAAATAAGCATCCGTGTTTTGGTATTAGAAGCTAAAGTTTTGAAGTAACCAACAAGTATTTACACAAAACGTTTCATGAGGTTTGGGAGCAAAACAAGAAGAGAAACGGGCGAAGGAGGGCAGCTCCTTTCCAGACGATGAAGGTGCAGATATGAAGACATGGAGGCAGACACAACAAGCTTTTATCAAACAAGCATCTCATTGTGTTTTGGATATTTTTTTGCGGAGTGCCTGTATGTCTGCTGCTCACACTGGCAGCAAAACAGTTGTTTAATTTTAACAAAAAGTAAAACCACAGTCATCTTAAATTCCGTTTAAGCTGACTCTGTGTTTATATTATAAAATGCAGCCTGATGTGGAAAAACAGAGAGAACCTTGAAACTGTGATACATCACAAGGGTCAATGAGTTTTTTTTGTTTGTTTGTTTTTTTAAAACTAAAAACTGCTGAAAATCTAAACATGTATTTGTTTTGTTGTTTTTCTGCAATTCCTGATTCTTTGTTGGGGGTTTTTTTCTGCATGCGGAACGACCTCCTGCATGAAATGAACACAGACTCATGTTGGTTGGTCGTGTTCGGTTCTTTGTTGGTACATTTTGAATCTAAATAACTTTAGCGACACACAGACTGAAGCGATTTCGACTGGCGATGTGGACAGGGTGTGGGACCTTCTTGGCCCACACAGCTTTGACCTCCTGGAGTGGTTTACAGAGCAGGGATCTGGTGAGATCATCACTGTGAGACTGTTCCACTGCTAATGAGAGAGGGGAACAGGCTTTCCAAGGCTACTCATGCCTCACTGGAGGTCCTCGTGTCATCTGTGGGTTTGCGGTTGCACTCGTGGTGATTCAGGCCTTACCTTCGACAGAGTTTTTCCAGCTAGGCCCCAGAAGGTAATGAAGGAAGATAGAACTCAACCCCCCGCCCCCATCATCATACTAATCTACCCCTTGATGTAAAAGAAACTCTCACAGAAAGATCTATTTGTAGATGGGCTTTTTAAATTCTGTGGACAACCATGCTTATTCCTAAGATCTTAAAAAAAACAACAAAGAAGAATTTCAATCCCTGAGATTTATTTCATAATATTAATTCAGTTCTGAGATGGACCAAACACTGTTTACAGTGGAGTCATTGGATATGAGCGATGTGTTTCATACAGACAACAAGCACCAATTTTTGAACATTAGGGAAAAGAGAGACTCCAAAATAAACCCCTAGTAAGACAAACTTAGCATTCTTCAATATCTGCCTAGCTCTACTGGCTAAAGAGGAAAGTTTCCATTGGGATACTGCTTTCCTGGCTGACAATAGACAAGCACCACAATTATACAGTAACTGGCATTTAGATTTTTTACATATGGAACTTGTTGCCATCTCTGGTGTTGTAAAGTAATGGGATCCCATTTTACCAACACCAACCCCCTTACAAATCCTCCCACTTTTAGATACAGAATACTATCTAAAGAAATAGGCAAGCTGATTAATTTTCTACATAATGCTGCTACACTTTAGTTAAAAATACAATACACCTCCTGCCATATAGTATGATGTTCTTCTTCTCATACATTTGAAATGGTCAAATAAAAGGATGCTCTAGCAGTTTACACTCATGCTCTGATAAAGTTCAGAGTTGAACGATTGATTTTAGACTTTTCTATTCATAATGTAGGTAGCAGAGTCAAAGATTGGGTCAACATTCATCGCATCCTGGCTAGTCTCTGTTCTGCTAGCTTTTGTAATTCCGTCATAAATGTATCAGGAAAGCTAGAAAAGCCTCTGCTCTCAGCCTTGCTGCTTATTTGTGCCAGTGGGCCCTCATGGTACTGCAACTAAAACAAATCTGTGGCGACTCAAATAACATTTATTAACTTTTGACTGCAAAACTACTAAACAAAGTAGATTATTACTCTTTATACTATTAATGCTTAATCCTTTTATGGTTTATGTGACAGGCAAGACATTTTCATTGAGTGTGTTGCATAAACTGTGCAGTCTATGGCCTTGTATCCAGTGTCTGTAGGCTACATCTATGGGCAATGTTAGCATTTCTTTTGGGGAAAAAAAAAACATGTCCGTCCTTAGGGTTTACTTACATGTCGAGCCTATCCCAGCGAACTTAGGGTGAAGGCAGGGGACACCCTGGACAGGTCACCAGTCTATCACAGGGCTACACTTAGAGACAGACAACCAAGCACACTCACATTCACACCTACGGACAATTTAGAATCACCAATTAACCTCAACATGTTTTTGGACTGTGTGGGAGGAAGCCAGAGAACCCGGAGAGAACCCACACTGCACGGGGAGAACATTGAGACTCCATGCAGAAAGATCCCGGGTGTCCTCACCAGGACGCGAACCGGCAACCTTAGTAAAAAACAAGATTTTTTAAAAACTAGTGCAAATGATAACAACTGTCTGTTAAAACAGCATATATGGTATAAATGATTCAGATATAGTGTAGTTTCATTTTATGGTTAAATGTTGTAAAAAGCACTTTTTTAAATATATAAGTTATTTCCAGTTTTGGGCAGTTTTTTGGGCATTTTTTTTGGTTGTTTTTGCAGTTGTAAATGTAAATGAATACTATTCAACGTGATTTTACAAGTTAAAGTCTGTAATTTAATAAAACAGGGAAAATCTGTAAAATATCAGTACATTGTTGTAAAAAAATGACTATTAAAAACTCCTAAATGAATGCCCCTTTAATCACGTTTGTCTTGGGTAAGTGTGCAAAGTCTCACTATAAACCTATAAACCAGCTAAAGGACGAGTTTTGTTGAAAGCAGGACTTCAAGGCAACTCTACATGGCTAGATTATTTAAGTAAATGCTGCAGGCTAACATACATTGTTGGCTAAAGCTAAGCTACTTCTGACTTCAGAGTGTGACCTTTCAGTTCAACAAGTCTCTACTGAGGTAATTAAACTTATTTATTTCTCAACACACTCCAGTTTTGGTTGGGAAGGCATAATTGTAAAGAAATTCTTCATAGCTGGAGGGTAAAAAGTGCAAGGCAGCTTACATGTTTGGTTTACGCTAAGCTAATTCTGCTTTGAAAGTCAGACATTTGATTTCATTAAGCTTCTGTGGAACTAATTCTACTTATTTGTGTGTTTTTTTATGATCAGTAAAAATGCAGTCACCTGAAACAACAACAAACCTGAGTAATCAGATTACTACGGATAACTCATTACTCCTCTAATGGAGGTTGCCATGGTTACCACTCGGAGGAATATCGGGGTCTCTCCGGACTCGTCATCCTTTTTTTTTTTTTTTTTCCTCCTAGCTTTTTTTGGGAGGGGGAGTAGCCTGAGTGCCGAGAGGTAGAGCGCTTCTTCTTTTTCTGCTCGCTGAATGGGAGGAAAGGGGTCTTCGCTTGCGGAGGATATGAATTTGAATCTCACACGGATAATTAAAGGAAGCTGCGCTCATTGGAAAGCAGTGAAAAGTCACAAATGAGCGGTCGTGTTTTGGTCGGGAAAGTGCCTCCGCTGCAGTCGGCGACAGGAGCGAGACGGACTTTACTTTTTACGCCAAGGTAGTTTAAATTATATTTCATCATTGAACACACTTTGGCACCCTGGGCAGCTGCATGTTTAAAGTTTTGTTTAGGTACTACACGGCTGTCTTTATGTGCCCTCTAATATAATGGCCGTTTCTCTTAATGGGGACTAGATTTTTTTTCACAGATTTTTCAATTCTTCTGTTACACTGCTGAGACTGCATTTATACTTATAATATAATGAAAGTCTGCTGGAATCAAGTGAAATGTATTAATTGAAGCCTGCATTCGACCCATTTCATGTGTGAATTATTGTGCGATGAAGTTGAATGCAGTCACAAAGAGAAGAGCAGGAGCTTCATGTGTTGACACTGATTTGGCAGTAGAAATTATAACATCTGTGGAAACACATTTTATTCTTGGAGGACACTGCAGGGCTGCTACCACAGCTATCTGTATAATGAGGGACGTCTTAACCACTCATTCAGCCATAGTCATGCACTCCCAGGGGCCATATCAGTACTGGACTTTATGCAGAAATTGTCGGAATTGAACTAGAAGATGCATTCTTCCTTCTATATACTATTAATTGTGGTTATATCATTGCAATATACAATAGATTAACACATTTAGCAAAGAAACACATCTGAGACGTGTGAACATCTCATCTAAATGTAATGCACGCTTACTTTTCTTGTTCTCTCTGACTTCTCTGCACCTTTTTGTGCTGCAGGTCTCACCATAGTGGCAGCCAGCACTTGTGCCTGTGTTTTTTAGTGATGCTGTTAGATGCTGTTATGCAAGCCTGGACACTGATTGTGATGTCTCCACCCTGCTCCATCGCACCAGCCGCCCCTCAGTCTTTTCAAACCAAAACATTTTTACAGCAACGCAACTCATGGACGCACAAATCAGAAAGAGGTTGGAGCAGTGCCACAGAAAACAAAAAGTTAATTGCCACCCTATGTATGAAGTATGCACCATGCCGGTCTGGTGTACTCCCACCCTCTCCCTGTCTGGATTTCACCTCCAAGAGCAGACAGCTTGGCTTGTAATATCAACAGCCCACAGGCCCTCCTGCCTCTTCTTAGGCTGACATCCCTGTGGGGTTATTCATGGCCCCTCTGTCGCCCCTGACAGAGGAGGTATTGTTCAAACATACCACGAACATCTGCTCTCAATGTAAATCATAAAACTATTCTTACTGTTGGTGGTGTTTGGAAACATTTTCTTATATTCTCAAATGTAGCATTTATCCAAGGGTTTACCCTGTTGTTGTCAAACTTTGCCTTTGGGGTTATGTATCTGCGGCCGCAAAATCACTTTGCTAAAACGCTGCATCAAAATGTTCAAAACCAATGTCAAGGAAAGCGTCTTCTCTGTTTTACAACTGCGACTACAACTCAACTCCAGCCATGTGATTAAATCCAATTCTGAACGTGCAGAGGCCATTTTTGTTTCCCTGTATTTTTCTGTGCAATTCCATGTTCCGTGCCTCTGCTAATTGCAGACTGCAGACCCACAAAGAGCATTTTCAGCTCAGTAAGGGAAACCAAAGAAAGGGAAAAGGTCTGATTCAGCTCAGGCAGTGACTCAGCTTTAAAGGGTCATATTAATTTACCTTTTCCACTGTGCCACATTCTCGTGCGCCAACACAAATTTGATTACCACCTGTGGTTGCCAGTAGTAATGATGGGGAACGTAATTATACAAAATCTGAGCTGGACTTGTATTTAGCTCTCCGGACATATCATTTTTAAATTCAACAAGGCATTATTGCTCTTCTGAAACACATAAAAATGTTTTACTCTTCAATTTTAAACTCCCTTTGGAACTGAAATGTTTTATCCTGCTGTGATGTTTTGGTTGACTGAGAGGCCACACTCCATGTTGAACTGATCTGCGTTTTAAATGTATTCGAATGTGAATGCACTCAGAGATGTGATGCCCAATGAGCAGTTTCTCTGCAATGAGCTGAGGCTGCCCATCCCTGCCATCCTCACAAGAGGGGCCAATCTGACAGCATCTGTTTTGGGGCGACTTCATTAGGGGTGGAGGAAAGGGTCACGGACGGTTTAGGAGCCTGTCAGTCTGATTTCCCTCATCCTGCTTCTTTAGAGCATAACAGAACTCCTTCTAAACCCTGAACTGTCAGTTGGCATACTTTTTATTTAGCATGATTTATCATCATACCCTGTAAAGTTTCCCTTGAAGTTGCAGTTAAGGATTTCAGTGTGTTGGCCCATGTTTAAAAACGTCCAGCTTTGCTGTCATGGTGATTTATTAGATCACGGTACAGCTGATATTTTCAGAACTTAAAATTAACTGTCCAGACCGACCATTTTATTTTGAAGGCAAGACGGGAGTTTCCCACATAAGTTGCAGTGGTTTGCAAAAAAGTTTATTCACGTTTGTAAAGTTTGTGAATGGTGGGTTTTATAGAGTGAAGAAAGTTTTAGACATCTAAATGGGTCGCACCACCAATTTAAGTGGCTGTAGCTGTAAATCTTATTTTTTAAGTGCATAAAATCTGAGTTGTTTGATTTGCAAACACCATAAAATGAAGAAAAAATTTTGGAATCACTCCTAAGGATTCGTTCACCATGTGGCCTTGAGCTGTGATGTATTAGTATCAAAGCAGCTGTAGCCAAGTTGGAATTACCTGCTTGTTTGACCATGTGGCCACCTCCAGAGACAGCCGACTGCAGACAGATGGACATATCACTGCGAGCCTTTTTTCCCTTCAAACATGGAGTTCTGCAGCTTTTCTTACAGTAAACTCATACAGTTGCTTTTTAGTTTTTGCTAAATGGTCACCCTGTTGTGTTTCAGGTGGGATGAGAGCAGCTCCATCAGCAGCGGGCTCAGCGATGGTGATGGCGATGGCTCAGAGAATCTCAGTTCAGAGGAGTTCAATGCCAGCTCGTCTCTTAACTCTCTCCCGAGCACACCCTTGGGATCAAGACGTAACTCTTCTGTCATGGTGAGCTGAAATACTTTACCAGTCTGTAATACAACGTGTGGCATGTTCTGCCCATTAACTTGTTTTGTTTGCAGAAGCACTGCTAAAGATTGCAGCTTAGACCTTTTACTTGAAGCATTTCCAAAGCCCCACCATGTGATTTACATTGTTTTGTGCTAAGTAGATGTTTTGCCTACACTGTGCAATGCTGCTTTAAAATTCAGTTTAAGATGTGTGTATACTGTGACATTATATTAACTAGTTTGGAAACAAATCATGCTTCTATAAGCAGCTTTAACAAGTTGCCATGTAAACGTGAGACTTTCATTGCATGTGAACAAAGAATGGACTGTTAAGTGACGTAAGAGGTGTCTTGTATTCATGAGGGAGAAGGAGCAGATGTAGTTTCGAAATGTGTTTGGTACATAAATGTTCCTGATCTAAAGCCATATCAGATACTAATTGACATTTGTATATGTCTTAAAATACTGTATGTCTGTAACGGAGCTTTAAATTAGATAAAATGTTTTACATTTTCTCTTTGGATAAATGGTCATAGTGTCCACACTTTCCACAGGTAAACATTTTTGTGCGCTTTGCTTACTTTCAGAGTGCTCTCTAGGAAAAAGTGGACATTAGTGCTACTCAATGAGCCATCTGTCGCTCTATATCACATTAATACGGTGCCAAGTAACAGCATGCCCAGTTTTGTCCTCAGTGCTACCTCCTCACTGCACCACAAGAGAGTTTTTCTATTATAGCGTAGTTGTCATTTTTTGTCCACTGCACAGTGTTACCTTACAGAATTAAAGGCTGAACCTCATCCCTTATATTAATTGTTCTTTATGTAATGTTTTGATGTATCTCCGAAAGTGTTAAATCCATAAAGTTTTTTTTTAGTATTTGTTTTCCTTACTTTGTCTTCCTCTGTGATTTTCTTTAATCCGCTTGAGGCATATCAGCTTATTTCTCTCTGCTTCCCACTGGAATGCAGCATAGATGGAACAAAGATTACAGAGAACAGTCACTTCCATAGATAACACAGTCTGTGCATGATGGTTACCCACACTGTGCCTCTTCTCTTCCTCCGTCTGCAGCTCCGCACTGATGCGGAGAAGCGCTCCCTGGTGGAAAGTGGACTTTCGTGGTATAGTGAGGATGGCAAAACCAGCCATAAGCTTGATAGCTGCGGCTTTGACACAGGCAGTCTCAAGACAGAGGCCCCAAGCAAGTGGAGAAAGAAGCCTCCAAGCCTCAGTGAAGATTTTGGGCTTAAAGGGGAACTGAAGAAACCTCAAAGTTTAGGTCAACCAGGAAGTCTTAAAAAGACCCGAAACCCACCTGTGGGCGTGACCTCTCCCATCACCCACACCTCCCAGAGCATGCTCAAAGTCGCAGGTAAGAGCTAGTTTCATATTTGTACTTTTTTCTGATCTGTGCGTCTTCTTAAATCTCTGCTTTACACCTCCTGTAGGGAGGTGTATTCCTGTTCAGTGCAATCTGTCTTTTGTTATCTCACTGTATTCTGAATCCAAACATACAGCAGCCTGCATGAATCTTGACACCAAGCAGATATCTGCCTTGGCTGTTCTATAAACAGAGGTGTACTCGGTAGTGTAAGTCAGGCTACGATTTATATAGCACAGTGTCCTTAGGAAAAAATGCACAATAAATCCAGTTCATTGAAAAAAAACTCCCTGCTTAAAGCCCAGACCCATGTTTCTTCTATTATCTCAAAGAAAAGCCTGTTACTGTACATGCCTGCAGAGACACTGAGTCTGCCATCTGCAGCAGCTAAATATATTTAAATGTCTTTTAATCCCCAACGAAACATGCCATGATTAAATAATAGCTTAAATTTGAGTTCCAGTAACAGCATTTGTTGGTCTTTCATTTTAATTTCCTCAATTTAATCTCGGCTTTAAATATACGTGATTAAAGTTATATCCAATTGTATGTTTTTTGGCCGCATTTTTAAGGAAAAAAACATTCTTTTTGCTGATGCTTTCCTAAGCTTGTACTATATTCAACAAAGACTTGAGAAGTCAGATGTGTTGTATCTGCTTTTATGATTATAGGATAACAGTAACTTTGCCTTTGGCCTTATTCCTAAGTAAAAAATAGAATATTTGCGGTTCTTCCTTATCTTTTGGTATGTCCTACACATATTTGCCAGCTATGTTCTTAATTTTATTGATCCCACAGATGAGATTCTGATTGATTACGTCACTTGGATATGTCTTGCGATAATTTAAAAGTTTCATTTTGACCCTTTTAAGGCAGAGTCTGTCAGTGAGTCACACTTGACATCAAGGCTGCATAAAAGCCCTTTCAGTAAATACAGATGTGCAGTGCTTATGTTTTATCTCATCTGAAATGGCTGGAATGATATGTATTTTTACTTTTATGTGAAGATGTCTAGTCAAGAGAGAGATGATGTATCACAGTGCACTGGTTTCACCGGTTTAGACTTTTCCGAGGAAAACTAAATTTATAGGGTTTAATGGGCCAGAGACATGTTTATCAACCATCACTTCTTTTGGAATAGGTTCTACTTTTCAGGACATGGATGTGTTAAGAAAAAAGTCAGGGTCACTGTAGGTAAAGACAAACAGAGAGGCCCAAACATTCGTACTGTTTGTTTTAATAGTATTTAAGGTATTTAAATGATTAATGGCTATACAATGATTTTTTTTCATAATGTTGTGCTTTTTTTCTGTTCTTCTTCCTAATGTAGCACCTAAAAGTGAGAAGCCACTTGACAAATCCAAGATTTCCATTAAAACTGCTGGTCTGCAGCGGTCCCGCTCAGACGCTGGCAGGGATCACCATGGAGAGCACCGCAAGCCTCCATCAGGTCTAGTTAAACCCACTGCTGGAGCCTCCTTTGGCTACAAGAAACCACCAACAGCCACTGGTACTGCAACCGTCATGACAGCAGGTGGCGCCACCATCTCCAGTGGCTCTGCTACAGTGGGAAAAACCCCCAAGTCATCTGGCATCCCTGTGAAGCCGGTGGGAGGAGGAACACCATCGGGTAGAAAGAATAGTTTTGATGCCAGCAGCGAGCAGGGCTTCCTGGGGCCAAATACCCGAAACAGCATTCAGTACCGCAGCTTGCCTCGACCAGCCAAATCAAGCACACTCAGCGTGATTGGTCGCCCTGCAACTCGTCCTGTCAGCAGTACTATTGATTCCAGTCTGTTGACTTTGAAACCTGTACCCATGGCCTCCACAGGGCCCAGAGTTAAAGAACCTAGTAGCTGCGGCAGTAAAATG
Organism: Stegastes partitus; assembly: GCF_000690725.1. Classification (NCBI taxonomy): domain Eukaryota; kingdom Metazoa; phylum Chordata; class Actinopteri; family Pomacentridae; genus Stegastes; species Stegastes partitus. The sequence continues at coordinate 1,218,955 of NW_007577736.1, read as the reverse complement.
ACTAATCGAACGAGCTCAGGCCCAGTGAACCAGACAGACAGAGAGAAGGAAAAGGAAAGAGCCAAGGCCAAGGCTGTGGGTGCTGACATGGACTGTGCTTCTCTCAAGGGAGAGGATCCTCAGTCTGAGTCCACAGGAGAGTCTGTTGTGAAGCTGCACGGCCTAAGACGGACCAGCAGCAGCAAATACCCTGAACTGTCATCACCCACCACACCAAGGTCTCTCATTTAAATGCTTTATTAAAATGCTGGTTCATCTAAATCCCCAAAAAATGTTAACGAAAAAATCCCTCTGGCTGTAGTTGTATCTAGAACTATAAGTTTTCCATCCGATTTTTTTCTCTAATAATATTAACTATGCATACAACTTTGGTTGAATCTGCTTATGATTTGTATTACACCATCATAGTACAGTGAAAATTAATGTAGTTTTAGTTGTGGCATTTACAGGATTGAAAAAGGACAAAATAACAATATGTCTTTCCAGAACCAGTGTCCTGTTTACCCTAATAGCAATCCACAGAGCTCACTGTGACCATTTTTTCCTGGAACTGCTTCCTACCAGACCAATGAGAATGATTAATAATGAGAACATTGTTGCAGAATATTGAATGCAGACATCTTATTCAGCTCTATCAAAACTTTACATCAATATTATTCTCCCTAGGTGTAGAGTTGTAGAAGTTAATAACATGCAAAATGTGTTTTTTGGTTGTTGTTTTTTTTTTCCAATTTGGGCAAAAGAAACATTTAATTTAGATAACATCATTACTCAGGACTTTATCCTGGTTTCTGTTCTTTGACATCTTGTTTCCTCTTTCTGACTCCTAGGATGCTGAACACAAAGTCTCTCGGCCGTCCCCCCAGCTTGGCTCACCTGGACAAGGTAAACTCTAACAGTCTTGACTCCTGTGTGACCATCCAGGACCTTCCGCCCAAAGTCCCCCCATACTCCAAACTTCAAGACCTGGCTGGGTCTCACACGGCCCCGCGCCTCATCCCCAGCCCAGCACCCGTCCTCCACATCGATTCTCCCAGCTCCTACACCAGCGAGAGCCTGAGTCTGAGCGGATCGCCAATGCTTTACCCCAAACTGTCTGGCATGCACCGCAGCATGGAGTCCCTGCCCCTCCAGATGAGCATACCCTCCAGCGCGAGGTTTGTCACAACGGACATGCGTGACAAGCAAGAGAGAGGTACAGGAACCTGGGGGGCTGGGAGCAGGACGTCCCTCAACCTCACTGATAGGCAAGTGTCAAAAGTAACTCATGTCCACTGTGTCAGAATTTGACAAAATATCAGTCCATCGTTGTCTTTGCCATTGATGTATGTGGTTGTTTTGGGAGTTGTCATTTGAGCTCAAAAAGAAGCACAGTGACGCAAAATTATAAATCAAAATTCTACTACTTGAAAAAATTATCAAAGGAAAAGAAACTTGATCCAGTTTTCTCCTCTGATGGGAAAGCCAATCAAAGACCTTGCACCAGGGGAAAATTTTTTTTCTTTTTGTTAGCATTTAGTGGCTCTTAATTTGTTTGGATAACCAATCAGTTAACAAAGCATGAAATGCCCAGCAGTTCAGTTATTTAGTAACCAATGCTGGTAGCTTTATTTATCCTAGCAGCAGATAAGTTGTAAAACATAATGTCCATTTGAGCCAGTGTTTCAGTGTGAACATTTGGCTATAAGTTTCTTGGCAGCCGACGTCCAGTCCACTCATATTTTATGTGCCTTTTCCGGGAACAGAAAGTCCGCGCTCTCATTTTGAAGATGAAGAGATGAATCCATCGTAACATTTCTGATTAGCAAGATGGAAAGATGGTCCAGATTGTTTCCTGCCAAAGGAATGTACATGTAGGCATGTTTTCTGAACGTGCTCAGTGTATGGTATGGGCTTGATGTACGAAAAGGATTGTAAGATAAACCCCCAACATGTTCTACCCTCGTGTTATGCAGGTCTTATGACAGACTTTGTGCAAGACTCTTAGGAACATTATTATGACAGGAATTATTCACAGTGTTTATTCTCCAACATTTGTGTTTTCACTCCCTTCTTTACAGCTTGCAAACAGACCGGAACACCTTGCCGAAGAAAGGCTTAGAGTGCGTAAAAAACAAGCATCTATTTAAAATCTTACACTGTAATGTAACTGCATTGTTTTAAGGTAAAATGACCTCTCTCTTTTTTTTCCAGACGCTATGGCTCAAGCCTGTCAGAGAGTGAAGGAAGCAAACCGGGAAGGCGCCACTCCCACAACATAGTCAGCATGACAGAGAGTGATAGCCCCCCTCAGCTGCCTTCTCCAACCCGCCCTCTCCACCCCTCCTCCAGCAAGACTCCTCTCACCAACGTGGGTGAGTCTGCTTGTTCCATTTGGCTGCCAAGTTCTAAAAACTCTCACGAACTAATGAGTCTCTGGAATCTTTGATAAGCCATCCGTCTTATCGTTGAGCATTATTGAGGACAGCGATATTGAGTGCATACTGAGACGAAAGTCCAGCAAATTTTTTACAGTTAAGTGATGATGACACCAGCTGTCAATAATAAATTCTGTCAAATCAGTGATGAAGTGTTGGCCAGAGAGTATACTATCATATTTATTCAAATGAGTATCATTATCCTGCATTTATACACATTTTGACTTGAGTTCAGGGCTGAAATATGCAGTAGATGAAGGCAATAGGGGGTCAAGTCAGGCTATATTTATCACTTCACTGTTGTGGAACCGTAGTGTTGCCTTACACTGAGTCATCAGAATAAGGGTGCTACACCAAGGTGGAGGCCTACACTGTGTGTGTGTGTGTGTGTGTGTGTGTGTGTGTGTATGTGTGTGTCGTGCACTGAATCCTACAGTTTAATCTCTTCTTTCTTTTGTGATAGTTGCCCCAATTTCCAGCGGCACCCCAAGGATATCACGCTCCAACAGCATAGGCCCCCCCAGTGATTCAGCCTGCGATCTCTATGGATCCTCCCCCCTGGGCAGCAGTATGTCCCTGGCCGACCGGCCAAAAAGCATGATGCGGTCTGGTTCTTTCCGTGAACCGGGGGATGATGGTGAGACGGCTCGGCTCTGCTCCATGCTGGGGAGCCTCTCAACATGACTTAAAATGAAACAAAGCTGTGTGCTGGTACTGCACACAATCTGTGAAGCAAACTGTTAGAAAGACATTTGTTTTCATGAGCAAGAAAAGTAGAGAGGAGTCTTGGCACCTACATTTTAGATTAATAGTGAGCAGTGTTAGAATTTAAAGGCCCTATATGTGGTCAAAATATAAACAAAACAGGAGACGTCTAAAAATAATTGATAGCTGCCCCCACTGTCAGAAAATGGTCTTTTGATATACGTTCTTACACCAGACTAGCACAAACGTGAAATTTTAGTATTTTAGTGTTCATGTCATTATAAACAGACATATATTTTAACTGCTTTTAGGAAATGAAAAATTAAAAATGAAGTAAGTCACATTCTTACATTAATGTTAGAGAATATTATTGTGTCCTTATTTACCCAACTAAGTTTGACTTTCTGATTTTCTTATGGGGTTGTCAGATTTAAAAATTCATCTATAAATGCACCTTGACAGATGATGGCAGAAATTACAGGCAATGATAAATGACTGATTATCAACATTTCTTAAGCACCTTTCTACCCTGTTAATACATTAAAACTGCCTTTGATATTAAGTCACATCTCTGTCTTGTTTGTTTCAGTGCATGGCTCTGTGCTCTCTTTGGCGTCCAATGCTTCATCCAACTATTCCTCGGTGAGTATATGAGGCTGTTTTATGTAGATTAAGAAGTTCTTAATATGTGGTGCTGATTTTGATGGAGTTTAGTGCTTTGTGCCTGCAGTGTACATACGTAGAATAGATGGGATGTTTTTACATTATTGCCAAAACAATCAAGTTGCTGTAATCATAATGACTAACTGAGTTTTTTTGACACGGTGAAGAGCCTTGTATGCATTGTGTATAATGAATTTAACCTCTCTCCCTCTGATTGCAAAACCTCTTCATAACCTGGTATTACATTCTGTGGATGTTTGATGTCAGTTTTACTTGAAAAGGTTTTAATTTTTTTCTCTATAAATTTGCCCCTTTATGATGCCCGTAAAGTTAATCCTCTACCCTATCCCTCTTGCTTTCACCATGCCTTTCTTAAGAATGAGGAGAGGATACAAGGGGAGGTAAGGCCATCGTGCCAGAGTCTTTAAATCACAGTGTGCCTTTTTTCTGCATCGTCTGTCAATCATTTCATATTGAAACGAGTCCATTCTTCACACGGTGTTATTGATACGCCAGGAAGTCTGTGACCATGGATCTTTATCTGAGCAGCTCACAGCACAGTTCATTTTGTTTTATCTCTAATATTCTGTGTTCTTTAGCACCACCTTCTAACATTTAATAAAGACAGTCGGACCTCATAAAATTCTCAGTGCATGAGAAAAATGGTGACTTTTATCTCATTTCTGTTGGCTTGGCGTGTATTCAATGTGTTTTTGGGTCATTGTGGTTTCTGTTGTGAAGCAATAACCTTTATGTTATGTTTGCATTTAACACATTCTATTATTGCATTGCCATAATCAAAATCTGTATTTCTGGCATCCTAAAGGTAATGTAATGCTCTGCCTGTACTGCTCAGAGTTGATTTGCAATTTTTCCCTAGCAAATCCGAAAGCTGAGACGCGAGCTGGAATCTTCCCAGGAAAAAGTTGCCAACTTGACCATGCAGCTTTCTGCTAATGTATGTATGAGTTCTTTCTTTCTCACTTTCTTTCATCTCTTTTGTTCTCTTTTTCTAAGATAATTTGTTTATGACTTGGACAGATATTTTATCAGTGTGATAAATCTAAATGTCCCTTCAACTTCCTCCAAGTCCTTGAGCTTTTGTCCCACAACCGCATAAAAAAAAAAAAAGTATCTTAATATCAGTACTAGGGTTTTGTGAGAGTGATATATTGGGGAAAGTGGCCCTTCCCCTCCATATTCCTTGCTGACTCTAGATACTGATGCATAGCCCTGGCTTGTGCCCAAGATACACAAAGTACAGACAATCCACAATTTGATTTATAATAAAGGATCATGGCATATTTCCAATTCTCTTTCCGCAACTCACTTTTATCCACATTTGTTAAAATCTTTAAGCTGTGCTTATTTTGATGATCACCCATTTACCCTTTAACCAGATTTCTCACTTGCAACTCCTTGCTTCTACCAGCTTAACCTCACAACTTTCCCATCCCTGCTTCTTCTAATTGTCTTATCCTGCAGCTTGTAATGCTTGGTTCTGGCAGTTTTATTGACACATACTTTAACACCACTTCAGCAACCACAGATCCTGATCCAATGGTCAACTAGTCTTCTTTTGCATGTTTACTAACTGGCTTTTCTATTGGCTAACCTGTTTGTTTTGAACATATTAAGTGACTCTGTGTGTGTGTGTGTGTGTGTGTGTGTGTGTGCGTGTGTGCGCGCGCGCGTGTGTGTATGTGTGTGCGTGCGTGTGCGTGTGTGTGTGTGTGTGTGTGTTTTTGTAGATATTTTTATGAGAAGTTTTTATTCCCACGCCTAACACCACTGTCCCTCTCTTTTACACTCTTGGCTGTATTGACTGCTGGACTCTGCTGCCCCCCTGCCTGCCTCCCATTGACCCGCACCTCTGGATGCTGGGTGTAACAGCTAGGCCAGGTTTGTTAGAGTGTCACTTCCAGAGCTTCCTGTGTCACATCCTCCTAACTCTTAGTGGATTTCAAGTGATGATCATCTGACATCTGTGTTGGACTTGCATTGTGGTGTGGCATGGTCAGTCCTTTCAGCTTGAAGCATGTTGACTTGGGCTACAGATAACAATTAATTTCATATATATTACTCATTTCATAGTTGTTCCAATTAATCAATTAGTCTCTCAATTGTTCCAGCACAATTAAGCCACACAATGGGCCATTGGAGTGACTGAGCCTGTCAGAAAGAAATAATGCAAAAAGAAGATTTCTCAAAAGAAAAAGAAAACTATCACATAGGGCCTGTCACTTGACTTGACAAATGCAATATGATGGTGTCAGCCATGACTTTTGGAAGAGTTATTAATTGTCACCTCCTTTACGTTCCACCATCAACATCAATGTGGTGCGAGAGCCTAAAGCTTAGACATGCTACATGAAGTTGACAAGGTCTGTCCCCTAGTGCCACATCACTGCCCTTCCTCACCCCCATTACCCTAATGTCCTCTTTCATCTCTGACATCATCCACAGCTGTCCACCTCGCTGTCCCCTCCCTCCTCTCCCAGCAGATGGAGAAAGCCATTTGTTTGATGTGATGTGAGTGTGTGAGGCCGCAGACCGATTTGATTCAGCTGGTGACTCATACCTGTCTGCTGCCCCCACACCCCCCCCCTCAAATGCTGCCTCTTTGTAGCTTTTTAAATCTGTCTTTCTCTTGCAGGCTAATCTGGTAGCTGCGTTTGAACAGAGTCTGGCGTTGATGACAGCACGCCTGCAGACACTGTCGGTCTCCTCAGATCAAAAGGTATCTTGAGGATATCCTGACGCTAATGAATTTTATACTATTTGAGAAATCTGTGACAGTTTCCATTAATTGTATAAGGAAATGTGAAGGGGAAAATGCATAATGCTTTACAAGCAAGCCTTAAACAAACCCCTAAACAAGAAAGTGAAAGGAAAGGTAGAACATTTCTCTAAAGAAATAGTTGTTTCATTACATACCTAACAAATACCATTATAATGATGACAAAAATGAAGTACTAATAAAGCAGTTTTATATTAGCTTTGTCAATGGAAGAAAGACTACCAAGTGAGACACTTTTTCTGGATATGAATTGTGGGTCAAAGGTTTGCATGGCGAGATTTCCATCTTGTCATCAGCCTCTCAGCACAGCACGACATCCTTAGTGAAAGCTAATAGACATTCCACAATCCTCTCTTCAGAAGAATCTTGGTTCAGTTACCAGCCTGCCAGCTAACATGAACACATGGATGCTTCCCTTATTCAGGACTCTGAGCTCACTGAACTGAAGGACACCATTGAGATTCTGAAGACCAAAAACACAGAAGCCCAGGAAATCATTCAGGGGGCCCTCAGTAATCCAGACATCACACCTAAAGGTGAAGAATGCACCATAGATGTACACTATGATTCTGAGGACTCTCAGTAGATTTCTCTATCAATATTTAACTTGTTACCTTTCTTTAGAGCTGCTGATCAATCGCCAGAATTCCTCAGAAAGCATCTCCAGCCTCGCCAGCACCACAAGCCACTCAAGTATGGGCAGTCTCAAGGAGCAGGAGGCCAAGAAGAAAAAAAAGAAGAGCTGGGTGAGGAAACACAAGACGCTAGTGATCACACTGATGAGTTCATTAGTACACAAGACAACATTAGAAGCCCTCTATGTGTGTCATCACACACTAACAGATGAACTTAGATACGTTCTGAGAATTATTCCGTAGTGGTTTGTGAGTCAGTTGACCAGATGTTTTCTTTAAATTGTTAGAGAGAGGGATGGAAGCACTGAAGTGCCCTTTTTTAGTATTGAGTGGTTTACGTGAGCTTATCTCAAAACATAATTTGTGAGATTTGAACTTAGTGATTGTATTGATTAACCCTACAATATCAAAATTCAGTATTCAGAGTTTTCCTTTATGTCTCATATAATATATTCAGTGAAATGCAGGGTGGCAAACTGTAATAACAACACCAGAATGAAATGAAGGCAAATAATAACAATTACAAAATGGTTAAAGGATTAGAAAAATAAATATTCAAAAAGGTAAAATAATAAATGTATGTAATAACAGTATTAAAATTCAATATTGACTCAGAGAGCACATTGGTTGTGTGCTGTCATCAGTTGTATTTTCTCAGTCAGTTGTTGTCCTACTTTATGCTCCTGCATGTGTGTCTGTGTATGTGATTCTCCTCCTATCTTGTTCCAAATCCGTTAATAAGTATGACTCTGGTCTCTCTCTCATGCTGCCCTGCTTTTTATTTTAGGTCTTTGAGGTGAGTGATGTTGCTACAGTAAATAAGACCTAAGCCCCCCTTTACACTCACCAGTCTGCATGCACTTTATGAGTCATACTTGTAAAACGTTTGGAAACTTTCTGTCATCCATGTGTTTTTTTAAACTAACCAAATCCCTGTGTGTCATGTTTCAATCATATTGTAATAGTAAATCATACAATCATGGCTTTATCTACTGATTTGACAATATAATCTGCATGTATTCAAACTGCGCTGTAGTATCATAGGCATCATATTGTTTACCTCCAGTGTTACTATTTTCATTTGTAAAAGAACTTTTTTTTTCTTCATTTTTTAAATAGTTTTATCATACTGAATCCCTGCAATGTCAATACTATTCATAACTCATTTTTAGACTGGACATTTAGATCTGCCCACCGTTTCCTCAAAAATGCACATGCTCTTTATTTAAAAGTAGGCAAATATGTACAGTAAATTAAGAATTGAGAAAAAAAAAACTTTTCAAAAGAAATTTCACATTGTATTGTGTACCAGAAAAGGAAACAAGTGTAAATAAGAGCTCTCAGTGGCAAACATGGCTTATCAAATACAAATGCATTTAGGAAGTGTTTTTAAATTTTGTAATACTCTGTTTTACATTTCTTCTATCAACAGTTGCGCAGTTCCTTCAACAAGGCTTTTAGCAAGAAGGGCTCCAAGTCGCCTGGGCCATATGCTGACATTGAAGAGATTTCCACCCCAGAATCCTCAGCACCTTCCTCCCCGAAGGTCCACCATGGTGGAGATAACCCTCCAATATCCATGAAATCCTCAACTTCTGCATCATCATCTGGGTAAACCTCTCCATGCAGTTATTTTTTGACCATACCAAATATTTCATTGCATTATAATGTATCTAGTTTTGTTGTTGTTGTTGTTGTTGTTTTTGAAATACTATCTGTGTCTGCAGTGGTCCATAATTTAAAATCTGAAAATTGCATGTAATGCTGTCAGTCAGCAGATCCTTGCTTTACTGTTGTCTTACGTTAACTGAATGTCTCCAGACTTTGTGAAGGTGAAGAGGTGGGGGATGATAAGGTTGTAACAGAACTGCGATCAGAGCTGTGGGAGAAGGAGCGTAAACTGACAGACATTCGCCTGGAGGCTCTAAGCTCTGCTCATCAGCTGGAGCAGCTGCAGGAGGCCATGACTAGCATGCAGGTATGTGTGTCTCAGGCTCTGAGACTCTGTACTGTGCATAAATATTTGCATTTTAGCTTTTTAGTATAACATATCCTCCAGTTTCACATCTTATGTAAGTTGAAATTTGTCTACTCCAAACAGCCAAAACAAATGAAACAAACTCCAATGTTCCAACAGATTTTACCTCTAGTATTGGCAGTCTATTTAACACTGTACCCACAATAACGTCACCACTCCAGTAGTATTTTATAAGTGACACTTTGATTAATTGATTAATGAACAATACATTGACACGTGTGATGTTTTCTATAGAGGACTGTGGAGAACCTGAAGGCTGAGAACGACCAGCTGAAGACAGGCAGTCTGTCCCCCTGTCCGTCCCCCGGGCCCTCCAGCTCTGCCTCCCAGTCCTCAGGTCTCACCGCTCTGGGAAGCTCATCCCCTCGGCAGTCAGTAGCCGTGCACATGCCCAAAAGCTACAGCAGAGGACTAAGTGAGGGCAGCTCAGGTAAAGTTCATCTCTGACATGTGGAAAATGTTGAGTCACACTGGAACACTGCGGTAAACAAGTAGGAATAGCACTTGGACAAAAATGGTATTTACAAACACATTACAATAAAATGAATTTATTACAAACACCATCTGGTGAGCTCTTGAACTTCAGAATGGCAAATTAGCATCAGTGAACTCACTGGAGTGTGCTTCAGGAAATATTTTTCGTCATTGTGTGTTGTTTTATTCACATGCACGTATTGGGGTATTTCTTAAAAAAGCAAAAACGAAAAGTAGGGCATGTACAGTCAAAGACACACTTGTTACTCTGATTGTAAACCACATCAACCCTGCTTTTATTTTGAAGGCCAAATGTACATAAAGAATTTGCACATTAATTTAGCACAATGTCCTTTGTTCAGCAGTCTGTGCAACATTTAATAGTAAGAAAAAATAAAAATAAATAAATCAAAAGCTAAATACATTGTTTCATCCGGTTTGTGCCACAGATGGTGAAAAAGCTTTTTTTTCTTCTTTTGTTTCTTTTATTTATTTTTCAGCAGACGTCCACTCTGCAGATTCTCTCAGTCTTTCCTCACAGAGAGATGATCATCGTGTTCGGGTGGTGGTTTGTGTTGCAGATTTACACGTCTTTAAAGATGTAAGTATGTTTTATTTTTTTAAATTTCATTTATCTTTTCTAAACCCATTTCTGCTTTTAAAATTCCCTATATCCCCTATTAATCACCTATTTACTTTGTATCAACAGGAGGTTAAACAACAGGATTTCTTTGTCGGCACTGTCAGGGTGAATGGGAGGATGGACTGGGTCATGCTGGACTCAGCTGTCAGCCAGGCTTTCAAGGTGAGATGCCTCTTCTGACAACTTGCTACAATGTGACCCGTTCAAGAACTGAATGTACAGTTTACATGAAGCCTGCTCACATTTGTGATTCAGCTGCCACATTAAATTTAGCAAGTTAATCCTTCAAAGAGTTCTTCTGCTCAGTGTTGAAAACTACGACACAGAAATTATAGGTTCCCTAAAGGCTTCTGGTTTTATTTTAACAGACAAAGATAGTAAATCAGGTTTGGACGTTCCAGCTGTCCAGGTATCGTCAGTAGGGAAATTATGTGCAGTATTTATGGTGCCTAATAAACCTAAATGTGTGTTAATAATTGATGCTAGCTCTAAAACATCACGAGGAGATGCTGTTGTTGTTTATATTTGTCATAGCTTTTATTCATCCTTGCAAACTGGCTTCTTTCTGCCCACACAAAATGCTGTTTCTGTAGTCTTGCTCAGTTGTGCTTTTCTGTCCTTTTTGCTACAGGTGTACATAGCCAAGGTGGACCCCACCTCCAGCCTGGGCCTGTCTACAGACTCCATCTACAGCTACAGTATGGGCCACATTAAGAGAGTACTAGGAGGAGAGGCTCCTGAGACTCAGCCCTCCCGCTGCATGTCCCGAGGCCCCAGCAGCATCACAGTGGCTCTAAAGGGTATACAGAGAAATCATAATATATAAAGTCATACTACATTTAAGATTTGAGGTTTTTACAAATTTGAAAGTTAATCCATTTAGTGCAGGTGACATGAAGGTTCTCAAGTTTGATCCATTTTTAAAGACAAGTTCAAATTTACCATTGTCAAATATCATTTATTTACAAAAAAAACAAGAAAACAACATCAAATAGCATTGTGTCAATGTAACAACATTTTGTCAAATCTAAAGAGATCCTTTGTAATTTCAGTTACTTAATATTTGGGCTAATATAAAACTCTGTGTGCAAGTTAGTGCACTAAATATTGTACAATGCAGCTTCCATTTTCAGCAAAACCACAACTTTTTCTGATAAAACCTCAGTTCACATGCATTAATACTGATGGTTTCTTTATCAAGCTTGTATTGTCAGACTTTTTGCATTAGCTTTGTTGTGCAGTTTCTTTCTGAAGTTTAAAGCACAGATCCTTGTTTGTCTCCTTATCCAAGGACTAGAACTACATTTGACCCTGTATATCCTTACTGCTGTTTGCTTCAGTGTTGCTTTTTGTCTTTCAAATCATCCCTCTATAAAAACTGTGAGCTGTCCTCATCCTAGCCCAAAACGAATTGCTACACCAGGTGGCCCCAACTCAAATGACCCCATGGCATCTGATGAACTCATTAATTTCTCAATACAAATGCTTTTTGTTTTTGTCCCAAAAAAAACACAACAACAAGCCTTTGTCTTAAATTTATTTGGTTATGTTTTGCGTATGACTGTCACACTATTACTAGTAATGCAGATCTATGTGAGTTATGTGCACTATAATTACTAGCAGAAGTGTTTTGGTTCATTATTGTGGTTTGTTATAAGCACATATGAGGAGCTCATCAGTGATTCTAAACCAGAGCTGTAATAAGCAAGGAGAATCGAGATTCTGTTTGGTAGTCGACCTCTTTCCACCTTTTGCATGCAGAAATGTAAGGAGTGAAGTGCTTGGAGAGCTGGGATAGCAGCGGCAGCCCAGACAGGCCTCTGAGTAACCTGATCTCAGAGCTGTCAGGCCCAGCTGGTTGAACTGCCTCAGACACATAGACCCCATAGATGTTAAGGCTCTGCTGGCTGGGGGTGGGGGATCCACAGACTTCCTACGCTTGATACAGAGTTATTTTGAGACTGAAATGCTTGAGCTTGATGTTGCTTATGAGGGACGGACAAGGTGATATAAATGTGTTTTCACAGCATCTTACCCAAGCCCGTCTTGGTATAGATCCTTCTCTCTGGTTTAGATATTAACACAATTCTTATCAAACACTTGGATATCAGCTGTCAGATAGCACCTTATCACCAGTTTTGATACATCCTGGGTAATTAGCAGATAATCGTCAACTTCATTGTTTATTACAGCAGTTCATCATGCAGGCCAATCTCCATTTCTCCTCACCATGCTTAGGTTTGAAGGAGAAGTGTGTGGACAGCCTGGTATTCGAAACGCTCATCCCCAAACCCATGATGCAGCACTACATTAGCCTTCTACTCAAACATCGCCGTCTCATCCTGTCTGGACCAAGTGGAACGGGGAAAAGCTATCTCGCTTCCCGGCTGGCTGAGTATCTGGTGGACCGCAGTGCCCGCGAAGTCACGGATGGCATCGTGGTCACTTTCAACATGCACCGCCAGTCATGCAAGGTAACACAAACTGATGTCCCTTAAAAATCCATGCAAAACTGAGTTTGTCTGGTCTGTCATAATGGCAGTTTCCTTTTATCGTGTGTTGTTATCTCACTCTCATTCTCCTTCTCTTCAGGATCTGCAGCTCTATCTTTCTAATCTGGCCAATCAAATCGATCGGGAAACCAGTACGTCAGAAATACCACTGGTAGTCATTCTGGATGATGTTCATGACCCGGCTTCCATCAGTGAACTCGTCAACGGTGCTCTGACCTGCAAATATCACAAATGGTAAATTCCCCATACACAGACAGAAACAAGCTGCAATATGTTCATGCAAGTGTTGAATGTAACCTAAACTGTGTCACATGTCTCTGCTTTCAGTCCCTACATTATTGGAACAAGCAATCAACCAGTGAAGATGATAGCAAACCACGGCCTGCACCTCAGCTTCAGGTTGAATATGAATAAAGGATATCACTGTCAAACTGTCACAGCATCAATATAGAGCAAGATTTTGTTATGACAGTTATGTCAGGATACAGTGGCAGAACTGTTTTTTTCATATGTTTGGTTGAATAATACAGTTACATAATGGAAGCGAGAGGAGAGTGACAGTCATATAAAATGTAACAAGACCTGAATAAGAACTTCTTTATAAATTAATATTCCTGATGTTTAGGATTTAATTGAATTTTCACTGCCAAAACACAGTAGTAGTCATTTTTAAGCAGTCCATCCCTATCAGTCAACATAAACTGAAACTCAGATATCTAATGTTGATGTAGATAAGAGGGCTAACGGCATAAGTAATCCAATATGTTGGTAGCAGACTAGTGAAAATGATTTGCATAATTCTTTGTTTGTCTTGTGGTTTGAATTTTTGCTTTTTGTGGTCTCAGGATGGTGACCTTCTCCAACAACGTGGAGCCGGCCAATGGCTTCCTCGTGCGATATTTGCACAGAAAAATGATGGAGTCAGAAGATGAGAGGAACTTGACCAATGAGGACCTCATCAGGGTGTTAGACTGGGTGCCCAAACTGTGGTATCATTTGCATGCCTTCCTGGAGAAGCACAGCACATCGGACTTCCTCATTGGTATGAAACACTCGGGGCAGAGTGTGACTTTAGGGCTAAACAAACAACTTTATTTGTGTAAATTAAGTGTGCTCTCACTCTTCTTCTTTCTTCTCTTGTTTTCTCTTTAGGCCCTTGCTTTTTCCTGTCCTGTCCAGTCACAGTGGATGAGTTTCGATCCTGGTTCATTGACCTTTGGAATCACTCTATTATTCCTTATCTGCAAGAGGGAGCCAAGGATGGCATCAAGGTGAGAACCCACAGCCAGGATATTTCTAATTAGCACTTTAGACTGAGTCCCAGCCTCCTCCCTATTACACAGCAGAAAGACTCCCGTGTTTGTTTCTTTGATCGCCATCTGTAATAAAAAGCGTCAGAGTTCTAGATGGATAATTAAAATTGTGCAACTGCTTATAGATCATTATAAAATTCTAGCACTCCATGGAGCATCTCTGCTGCCAGCAATGACAGAGTCAATTACTTTGGACAGCAGTAGAGAAGGTTGTACAAGCATCTGGTGAAGTAGTTGAGCCAGAGCTTAAAACGTCAGAGCAGCAAACTGAAACCAGTTCCTTTACTGTCACATTTTTCTATTTCCATCAATGTTTTCTATATTAATTAAGTTTACAGCCTTCCATGTTGTTACAAAGTGTTGCTCTATAAACAGGGGTGCAAGTCAGCTTCCCAACTGATTGATTTAAATCAAAAATGGTCCCCCATGTTTGATTTAAAAACTTCTGAAGCTCACTTTTCATTTCAATTCAAGGAAGCACTGTTGACTTCCCTTTCGCAGGAAATGTTTCCCCCAAAGTTTAATATGAAGGTATGTTGTGACTTTTCAGGTCCATGGCCAGAAAGCTGTATGGGAGGATCCGGTGGAGTGGGTGAGAGGCACCCTGCCTTGGCCGTCTGCCCAGCAGGACCAGGCCAAGCTGTTCCACCTACCTCCTCCTAGCATCAGCAGCTCCAGCAGCCCCTGTCAGCCCAGCGAGGAGAGGCCTCATAAGGAGACTCCACCCAGCTCCATGGAATCTGATCCTCTGGTAAGAAAAATTGTCTCATGATGTTTTCTTCTCCTAAACTAAAATGAAAACGTCTTTACAACTGAAGTGGATACTGTAGAATATCTGACGTCTCAAATCTGTCTCCTTTGTTGTAGATGGCCATGCTTTTGAAACTTCAAGAGGCTGCCAATTACATTGAATCCCCAGACAAAGAAGACCCTAGCCTGCCTAAACTTTGAGCACAGAGCTTACACTAAACACTTCGCACTTCAAATTTTATTTTTCGTCCACTGTACTGATGCAGTGCACATTCAGGGACAAATGGACCCTCAGAAATATTTGTCGGGCAATTTAAACTGTCATTCCTGCAGTAGGACTTTGAAAGTATGACCTGTGATTTCCAAATCATTTTAACACATACAGTATTCTTCAAAAAACCATTAACAAGTATTGAATGGACGAACTACAGTCCATTTTCTTAACATTTACTTCACACACTTCAGATCCCTTTACCACCACGCTGGCCCTCGGTACTCTTAGATCGGTGCTAACAGATCACTGAAATCCATAATCTCAGCACTTCAACTTTCAGGGGATTTCTGCAAACAACACTCATTCCGGTTTTGTACGCAAGTGCATCATGGGAAACTGAGTGCTTGTCAAAAGGAGCTATTCTCAATTAATGGTGACTCATTTTGGAAAAGAGTATGACAGCATGACATACGCTACTGTTTATTGCAAAGTTCTTTGGTACATATCTACTGTATAAGTCTTTGAAGGCCAAATCTTATACATATGCAATCCTGAACTTTACAACCCGAGCAGGTGAAACAAATAATATGCCTTAACAACAAAGACGTCAATGTCACCTCCAACTCAAGCAGAATATACTGGTGCTTTCATCAATAACTAAGACAGTCAGAAATCTTTCCTCAGCTCTATATATTATTTATTTCAGTTGACCATAGTTATTTTTCAGAAAATAATTATATGTTCTCATAGTTTTCCATCTTCTTTATCATTTTCGTGGCCTATAAGTTGAAAAAAAATAAACTTGCTGTCATACTCTTTTGCATACAACTAAACATATATATCAGTGATGTGAGCTCATCACTTTGTAGGTGTGCACACCACTTTTTCCAAGCACTTAATTTCATTTTATTTACTGCTTTATGTGAAACAAGCAGTGTCACCAGTGTTGCCATATATATCAGGTATTAGATACTACACAGGGATAATATAACATAACAAATGCTCTCTGATGAGAACAGATTGAGCAAATTCTGTTTGAATCCACTTCAGATAGTTTTTTTTTTTTCCGTAACACTTATCCAGGAAAGAGTACATTTGTTTCAGATCTTTCCCCCAATATATAAAGTAGTTCCTGTATATATTATGTACATACGATTCAGGCTACACTACAGTTATTTTATCTCTATTAGTTGGTGCAAATATCTAATCTACTGAACCAAATACTGTACTTTAATCATGCATATTGACTGTCAAGTTAGGGGTTTAAGTTCAACTATGAATGTATAGAAAAACACAACAACCGTATAACAGTGTCAATCATGTAGTAGGTGCTTTTTAAAGGAAGCCTTATCAAAGTTCAACTGCAAAACAATGGCTGAGCAGAGTGACTTTACGGCCACCTATGCCCATTTCATTTGCTACAGTTCATGCACTTCACAAACAAAATTAATAATCTCTTGCCACTCGTGCTTCTTAACAGCATTTTAGGTACATGGTGCTCTTTAAAATGTCCCAAACTGCTTTAGAGTTGAACAAATAACCGCATAGACGTTCAGGATAGGTTAGCAAAGAGTTTTGTGTCATTAAAGAAATCTAAAATAGATTTGGTTAGTTTCTGATATTTCGTAGGAGGTGTTATTGCACAAGTGTTGAAGACATTATGTAGAGACAGTGAAGTCCTGTGAGACGTTGTACGATGTATACTGATGTTGATGTCGTATTGCATTCATTTCTGAGAACATTTTGGGTACACGACACAGACACAACTTATAGCAGGTACGTATTACAAGGGAAGAGTAAAAAGCAGAAGATTTAAACACTTTATAAGGTACTTTGTGTAGATTTTGTAAAGATGCCGCTATGGAGTAAATGACAGATAAAATATATGCTCGTGCAAGTGGTGTTGAAATACTTCATCATCCTGTGTCATTGTTTCAGTGCTCAGACTAAACTTCACATGAAGTGAGTCTTGTAGATGAATGTGAGACCACTTTAATGACAGCTTGATAAGAAAGCTTAAGATTTTAAATTGTGTCTGAGCTGCTATTGCTTTGTTATTGCACTTTTTTGCATAAGGCTGATAACAAATCTTCAAGCTAATATGCAGCTGGTCACCTGCAAACTAAAAAAAAAACATGAATGAATTAAAGACATCAAAGAGCCACAAGATGTCAAATGGCTTAGTGAGTCTCACTGTGCCAAGAAATACATTCATTACTGTAAATATTTCAGGTATTAGACAGTATAACCGGCCCCACTCTGATCTGTTTCTGCAGGTTAACTAAAGCCATCAGCCTCCAGCTTCTCATCTCATTCACTGATCGTTGTGCCTGTTGCTCTGTAGTAGCTGTGATTTGTGTTCGCTTACTAGTGTATCAGGACTATGCAGCAACTTCTACTGGTGTTGGCAATCAGCAAATGTCTGAACTTCACGAGCAAACGCAGTGTGTTTTCATCTGGTCTGTCTTTGAGTTCTTAAATTTGGACCAAATTGCACCACAGGATAAAAGCGGAAGCTTGTTTCAGCCGGTGATACTGAGCCTTAAAGAGAGGAGGATTGGTTTGATGTGGCGATGAAGACAGGGTTCATAAATGTAGTTAAAGAAATTCAGCTGTTTTGATGTGTTTTGTCCTTATGAATGGCACCAGAAATAATGTACCTGGACTTGTAAATGGTCAAATGACAATAAATGACAACAACAAAAAAAGATGATTAAAAATGAAATTGTGAGCTTGTTGGCAAGAATCAACACGTCCCTATTTGCATGGTTGATTCTGAATAGAAATTACCCAGATAAAGAGATAAATCTGATATCTTAGGCCAATACAGGTTGCTGAATAGTCATATTTTTGCAAAGCTTGTTGTGGACTAAATTAAGATTTCAAAAAAAAAAATGTTATGCTGTATCTAATGTCACTGATGTGCAAATGTTAAGGGTTTCTAAGTGTTGTAAATGCATGTAAACCTGCTGTGTGATGAGAAAAAATGTTAACATTAACGTATTGTTTAGGAAAATCATTCTAGATAATGTTTTCCTTTTTAATACTCAAATATTTGATATTTCTTTTTTTTTCTAAAGAATCCTTTGTAAAACTTCATTTCTCTATTTTGTACAGAACATCATTGTAAAGACTGTAAATAGGTCAGCATTCTGGATGCGGCAACAATCATTGAGGGGAGGGGGGGGGCATCCTTGAGAGAAATGTATATTTCTTCAGAGTTGGGTCCAATACATGGATAAGGCATGCTTCTGAAGGCTTTCATCCACCTATCACTGTTTGTTGGAATTAATAAAATACATGTTATATTTATTCTGTTGCTTCTTGTCTGCCAACGTGACAGTGATGACCTGTTTATAGAGACTGCAGTAATGCTGCAGTAGCTCATATGACTAGACCAGCAGAGGAATGTTATGACAGGGATGGAGTTAATATCAAGTTGATCATTCGCTTACTTTTAAGCACCTCAAACAAAAAAGTATTTACCAAGAGGGATCAAAAATATCATCAGGTCAGCAACTCAAGAAATCATTTTGAATGTGTTTCTATTTAAACAGACCACAGTGTATATAGTGGAAGAGCTAATGATGTACAGTGAGAGAGACAAAACAGACATGGTGGTCTGAGACATACATGGTGCTCAGTATCTATTACACCAAATTCATTAGGGGGCGGCGCCTGAACCTGCAGAGCCCTATTTAAGCTCGTCACCTCCACAGGAATGATGGCATTGGATACAGTTTGAAGGACTTAACTCAGTTGGGAATTAGCTGCAACCGCCAACATGCCGTCCAAGCCTGCCCCAATCAAGAAGGCGGCGAAGAAAGAACCAGCCAAGAAGGAGGAGGAGAAGGCTGCAGAGCCGGCTGCTGAACCCTCCCCGGAGCCCGCTCCTGCCGAGGCCGAAGCCGCCCCTGCCGAAGCTGCTCCTGCTGAGGGTGAAGCTGCCCCCGCTGCAGAGGGAGAAGCCCCCGCTGCCCCACCGGCCGAGGAGCCCAAACCCCCCACCCCTCCACCCGCAGATGGTAATGCCCCGCGCGCAGCGGCGTGTCAGACCATGAGTTACTGCTGATTAGTCAGCGTGCAGTCCACCTCCGTTTTATTTCTCGGTGGATAAACACTGGATACGTTGTTCTAACCTTTTTTTATTTAAGCGCAAGTTTTTGGTTCAGCTCATGGTAAGCACGCACAGGCGCCTGTGCGCCGTGGTGCGAAGTTACAGCCACTGAAATCACACGGAAAGTGCATGATGACTGCTTAAACTGCCAGCTTCTACCTTCTGACTGCTTCTTGTCGAAAAGTAACAATAGATCAGTACTGTGATGTTCCCACATATGCATTTATACATCTGTCAAAGCCAAACGAATTTAAAATCTAAATGCATTTGCTGGTGCTCACACCACAAACTGATGTATAACGCATATTAACTAAACCCCTTTTTATTTTATTTTAGATTTAACATAATCTTCAGTGAACATTGATCCAGCCATCTGTCAAACATCTAACATGTACACCAGCTGCTTCCACTGATGAAGCTCCACATCTGATATGTTCTTTAACTCATCTATTTCCGCTCATTTCAACTTTTCTCTTTCTATTCTAATGGACTTGACATCATCTACAACATTTTGAAAATGCTGTATAACATTGTCAAAATGTTCTCCTGATATCTCCTAACCTTTAATATCAGCTGCTTCATCTGCTACAGAAGAACCACCAGCTGCTGCTGCTCAAGCCCCGGCTGATGGTAGAAAAAAAAACGAACTAACAAAAAAAGCCTATCAGGAGTAACAGACATCTTATGTCATTAAAAGTCATCAAACGTCCCTCTACACAGGTAACTTCACTAACTCCTAATCCTCATATCTTCTAACCTCTAATATCAGCTGCTACGCCGGCTACAGAAGAAGCAGCTGCTGCTGCTGAGGCCCCGGCTGATGGTAAAAGTGACTATCAGTGGATTAACAGACTCTTGCTTCTTACATTGTTAAAACTAAAGCTTACTACACTAATATCTATATATGCTCTTTAATATCTAATACCTGCTAATAACCTATAACCTCTAATATCAGCTGCTGCACCTGCTGCTGAAGAATCACCAGCTGCTCCTGCTGAGGCCCCTGCTGATGGTAAAAATGACTATCGGTGGATTAACTTGACTCGCATATTATTAAAACTAAAACCTCCTACAGTAAAGCTATCTAATATCTATGCTCTAATATCTAATGTCTGGTATGATTTTCTAACCTCTAATATCAGCTGCCGCTCCTGCCGCAGAGGAATCGCCAGCTGCAGCTGATGCCCCTGCTGATGGTAAAAAATGACTGTCACATGAGCATCAACACTCGTTTTACACCACAACGTTCACATCTTTAACTTTCAACCTCTTTTTTTTTTTGTTTGTTTTTTTTTGGTAAAGCTACCAGCACAAACTGACCTCTTTATAACACTCTCTGCAGTTTGTAGTCTCAGCACATACATTATCATCTGTTGCAACATGTCCCATCTGCTTAATGCACTAATTATTAATATCTAACATTTAATAATAGCTGCTGCCGCTCCAGCCACAGAGGACGGTGCTCCCGCTGCTGACTCCGAAGCACCTGCTGATGGTAAACCAACCTGCAAAAATAGCACACGTTCCTGTTCTCCTCTCTCTTCAATAACTGAGATGACTTTGTCATTTGAGACTAATTGGATAAAAATCCTCAGTGTAATGGCACTGTAAATCCTTTGACCTCCCAGTAAGGGAGACAGAGAGCTGTGAGGTACATAACTGGATTATATTTGATGCTGTCGCTCTGCTCATTATATGCCGCTAACAATGATGCAAATGCCTATTTAACATCAGCTGAAGCTGCTGAGGCGCCTGCACCAGAAGAGCCTAAACCGCCCACTCCTCCGCCTCCTCCGCCCAAAGGTAACCCTTGGTTTAAAAAGAAAACTTCCATCTCAGAGTGATATGAGTCATCAGTTGTCCCTTTTTTTTATTACAGTGTTAAAATAAGGAATTGCATCTTCACCTCCTGGGAACTTTGATTTTTGTGCATTTATGCAGCATGCAAAGGCCCATGGAATAATTGTATGTTTCTCACCATTTACAGAGCCCACAAGTGCTCCTGTGGAGCTGTTCATTGAGGACAAGAATGACACTTCAGTTACTATCATTTGGAGCCAGCCGGAGAACATCGGTCCCTCAGGTCTGGATGGATACACCATTGAAGTCTGCAAGGATGGAAGTAAGTCCTGCTATGCTTTGAAGCAGGTGCCTTGCATACTGGCATGTGCTTGAAAGGGGTCGGATGGTGGTATTAATACACCATGTCAGAAATGTCTGCTGACCTTTAAATGGTTTTTTAGCACTTCCATTTGATCAGGTGATTTCAAGTCTGTACAGAAGCAACTATCCTGATATCTCTGGCTGCATCATAATGTTGAAATGTACTTTAATGCACTCTGAAAAATGTTAAATTGCTGTTTTAATGTGGGTCAGCCGTATCAGTTGCAGCTGTCTCTGAAGTGTCAGTCGCAGAGTTATATCATGAGCTACCTAACTTCTCCCTACAAGGAAAGAGGCATTTCAGGGGTTGCTGTGAGCTTGCTGGTGGTCCTGCTTTTAGACTTACAGTGCTAAGCTAATATCAGCAGCAGTTTAGTGCAGGCTTGATTTAGCAGACAGACGCACAGCGATTTTATGTTGAATGCAAGACATTTGTGTCAAATATAATAATTCTATTGCCGGTGCAAAGCTGCAAAATAAGCAGTGCTTACTGTCCCAGTTTACTCTTACTGTCTGTATGAATAAGATTTGCGCCTCTCAATCTATATACAGTTTGCTTATCCTGCTCATTTTAATCACAACTCTGTAAAATTTGCCACTTTTTCTTTGTCGTGTGTCATTTTCTAATGTAGCTGAGGACTGGAAAGCAGTCAATGAGGACCTGCAGAAGTCCTGCCGCTACGTTATCAAGAACCAGACTACAGGTGACCGTCTGAAGATCCGTGTGGTGGCTGTGAACGCCGGAGGCCGCAGCCCCCCTGTCGCTCTCCCCGAGCCCGTCCTGGTGAAGGAGGTCGCTGGTAAGAAGTGTTTGCATAGAGAGTAAAACAAGAGCCACTTCAGCACAGAACATAATGTAACATGGAGTAATGACAGAATGCACATTTTCCACATAAAAAACTCACCAAAATGACAACAGATAAACTTTTTTGACCCCATGAAGGAAGACTGTCATGGCAGCAACGACAAGAACGCATGAATTGAACAGATATGTAACAATACAAGCATTTACTATGTATTGGTATCCATAGGAAACAACTGTAAGTGACAATATATCGAAAAAAAGTGCCAGAATTTAGCATGTTACATATGTGCAGAAATACAGATGTTGAGTGGTTTGAAGAAGACTAAATAAACACTAAGCTCTGCATCAACCATTCACAAACAACTCATTGTATAGAGGCACAAATAATAAATAAATAAGCCTGTAAAATTCAATATTAGGCCATATTCTCTCTTATTATTTCAATGACTTTATTACATGCGCAGTGTTTAGAAAAAAAGCTAGTACCAAAGAGGAAAAACAAAATGCCTGATTGACCGACTTTCCACATAATATTACCTAGTTAGACTTTCTCTCAGGTGCTACGTGATTAGTTCAACCCATTTTTAAAATGTGCTAAAACAAATATGGGACAAATCATCTGCCACAGGTCCATCCTAAACTTTGCAGAGCCAGTTTATCATGAGGCAGAGGGGAGTTGTAAAGTGCAGGAGTCAAACAGAAACAGCTCAGCAATGTTTTCTTCTCAGCTGTCCATGTCCTGTTGGCACATGCCTGCAGTGTTAACTGTATAAAACTCTGGTCTTCTCACTTGTTTCCACTATGAGTTGAAACACTGATCCACCTGGCAACGGTGTGATAACTACCCACTTGTTAAGTACACGGTTTTACTGATGGTGTACACCTCACAGTGTTAATCATGGACAGTATATCCACAGTGATTTGCGGTAAAACGATGATCGGGCCCAGAGGGCTTTAAAAGGAGGGGCTGCGTTACTTTGGCACTCTCACAAATCACCGTTATGCGTAATGGAGAGCCGGACAGGGGGGTGGAAGGAAACTTGATCCCAGCTGGACTGGAAGTATTTCAATATTCACACCCACGTTCACCGTCATTTTCACCATAGCAGGTGGGACACGTATAGAAATAACTTATGAATGGTTTCCGACAAAATGACCACAAAGCTTTGGAAAATAGCTGGGACGTCCCTGCGATTAACACAGAGTTTTCTGCAGATGGTTTGGCATTGCATTGAGATCCCTGCCAGGATTCGTGCTGTGGGAAGTGTCGGACTCCTCTGAGCAAGATCGATGGTGTCAAGCGATCTGACTGTGAGCAGGTGGGGGCTGCAGAGAGCAGAGGGGTGGCTGGTAAATTCCAGCGTGTCCTACCGTTGAGTAGAGACGGGGGTGGTGGGCACGGATCTGACTTCTCTGATGACAAATCTCATGACACTCCCAGAGATTCTCTGCTTAATTTGAAACATGCCACGGACTTCACAGATACAATGATCATTAACCTTAATCCTCTATGTATGAAGTGATAATACACTTAACAAGCAGTGTGTTTGCTCAAATACACCCATGCACTTCCCCTCATCTGACTTTCTTTTCACTTTACTTTCTTTATACCCATTACTTGACTTTATATTTATAAATCGGCTGTGTTTAGGAGCCATCTAGAAGTTTCTGTGCCCTTGCTTAATGCAGCTATGATTTTAATGCATACTGATGTGAGGGGGAGTAACCGAGTCTCCAAATCGTGCGTCATGAGGAGAGGTGATATACCACAGTCCGCTTGCTTTATTTAGAGTCCTGACAAATGTTGCTCTGCTCCACTCAGCAGGTGGTTCCTCTCACCAAATTGCTTTTACAAATGAGCCTCAGCAAGACACTTCCAAGGGTCTAACTGTGGCATAAGTATCACTTTAAAAGTTCCACCGGCTAACTATCCATATGATTTTGTTTTTACGATGATTTATGGGCTGTTTTCTGACTTTTTATGAGATAATGCTTGGTGTATAAAGATAGAGAAGCATTTAGGAAAATGAAGGATCTGTTGTGGTGTTTTTCTGAACCAGGAGCTCTCATATATCTAAATTAGGCACCAAGACAGCACTTGCCTGTGAAATTGAAATACTTCTTTATATTCATATTGGTTTTGATTTCCTCTTTCCGCATTTTGACGGCAAAATATTCTAATTTCTTGGGTTGTAAACCCGGATCTAGTATCACAAATTTAAATGAATGGTTAAAAAGAAAAACAACATATATATAAAAAACTATTACCACTGCACTGATAACTATGATTTATAATGTACTGGTTTTGTAATATACACAAATACAAACAATCTCTAAGAGGAAAATGATACTAAAAATAAATGTAGGCAATAAAAAATAGGTGTGGGATCCCCTTGAAAATTACTTGCTACATCGCAGTGGGTCTAATATAATATATATGATAAAATACATAGATATGATAAAATATATACTGTACACCTGCATGTACATACTATGTACACAAACACCCAAATACATCTATAACATGGACCCATATGAATGTACACACAAATGTTAACTGTCTTGCTGTCCATTGTTTACTGTCTTTTATGCACTACATCCCAGTACAACATCCTACTTGTTGCTGTCTTCTGTTGGCTACTGTAACACATCATGCCACAAAGAAAACACTTAAAAATGAAAGTTATGTACCACAGAGCAGAGGAGGATAAAGGGGATAAAGGTTCAGCTTAACAGCCAGTTAAAGTATAAAAACTCCCCGATGACACCAGTGAAAATTCCCTCGCTAAGACAGGCTTGGATCAACTCAGCTTGCTCATAAATTTTGAGATTTGGTGGTCACAAAAGGAGCTTAAATCCCCATTTTCCACTGCAAAGATCTTTCAATAGATCCCTCAAATACTGCTCAGGCTGTTTCTGTCTCTCACTTAGAAGCTGCGGAACCAGCAGATAAAATAACTTGAAGGAATATTTTAATAAATAATGTATAAATGTTGAGTTTCTTCAATAATCAGTGATTATGCCACTCATTGTTTTTCCCTCTAGACCGCCCCAAGGTGCGTTTGCCTCGTTTCCTCAGGCAGAGATACGTCGCTCACGTTGGAGACAAGATCAACCTGACCATCCCCTTCACAGTAAGCTGATTTATGCATTTCTGCATGTTGCTCAAGATGGATAATAAATAACATACTAAAATTCACTGTCTGATTTCTTTTTTTCAGGGCAAACCCAAACCTGTGGTCTCCTGGACAAAGAATGGCGGAGCCCTGGACACAAAGAGGGTGAACATCCGCAGCACCGATCGAGACAGCATCCTCTTTATCCGTGCGGCCGAGAGGGACGATTCTGGAGTGTACGAGATGACTGTGAAGGTGGACGACTTTGAGGACAAGGCTTCGCTCACCCTTCAGATTGTTGGTGAGAAAATGGTTGATAATGTGAGATGATATTTAAATCTCTACAATTTGATACTCAGTCCGTGCCTGTTGCTTCACAGAGCTGCCAGGGCCTCCTGCCAGTGTAAAGATTGTGGATACCTGGGGCTTCAACGTTGCTCTGGAATGGGCTGTACCCAACGACAACGGAAACACAGACATCACAGGTTACACAATCCAGAAGGCCGACAAAAAAACCGGAGTAAGTTCTCAGTATCAAAGAGCGGCTGGTTGTCAAGTCATAATAAATAATGCACAGTGATTACTAATGGAAGGATCCCTCTGATAAATTGCATACTGTAAATCCTGAATCCCTAATACTTCCTCAGTTAATCCATCATGTCTGCACTCTGTGTGTCTGTGTGTGTTTGTGTGTTCACAGGACTGGTTCACTGTGTTGGAGCATTACCATAGACTGAATGCCACCATTTCTGACCTCATCATGGGCAACACTTACAAGTTCAGAGTGTATTCCGAGAACAAATGTGGAATGAGCGAGGACGCTGCTGTTACAAAGGGAGAAGCCAAGATCCTGAAGACAGGTACCTTTGTCTTTGCTACAATTAACAAGTATTGAGGAAGATATCTACAATGTGTTTATTATTGGGCTCTGTATAAACCATGCCATAGGCTCTTCCTTAGTGAAATAGATTGGAAACTCAGCTGTGCATATAAATAAATAACCTACAGTCAGAAGTCCACTTTCAGTAGACCATGAGATGTGGTTGAAAGCTCCAACAGCTTGTAAGAGAACCTTTGCACTTCAACAAATCTGACTAATAGTCACAGAGTTATATCACCTGTTTATCTGGCATACATTAAAACCCTCCTGTTATCTTTGGGGTCAGTTTCCTTTATTCAATTTTAACATCTCTAAATAAGTAATTTACTTTTTTTTCAGTTTTATTTAAAGGGCTATTTACACATAAACTTGGGTAGCAATTTTAATTATGATATTTTCTGGAATTGTAAATACCTGCTGTCAGATTGAACCCAAAGATAAAAGATGTCAGTAAATTTGAAGGTAATAGGAGGGTTAAGTCCCTTAAAGCTGTAATTCTGGTTTCCATGGCTGGAACTAATGACCTCTAGATTGATTCCTGAAAAAAGATGGAAGAATGTTTCTGTGTTAGTGCCAGAGACCTTTCAGAAAATCCCTCCAATCACTGAGCGACAAAATGTCATTGACCTAATAAGCTGCTGCTAAGGCGCATATTGAGTTTGCCTGTTTCTCTTACGTTCTCCAGGTATTGAATACAAGCCTCCTGAGTACAAGGAGCACGACTTCTCCGAGGCGCCCAAGTTCACCACAAATCTGAGCGACAGAGCCACCACCGTCGGCTACAGCACCAAGCTGCTCTGCTCCGTCAGGGGATTCCCAAAGGTACTGTAACGTTTCTTCACGCTCTTTGTCAATATCATGTTGTGCCGTATATTCACTAAAGTAGCAACTTCAGTGAAACATCACCACCAAGACAGCAACAAGAACTTGTTGGTCAAAGAACAAAAAATAGTGTATTTTCAGTTTTTATTTAATTCATTTGACAGGGGCAGTCATTATTGATCAAGAGTTAAACAAACTTAAAATGAACCAGAGTTCACCAAGTGTGCTACTTTTCATCTCTTGCCTTTGACTAGTTTTTTAAAGGCAACTTAAAACTAGAATAAAATGACATATTATCTAAAATTCACAACACACAACTCAATCACTACATACAGATGACACATATAATTAAGGCTTCTTCCAGTTACTGCTATTGTGTAAAAACTGACTTTCACATGAAGTTAAAAGTATTGACATTATTCCAATAAACAGCTCTGCTTGCTTAAATTTTTCTTCAAAGTTTGGGTTCCTGACCTGCATAAATTCAAGGACCCAATCCCAAATTTTTACACCAGTTTTCCCAACTTTAAACTCAATAGGTTGGATTAATGCTTGCTCTGTTGTAATATGATAGCTAAAACATACAAATATTGAAACAGAAACATTCAGCGTGGGATTAGCCTGTAACACCAGTGTTGTCAGCTGGCCAGACCTTTGCTTAAACTACTTGTCAGCAGCAGCACCTTCTCTCCCTTGTTCATACATTGTTGTCAGTGTTTTGGCTTTGAGCCGGCGATGAGGAAGATCTTCACCTGCCCTTATTAGCCTTCTGTCCGAGCCTTTCACCTCCTCTTTGGGCTTATAATCCTCCAGGTCGCCACCACAACAGAAGCATAAATGGTCTTCATGAGAAGGCTAGAAATGGTATTCTTTTTTGAAACTTGGGAAGAGGAGGGGAGGGAAGTGGGGTCAGATGTGTAACATTCCCTGTGGGGCCCCAGGAGGTCCACACCACGTCAGTGCTGTTAAAGCTCCCAAGCTGGGTGCATGCTGTGTGTCCACTTCCATCAAAAAAGCACAAAAATAGAAACAACACTGCTGCTTGTTGTTTTATGAGCAGCGTTTTAATGTAACTGCCATCCTCTTCGCGTTACATTATATTTCAAAAATCTGTTTTTCTACAGCCCAAGATTGAATGGATGAAGAATCAGATGATTATTGGAGACGACCCCAAGTACAGGCAGATCTGCGTCCAGGGTATCTGCTCTCTGGAGATCCGGAAGCCTGGTAACTTTGACGGCGGTGTGTACTCCTGCAGAGCCAAGAACGATCATGGAGAAGTAACTGTCAGCTGCAAGCTGGAAGTCAAACGTAAGTCAAGCTCTCAAAGCTATATCAACATTTTTTTGTCTGTTTAAGGATGTAAAGGCTATATTTAGGTTGCAGAATTTGCCTTGCCAGTATTTCTTGAAAATGAATAATTTGTCTTTCTGTTTAACAGAGCCAGTAGTTGCAGATGCAGATAAGAAATAGATCAACATCCTCACAGGTCAGACATGCTTGGGATCTTCAATGCTGTTTGTTGCCTGTGACTGTAAATAAAATCACTATTAACCTTATTAACCTTCGCAACATTCTTGAGTTGTATTTTTTTCAAGTTTTCACTTGTCGTTCAGTTGTTGTTGAATATTTCTAAAATAAATTGTAACTCAAGGATATGTTGATCTATATGAGTCCTGAGGTGACACTTGCCTTCTCCATGGCTTACTCTCCATACATGGAGAGCACTAAACTTGGAAAAGGTGGCCTCTGCCACTGAAAGGATCCAAGAGGTAGCACCCATAAATTAAATGTGTAATGACTCCCCGTGTACTTGGTGAGGAGACTTAATCACATTTCCTTGAGTCAGCAGCAGTATCTGTCTTCAGGGCAGAGCATTTTATTTGTAGGTAACACAGTGTCGACATTTTGGACATTTAATTTGAGTAAAGAGCTGGTTGCTATAATACTGAAGTGCTTTTAAAATCTGGATAAAGCTTATTCTGAGCAATTATTTTAGAAATGTATGACAGAAATGTCTGTCAGTTTAAATTATTTCTCTTAGGTGATTCTGAATTGCTGTTCACTTAACACCTGTTTTTTTTGTTATTTGTTCATCTGCTGGAATTTCCAAACTAGGAGCAGAAGGAATGACGCCTTTGCAGCATAAGGTGCGTGACACTTTTAGTGTTTCTAAAACAGTCCTCCACTAGGATGAAAAAAAAAAAACCAACAAGTTCAAATGATTTCTTTGTCCCCACAGGAAGGTGCTGGATTCCCGGAAGAACGTGTATATATGGCTTTTGACCACTCGAACAATGGGTTGTAGCCTGTGCTCTTTTGCCAAGTGTTAACATATGTCATGATGAGCAATAGCTCTCATCACTTTATGCCTACAAATACAATAATAAGTCCATATCCATGTCCACAATCAGCTTTTCCCAACAGTCCTGCCTACGGTTACTAAATTATTACATGTTCAAAAACTGTACCTCCCAAGTTGTCAGTCTAAATAGGTAAACAGCAAGAATTCTGCAGCATGAAATTACAGCTCCTCGTTGGAGGACTGCATGTAACATCTATGTGTTTAAATCAATAAACATTTTAATTTCTGGTTTTGTTTTTGTCTATACAGTACATTCTGTAAATTCAACCACTCTCCGGGTAATGTAGATAATGTGATTGTGTACAGAAATTAAATAATTTAATGTTGTGCTTTATGCTCTTGTCTGTGCATAGTTATACAGAGAGATTAGTCAAATGAAGTAAACTAGGGAAAGTCATGCATGTAGTATGCTTACATTTATATAGATTATGCATTTAATAGCTTTGGTTTACACTAATTTTATGTATTTAAACAATCTAAGGGCTAGTGGAAGGTTTCAATAATAAGTGAATGACAAATGTGTGTTTAATCTGAGCTCTCCCCCTTTTTTTCTTTTAAAGATATGTATATTTTTCTTATAATACAATAACAACTTATAGACATGTTTTCAGGGAAAAAATGGTTGACAATATTTTTTTAAAAGCAACTTTAAAGAACTCTGTTTTGTATAAAGATGGCAAACAGAGAGTAACTGTATCTGCAGGTTGATTTCATCACTTTCCACTACAGTTAAACTTAGGTCTTGAACCTATGAAGCTTTTTTTGGCAGGTGACCAGTGAGAATTCAGAGGCAGGAGTGCTACCCATTTACTTATACCAACCCAAGAGTACATTCCAGTATGCCAGGACTTCCATAATAATAATACCAGTCTAATACTGATCTTGTAACTATTTGGTGTCGGAGTTTCTGGCATAGTGATACGGGGCAGCATGCCAGAGATATCCAGGTTACAGAGACACACGAGTTCACACAGAGGCTGACAAAATTAGCCGCAGAGCTCCATCTCGCTTGGGTTATTTTAAGGACAAGTGGTTCGAATGGCAAAATGTGCTTTTATGTTGCCTTAAAAAACTGAAAGAGAGAAACTTAAATTGAAGATGAAAATGGAAAAAAAAACACATAGAAGGATCACAGTGTTATTAGATAAATTTAAAAGAATCAGAAACAGCAATGTTTGCTCCCTCACATGTTCAGACTTAAACTGTATTAACCAGATTACGGTGCCAAAGTAATGTTTATCCGTAGTGATCCTTAGTAGCAGAAAGAGTAAACCAGCTCTGCAGTTTAAGAAAACCAGACTCTTTGAATATGGCGTCCTCTAGTGTTTGATGTACGCAATGACATCTGCAGGCTCTAAAAATAGGAGGACAGTGTCACCTGTCATGTCCATTCATAAGTTGATACCACAAAACCCAAAAACAAAAAACACACACGGCAAGGATCCAAACAGATCAATTTAAATTCCTTAAAATAGATATATACTTGTGCTGCCTGACATTTTTAGCTGCTTGCAAATTTTGTGCAGCTTTAACCTGTGGGCTATGAGCCATAATGGGTCTCAGGCCTACTTCTAGTTGGTCCCTGGATGCTGACATGCTGCAATAGGGTCATGGAGCAAGAGACTTCCTGTCTAATTTAGATCCTGCACTGAAAAGGTTTCAAACCCCCCAATTAAGAAATGCAGTTATTAAATCACTGATGTATAATATAGGTGCATATATTAAGTTGATATTTAGTGCTTTCCAAAAGTATATTAACAGTCGAATAAAACTGATTAAAACTTGAACTACTTTGTGATGCCAACACCGCCTAAAGTACCAACTACCTCCAGATTTTTTTCATTGTGTCTATATGCAAATAGCTTATAAATATGCAAATGTATCCCAAAGTATAATAACAGTGGGGTATAATGCTAATCTATTGCTAATATACTTTGGGATATACAGCATATATACACATGCACAGCTATCTTTTCTTGTTTCTTTCTTTGCTTGTTTGTTTTATTTTTAACAAAGGAACCCTGGGTAATTACCCCCTCTTTTTTTCTTTCTTTTTTTTTTAAACTAAGTGAACTCCTTTTTGGTCCAATCATATCTTCAAACCCCTCCCACTTTGGTTCAGTAAATTCGTTAGACAGCTAATCTGCAGGGGGGAAAAAAGTCATAATGCTAAACAAAAAAAAATTTAAGAGTCAAGAAAAAATGTGACAAAATCCCAGAAATTGTTGCTGCAGGACCCTGTTCAGCCTTCATGGGCCACTGAAACAGTGATGGTGGACACAGTGAGGAAGAAACTGACTAAGGTGAGGAGAGTGAAGCAACTTCAGTTAGCAAGAGCTAACAATAATTAGCATTAGGCTAGGCTACTGGGGAAGTCCTGGAACCTGTTAAGATCCGCTAAAACTGAAAAACAACGTGGTGAAGAAGCTATCTCATGTTGGTAAAGACATGTCGATATCATTACAATAAAACACGTTCATAGCTTTGCTCTGCTTTCATTTGTCTATTGTGGACGTAGGTGTAGTATGCTAACTAGCTACCTAGCTAGCTATACCGTCAATGTTATCAAGACATCAGTGACTAGCTAACACATTGTACCAACTAGCCAAGACAATGAAGATTTACCAGTGGTTTGCAAACTAGCTCACTTATGTTATCCTGTTGAGTTAAAAAATATTTTATAATATGGCTCTAACACTTATTGAAAGAAAGTCTTCTATTTTCTTTATGCATCATTTATCAACAACAGTGAAAGCTGGCATCATTTGTTTGTC
Organism: Stegastes partitus; assembly: GCF_000690725.1. NCBI lineage: Eukaryota > Metazoa > Chordata > Actinopteri > Pomacentridae > Stegastes > Stegastes partitus. The sequence continues at coordinate 1,186,748 of NW_007577736.1, read as the reverse complement.
CATTTATTTATGAGGCTATAGGGTGAACAGTGCTCTTTTAGGACATGGATGAAAAACGTGTATTTGGGAGCCAGTGTGTGTCTGGCTTTATAGTTTATGAAATGCTACTTTTATCTTCAGGATGCTCGTCATCTGATCAATTATTTATAATATACACTGTGTCTCTTACATACACTGGATGGTATCACTAGTTTTATGATTCATCATGGTATAGTATAACATTCTCCAACACTGCTGTTTTAAAGTGTTCTTAATTCCCTTATTCCATTTTATCCACACTATGGCATCAGTGTATATTGGGAGTGGCACAGTTGGTATATGTATTCAGGGTAGCACGAAGAAGGGTGATGTTGGATCGATTTGCAGTTGGCCAGTTTTGGTCAAAATGCCAGGGCTGATTGTTTTGTCCCAGACCAGCCCTGGTTCCAGGACGTCAAGCAGCTTCCAGGTGTCACCAGTGAGATAGGGCCTGAACTGCATGTCCTCCTCCCCACAGTGAAGACCTGGCAAGAGGACAGACTACACAAAACACGGGCAGAACAATTGTCTTGTCAGATCCCCTGACTTTCCTCAGTGACATCACCATTTCAGTTTGACCAATGATTTGATTTATGATCAGATAATTTGGGTAGATGTTGCCATTTCCATCAACCTCTGCTGTGCTATTGCACCTACCTCTATTTAGCAAATGTTAACATGGTGAATATTACCTGGTAAACACACGAGACTGTATATTAAAGACAGATGTATCGACTCATTGGTTTGCGAACTACTTTTCTGAAACCTCAAGTTTGCCATCTTGCTATTCTGAAACGAGATGAAACAAGCGAGGGGTAGATCTGACTGAGAACTCAAGGATGCAATGCATGCAGATGGGCAATCACAAGATACCCCTACCCTAAAACATACCCGTCTTTATCATATATTTTCCTAATTAACAAAATGAACCGTATTTATAAAATGAATTTACAAGGTGAATATGTGACTTCCTTTTACAACCAGAGGAGTCGGCCCCTCTGAGTGTTTAGAAAGAATGCAGTCAGTTCTGTGTTAGCTTCATTTTTCAGAGCAAGAGGCTATGTCGATCTTTTATATACACTCTATAGCTAAACATAATTGTGTTAGCATTACCTTTTAAAGCGTATTATTGTGCAGAATTTGCGTTTAGCACAAAACATGGCTGTATCTGAGTTCAGCCTGACAGAGTTTCTCAGCCAGCTGTGTTCTGGTAGTTTGTCTGGTTTCACTTTTACATCATACGTCATTTTGTGTGTGAGACTCATTAGACTGCCTGCTTCACCTTTATGAAACCAGACCTACACAGCTGCTTCAGGCACATATTTCGCCTCTAATCTCCGCGCTGAATTACCTCTGTGCCTGCCTTTCATCTATTACAATTTATTGCTATAAAGTTCAGTGTGAGGCAATCACAAAATATCCTCTGGATGAATAATTGGATTCTATCAAAAGTTTCCTCTCCATCACTCTTCCCTCGAGCAGGCGTAGAAGCAAATAGGCACTGCAGAATGTTCCCATGAAGTTATGTAAAAGTCCAGGATGCTTTAGTGGTGCAGCATCTCTGAGTCATCTGGTGTTGCTGCTCTAATTGCTGGTAATGCACAGAGCACTGCCTGGCCACTGCTATGTCAAGGGTAACGCCAAAGGCAATGAAGTGGTGTGTCCCTCTTGAAGGGAGCCTGGCTGCCGTTTGCTGCAGAGTTTTGGCAGTGTTCCCAGAAGGTTTAATAAGTGTAATGGTGAAACTGGCACCCTCACCAGTGTCCTGTCGTTGCTTTTCATTAACAAATGTTCCACTGCTAAATCAGCTGGATTGACCGTTTGAGCACACTTTTCATTTGTCTAAGATTTGGCCAGTTAATGAGGTATGAGGAGGGGATACATTTATGTACAGACGAAGGCATTCTTTCCTCTGCCCTTTTAAAACATATTGTGCTGTTTGGGACAAATGGTGTCCCCAAAAATTATTTATTTTATGCTCACACAGTAATTCTCACAAACAAACCACTTATTGCAGGGATTTCTCTGGAGAAACCAGTCCTGGTGTGTGATGCGGCCCCTTCCAGCTGGCCAGTGTGGAAAGTCCGGCTCACTATTGATTGCAGATGGCAGAATGAGACTTCATTAAGTCAATTTAATTCAATTTGGGATTGAGACACTAAATTGTTTGGTGGACAGGAAAGGAAAAAGTAACGACAGAAGCCACCCCAAACTGTCAGACTGCTTAATTGGATCTTTTTTCTTCGTATATCACATCTGATATAAAAACCCTTAAAGAAATGGCCATCAAACACGTGATGGGATATGTTTTCAAACTGGATGTTTTATCTGCAGGGAGCATCCTGCTACATAGATGTTCTACATATGTCCTACTGCATTATACAGCTTTGGACTGCTGGACTTTTACACTTTTTCATTTAATCAAAAAATAATAATCTCTGTTTCCCTGATGAGACAGCAGCAGAGATCTGTGTTGGCCCAGCTGCTCATCCCACCTTCTGCTCTTTTAAATTATTCACCAGATACGTATTAGATGCCTGTGAACAAGGAGGGGAGGAACTAGTTGCCGTTTCTGCTGGAGCTCCACATAAACTGATGCTGGGGAAGAGAGAGCAAGAGCGAGAGAGAGAGAGAGAGAGAGAAACACAACTTCCCATCTGCGTTCTGCCTGCCTCTATACTGCAGCAAAAACAGCCCAAGCAGACCGGTAACACCCCCTCACCCATCCTCCCCTCTCCTCTTCACCTCCTCCCCTCTCTTCTTCTATCCTCTCTGGTCCTCACACCTCACTGCACTCCGGTTCCTGCAGAGTTCCTGCAGCAGGGAGGCACAGGACCTAAAATCAAGCTCTGTGAGAGCCACTGCACACCGATGGTTACCATCTTCACCTCTTTTCATCACTCATCAGTTCCCCTGCTTTTTACATCTCCCTCACTCTCTCTCTTGCTCTCTCTCTCTCTCTCTCTCTCCCTCTCTCTCTCTCTCCCTCTCTTCCTCCCTTTCTTCCTGCGTCTAATTCTCAAAGCTCAGCACTCCCTGTCTGCCTATACTGGGAGAAAAAGTGATAGAGCAAGGAAGAAAAGAGGAGGAGCACAGTTGTTAGTGCGCCAAAGAAAATCTAGCCCCCTCCCTACCCAATTGATGACAAGGAGGGTTTTTATTGAGTGGCTCCTCAGCCAATGAGCGAACCGTGCCGGGAAATACAGCAGTGGAACTGCACCGGCTCTGATGCTTGTGCTGATTTCAGTGTGTTAGAACAATGTTAATCTGTGTGAGTGATTCCTCTCCTCTCTGCTTGATCTGAATACATCTCAGCAGCATATTGAGCCAAGAAAGTCTTGTTTGTGAGTGTCTTCTTGGAAAATAACAGCCCTAGGTGGTACTGGGACCTGCTAGTTTTTGTTTTTTTTTTGCAATGTCTTTTGAGGGTGGGATGAGCCAAAGTGCAGATTGTTAAGATTTTTTTTTTCATCCTGCCAAGAGCATATCTGACCCTGTTTTCTGCTTCCACTCCTTGTTTAGGAGGCAGAACATCTCTCTTCAAGGTAAGCAGCATTTTTTTCCCCCTCTCTGTCCAAGGCAGCAACATCTGTTACTGAGGCTTTGCTTCGTGGCTGGTTGTCACAGAGGCACCTACCTCATTACACACATCCTGCCTGAATGTGGAAAAAAGCTCTGCAGAGAGAAAAAGAGAATAAATGGCTCAGGGGTAATTAGAGCAGACAGCGTTTTGCCAGCCGCTTCTCAGTTTAATGCGGACAGTCTTACAGTAATAGCAAATCTGGTAGAGTGGAACTTTTACGGCATGCCGGTAAGTCCTCATGTAGTGCTGCAGTATAATGTTACATAATAAAAACAAACATGTATGCGTGATTGTAGAACGTAAGGAGGACATTTCCTGCACTTTAGAATGAAAACTGAAACACTTCACATTCCTTGATCACAATATAGATGTGTAGATATTGATTGAAAGTAAGAGAGATTAGATTTTTTAATGCACAGAGATAAACATTTTCCTAATGCATGTGAAGTAGTTTTAATTTGGCATATAATCGATTTTCATTTGTTTCCATCTGCTATTTTTTACTGCTTTTATAGTTTGTCATACCTTCAGAAGGATAATGAGAGCCAGCTCACTGTTATACAGTAAAAACAAGCAGAGTGCATTCAAAGTCAAATTTGCTGAGCCAGCAAGAGTGAAAGGCCCACATAAGAGTCTGCAGAGCTCACAAATGAATCTGAGTCGTCCTTTTAAGCCCGGGAATTTATCCAGTCCATCACAACGTTTTCTATAAACGCATTTTGGTACAATTACTGCCTTTGCCGACTGTAGCAGAAGGAGGTTGAAGATGCAAGTCTCATTAATGTGCTTTTAAATTTTTGCGCATTACAGCCTCTGATGGACACTGATTACACTGTGGCGTGAAATTTGTTTTATTTTCTTGCCCTGTAGGCAGCACGTTCTCCTTGTTTGTTCTCACAGACACCTTCCATGTGGATGTGTCTCTGCTTTTTCTAATCAACTAATAGAGATTTTCTTATTAGTCACAGATTTGGGAGAATGGTCTTTGTTTGTACTGTGTGTTCCTGGGCTGATTGTGATGCAGTGCTGTGAACAGATCAGGTGATGCAGTGGTTTCTTTAGTCCCCAGGGGTATTATGAGTACATGACTGGGACACTCCTCAGTGTGCGTGCCAAATGAGGACTTCCTTTTGACATCAGCAGAGGTGAATCAAGGGGTGTGTAGCTGCAATTTGTCAGTACACACACAAAGTTAGCCCTGCTGACACACACTGGTGCACTGAGCTGCAAGAGATGTTCAATGTAACATCCTCATGTAGCAGAGAGAAAAGTGAAGGTGTCACCTGATCATGCAATAAGAAAGCATGCTGAGGCTAAACATTTATCAATGCACACCTGAAATGCTGATATTTTTCAGCGCTTTTACATTTGTTAATTAACTGTTAAGATAGTCATGATTAAGTTGCTCGTGTGACTAATTAATAAAGGGTGAGACAGAATATGGGATTAACTGCATGAGTACAAAGCTGTATAACCAAAGATTTTCCTGAATAATTAATACTGTATTAGAGTTGTATTAATCATTTTTTAACTGCCTGAAAAGAAAAGTATCAATTTGCACCTAAAGTTGGGTTTTCTTGCTGAAGTTGCATTTGGCTGCACACTGGCAGAGGATTAGTCATACGCTTTTGCAGCCTGTGCTTGCTGTCTTGTGATGAAGTCAGCATTGCATCTCTTAGATACAATTATTTTATTGGGCGTCTCTCTATAAGAGACTTACATAACCTCCTTGGCAAAGCATACAGACACATCGTTTTTTTTCAGCCATGCTGCAGGTATAGCAGCTACTGGGGCCTGGCAGCATGTCTGTCAGTTCACTTTGGTCCCAACGGAGGGATCTCGGCTAATATTTAATGGCTTGCCAATACATTTTTTAAAAGTGTTTATGGTGTGCTAAGGAGGAAACCTACTGACTTTGCAGCACCTATACGTTAAAGTTTCCTCCTGTCCTGTGAAATATCTCAAAATCTAGCACATAAATTGGAACAAAATGTAGTACAGACATTTATTGTTCCTAGACAACGCATCATAGCAGTATTAAAAATGCTCTGACTTTTTTATTAGTGCCACATGATGGTCACATTTCAGGTTCTGAGCTAAATGGCTTAGCAACAAGGAAAAAAGGACTTGCCATGAAACTCGCTGCAGGTATCCCAGTCCTCTTTGGGATTTGTTGTAATAACTTGCAGATTCGTTTCAGCTATCACAATCAATGGTTCTATTTGCCCTTTAATTTGGATTTTAACCAATTACCTGACAAACAGTTTACACTTCGTTTTTAATGCTAATAGTAAATAATGATAGACTAACGACTAAAATGATCACAGTCCAATCACTGTTTCTGTAAACTACCTTCTTGATTGATTTTTCAGTTGTTCAATACAGATGCATGATGTTTATAGACAACTTCTTATTGTGAGCATCTTAGTATGCTGATGTTAGCACTTAGTTTGAAGCACCACTGTGTCTAATTACAGCTTCACAGGGCTGCTAGATTGACTGTAGACTCATAGTCCTGTTATTTTATTGTGTGGTTAAATGAGCCCATTGGTCCACATCCACATTAGACCAACGATGCAGCTGCAGCCTCCTAAACCTCCCAGAACATTTTGTCGGTCCTTACTGGTCATTATATTATTCACTACATGTCATGACAATGCCTATTTTCACTTTCACTTTCTTTATTTGGATGAGACAGTGCATATTAGTGAACATACAATCTCAATACTTCATACAAGATTGCAGTAAATGTGCAAATATTAGGACAAGGTTAATTTCCATTAGTTGTCCCACACATAAAAAAAATACATATAAGGATATATCCATCCATTATCTATACACCGCTTAATCCTCACTAGGGTTGTGGAGGGGGCTGGAGCCTATCCCAGCTGACTTAGGGTGAAGGCAGGGGACACCCTGGACAGGTCACTAGTCTATCACAGGGCCACACTTAGAGACAGACAACCAAGCACACTCACAGTCACACCTACGGACAATTTAGAATCACCAATTAACCTCAACATGTTTTTGGACCCAGAGAGAACCCACACTGCACAGGGAGAACATGCAGACTCCACCGGGATGCGAACCGGCGACCTTCGTGCTGCAAGGCAACAGTGCTACCGACTGCGCCATAAGGCACCCTGCAAGGATACAGACATATAAAATGAAAAGCAAACAATGGGCTTAGAAAGAGTGAAATTGATTGACAACATCTAGACATAACTAATGCTCGATTGCTGGTAGCAGACGGTTGTTTCTTTAGTCGGAAGGCTTCACGTCTGAGTTTCCACATTACAGCTCCTCCTCAGGAGAAGTGTGCATGCCCAGAGCACTTTTGCTGCTTGATGGTTCATGAAATGGGAGACTTTCCTGTAGCCTATAATCCTCGATCCTAACTCACAGGAGGTCGGGTGCATCAATGTACATAAAGCACGCTTAGAAAGATGTTTTTTCATGAATACACCACACAGTGATATGTGTGTAGAGTGTGCGTTGACCGTTGTGCAGCAGATACAAATGGTACTCATTCAAAAACTGGCATTTGATGAAGTTTTCGTGTTGAGATACATTTTGAGAGCTGTTCCACACACTGAAGTCAAGGGGGATGTTTCATAGACTTTGATTGCTTCCTTGTGAAAGTTGCTGAACTGATGTCTTTGCTGGTGCTTCAGTGTGTTTTCAGTAGAATGCTATCAGTTCAACACATCACTGCCCTGAGGGTACTGTAGAATGGCTTTTTACATGTGGCTGGCTTATAATCAGAAATCTGTCATTATGTAACTCAGGTATTGAATCTCTGGTCCTATTTGCCTGAACAGCACTCAGTCTGGTAGCAATGCAATCAACAAGCCATCAGATGTTGGTCAAGACTGAGCTTTCTGTGGTCAGTTAGGAGATTGAAACAGGTGCTAAATCTTCTGAGGCCTTCCCCAAGGAAATCTACAATACAGACAGGAGTAACAACAGAGGAAGATGAGGAAATGCAAGAGATGCTAGGAGTCATTTAAGCTGAGTGAACGTGTAGGAGCAACATCAGATTTGCTGAGAACTAGAGATTAGGTGACTAATTAGCCGATTGATGAAAAATGAATTTGCAATTTTGACAATAGCTGCTGAACATCTTAAGTCATTCTTCAAGTTTAGATATACTGAGGATTGCTGAGGATTTGTTGCTTTTTCTGATTGTATCTCTGTATTGTAAGCTCAATGTTGTGTTTTTGACAGTAACTGAAAACATTTTCAGTTGTCAGCATCTTTCACTGTTTCTTCATAGACCATAACAGTTGATTTATCAAGAAAATGATCTACTGATTGATTAATAGTGAAACTAATCATTTGTCGTATCCCTGCAGAGAACATATCAGTATCTGCTTTGGTTTCACCTCTCTCATAGGATCATTTCCATTCAGCAAAAAATTCTGATAAACCTACTGTACATGACCTACTCATCACCAAATGACAAAGTTAGACACTAGCTTATTAGCATTGAGCTTATGATCTTCATGATCACAGGAGATAAATGATTACTATAAATGTATATGCACAATGATTAAAATGCCATGTTATGTTGCTTTTTTTATTCACTGAAGAAGTTTCCTGCTACTTATGCCTATGGCTTATGTGACTGGAGGGCCTGTTTCAGACCCAACCTCAGGATCAATATTTTTCAGCAGATCAATTTTGAGTGCTTCAGGGGTAAATTAAAATTTTTAAGGACCAGACTGAGCTGCAACAATCAGCTGATCAGTTTGTGTACTGGATGTGTGCCTCTCTACTCCCTCTGGTATAGAGGTGAAAGAACAAATTCACATTTCAAGAGAAGTAGATACAAAATACATTGTAGATTGTAGTTAGCTCAGCCTTTGTGGTTAATTCCTTGGTATCACCATTTTAAAGAGCGTTAAGATTCTTTACTTTAGTGAAAGTATGAGTCTCACTATTTGAAAGTCCTCCATTGTAAGGAAACATCCGCACAGCAAAATTGCAAATGTATGACTAACAAAATTAACATCAAAATATGAAAAGTAAAAGCAATGAGCGCTTTATCTAAGTGATATGATACCATTAGATTGTTAATAGGGACACATCACTAGTGTTGTTGCTCAAGGTGGAGTTAATTTGACCAAATGTACGCACAGTTAGGTGATTTAGTGGAGTGACTCCTAGCTTAAGAGCAGTAGGGCTTATTTGCTGGCAAAAATTGCACTATTATTCTGTTTTATTTTTTTTGTTTGTTTTTTCAAGTCGAAAAGAAAAACTAAAATTACCATTCCCACTAAAACTGTGACCTTTACCAAAGTTGTTGCAATGTGATATTTTAAAAAGGAGTAGAAAAGAGAAGGAAAAAACACATTTGGATCCACAATTTCATATAGATTTCTCATTTTGAAGAGTAAAAAAATAAAACCTTTAACAATCAGTTGTGTTTCATAGGCTTATCATGTGGGTTTCTTTTTATGTAAACTCTTACATATACGTAGTAAACATAGCTATCAAATAAATGTAGAAAAAGTATTTTTTAATCTAAATGTAAGAGTACAAAAGTATCCTCATAGCACTTAACTACAGTAAAGCCACACACTTAACAGTTATCATGTATCATCTCAGTGTACCAATTTGATTTTCACTGGACTGTCAAGAAATAGAAATTCCATGTGCCATAGATTTATTTCTTTTTTTCTCACATTAATCACTATCAACGTTAACTTCCATCTGTATAAAATGCAGTGCATATATACAGTGCTCTCTACTGGTCACTCTGAGTCCTGCACTGTCAGCTGACTGAATGCAGTGGCTTGAACAACAGCAGAATTAAAAACATTACAACATCACAGCAGTGTCGCTGCTATTGATCCAGTGTGAACCACAATAGCTATAAATAACGTATTTGACCACTTAAAACAACGGAAAAACAAAGAGGACCTTCCTGCCTTTTAGCGTATTAAAGCAGAGTACAGACCTGTTTGTGAGGATTTGCTGATGAAGGGCTTTCTTAATGATGCCTATTTGTCTTCTTCTCTCCCAGCACAAAACCCTTGACTGATCTGGAAATTTGCTGGAGCAGAAAATGGAGGCTAGATTGACATGTTTGTCTCTTCAATTCACTTCTGGCTTTTGGACAAGATACTTTCGTAATATATCCTTAAAGTTTCTGTCTTCCAAATGTACCATTGCTTTATGTGCGTTTTAATGAAGCACAGAAAGCAGAAGAAAAATGACTGCTTGTTTAATTAGCAAGAGTCTACAGTGAAATCTGATGTGAGATGATTTTGAGGCTTGAGGAAATGTAGGAAGTCGGTGCAGAAGGATCAGATAATTACTTACTGAACTAGTGCCCCTTCTGGCTTCTCTTTACTCAGTACTACTTCGTCATGTTGCCCCAGATTTGTGCGGTTGGGCAACCCATCCTTCACTAGTGGGGCTGATGTGTTCCCTCCCTCTTCTTTTCCTCCCTCTCTGTTTCAAAATGTCGCTCTCTCCCTCCCTTCTGCTCACACCCTAAATGCACCAATATCTAGTGCTAGTCGGTCAGGCTATTTTCAGCACTAGAAGGAAGGAGGAAGAAGTGTATGTACCCTCTATTTGTGTGTTTGTTAGTTGTGAAGATGATCTCAGTCAGTCCTTGTGATGTACAGACTTATTCTGTGTTTACTTTATCTTTGTTTAGGGAATAGCAGAAAAGGAGGAAATGTTTTATGGTTATCCAGTCTTAAGTAGGCCTACACTGTGATCAAAATACATTAAAAACCATTTCTGTAAGGGGGAATAAGTGAGTCTTCAGACAATAGGTGTACATTCAAACCACCCTGTGTGCTTTGTTCCAATTTGCGTAACATTTTGCAACGCTATCTGCTTAATCCTCCAGAGCAAATACATTTTAGAAGAAGCTTAATGCCATCCATGTTAAGGATTCCATTCAAATAATGAGGAAACATTGTAATTTAACATTTTTGGCAAGCTGCAAAATAGGTACTAAATATTTCATTAAAACACTCACTGACAAAGTATTGGATTTCATTGCAACCTGGGCGTTATTTTACTTTTTGTGGTTTATGCTTAGTTACTGGCAGTTCCTGGTGTAATCTGCAAAAGCTAATATTTTGGGTGAATTGGGGACCAGCAGGGTGCATTAAAAGCAAGTTGTAAACACTGACAGATCATTACCTTTTAATTCAGCATTTAGCAAATATGTCTCCTCAGACTCCAGTTGAAGTACTTCGGCTTTTTAGAGCTTTTTTTTCCTTCTTTTAACCTGAAAACAGCTGCCAGTAGCAGCTGAAATGACACTGCAAGAAATTTACAATCAGCTCTTTAAAGCTGATGATGGCTGCAGATTCAGGCAATAATTGTATGTATTTTCACCAGTGAACCTTTTATCACATTGTTTTCACATTAGCATTTAATTTTCTTACTGTGAAAATATTAGTTATAGGTGCTTTAGGGTTGGGGGTAAAATTATGGTTTTGATTTGAAACAGAAAAAATTATCGTCTTTCACTAACCCTAATCTAAGTGTATTTGTTGTGCCAGAGTCTGAGCGTAAAGTTTTGTGCTTGGTATAGCCTACTCAGCATCAAAAAAAAGAAATCAAAGTTGTGAGCTTGTCACCGCACCACAATTAGTAAAACAAATGAATACAATATAAATGTAATTTCTAGAAAACAGGGTTGTGTGATGAGTCGAACAACGTTGTCTTACATAAGTTAAGATTTCCTATCCTTGTTTTGATACGACTTTTTCAGTTAGTTTGTTTTTTTTCTTTAATGCTCCGTGACTGCTCATCACCAAAGGGAAATGTTTGTGGGCGTAATAGTTACAATAGTTTGCCTTTAGCCAAATGGGCATCAACAAACACAAGGGAAATTTAGTCAGAAGATGCTGGGTGGTTAATTACTTTAGTTGGTTTTACCCCTGTGATTAGAATTGTTTTTCACTTCTTTAATGATGTAAGTAGGTGATAATACACTGTAGTGTCTAAGTGTCTACTACTGATTCCTTACGGGTATGTTAAGGATGTGCATTTTTCTAAACTGGTATGTGAGTGTTTTTTTCAGTTATTATTTTAGAGTGAGCTCCCTCTTATAGTGGACATTCCTGGCTGAGTTCAGATGACTGACCTGGGAAGGTCATCGACTGTTGTATCTCATCTGGCCAGCTTTAGCCCTCAAACTGCACCATTACACATCTGTATTTGGCTCATCTGCATCTACTCTTTTCGTTTTGACACTATTCGGTATCCTTACTGCATATATCACATAGCCATGCATTGTTTTAATTGCTGTTTTCGTTCCGTATATTTTTTAACATTTCTTTTCAGTAAGGGAAATACAAATTACTGGACTTTCAGTCTGCAGGATGCATTGTTGTTGACTGGTAGATCAGAGACGGCTCAAACCTGAATCACATGTCCGGAGACATTTTTAAATGTCACAGTAGGACAGCATGGGCGTAAATAATATGAATGAATGATGGCTGAACGTAATTCAGCTTCATTAGCAGTGTCTTGCGAGCTGGCTCTGTCATGACAGTGTCTGAATACTTGAACAGAGCAGAGCCATTGTTAATCTTATTAGTTCTGTGTTATGCCATCTGAAAATGTCTTCTATGCATACTCTCTGTTCTGATACCCTCAGTATTCATGAATTAAAGATATAACCCAAAAAATGGGCCCATAAATTGGGCCACGCTTTTTGTTGTTTTCAGCATTTCGTTGTCGTTGTCCCTGGATCCACGAGGAACTTAATGACCTGCCTTTCTCTGTATCACATGGTTACTATCAGTTGGGGGCAGGAAACTCAGAAATGTTCAAATCCTTTACATACACAGAAGAGAAATTCTGACGTATCAGACTGGGAAAAGCACTGGCACAATTAATATCGTTTATGATATCTGCTTTCCATTTCCTTCTCCAGGACTTAAAAAGCCAGTTTTCAGTGGTAAAAGTGTAAAATGATGGAAACTGAACATGAACCGTGACAACGTCGTTAGTGGGCATATCTTATTTAAAGATGAAAAATGGTGGAAACGGTCTTCAAAGAAAAGCATGCTGTTGGTCACACCGATCCCGTTGGTGCAGTTTCTGTGAGTTCTATCTATGAGTTCTTTCATCTTGCTTGGAACATGTCTGTCGGCTAAGCAGGATGCCATAGACTTCTTCTCAGCTCTGTGTTGACATGTACAAATAGTGCTTGATCTTCACTGGGCCAGGGCCTTTTCAGATTTGAAAATAGGTAATTATATTTCTATGGAAAGCATTCTAATATGTTTTTTATTATTATTATTGTGGTGCAGCAAGAACATGAATGTCTATGTATGCGTACAGCCATAAGAAACCCTATATTTTGTATTATTAAAGTAAAACTGCTTTATTAATACAAACTGTGGCTCAGCAAAGTATCAGCTCAACAAAGCACAAAAGAACTTCAATAAATAGGCCATTTGTTGTGTTTCTGCTATGGTTTTAGTCTACTTTGGCAATCTTTTGACAGAATTACACCAATTATGCTGCATGCGCTACACAAACAGAGAAATGAGTGTTAAAACCTTTGAAAGCTACACATAGTGAATATGGCTTTGAAACTAGTTCTTGGGCTTGGAACTATTTACAGACTACAGTTTCTAACTGAGGAAAAAACGAGTAGATAATACACATTTAGATCTTTCAAGTTAATGTCAGGATTCCCATTAAGAAATGTTAAGACTCTGTGTTCTTGTCTTGCTAAAAAGAGTCACTATATGCGTCACATCCTTCGATCAGCAATTTCAAACTCGGAGCACAAGTTACAGAGGGGTAGGATGCTTCAGCAGTTTCTAAGGGGGGCATGATGAGATTAATTTAACTCATTTGAAAAAATCAGAAAACAAAACAAAACTGTACTGCAAGGAAGTATGAAAAATTAGGTAACAAAAAAGCCCAACAGAAAAGTAAGAATTAGTCAGCTGAAGTAAACTATTAAATGGTTAGCTAATGCTAATTAATAGCTAGCTGGAAAAAAAATAGATGAATGGTTAAAATATACCTAAACATTGGATAAATGATCCCTATAGATGGGTAGATTATTTGCTAGGCTACATGTAATGGAAAGTGGTTTTTGACAGTAATAGGTGAACATTTTTTGAATACTTTGTCTAATGCATGTTACTGTTTCAAAATCGACTGAGCTATACGGCACAAAACAATCATCTCCTGACAGCAACATACAATAAAAAAATGTTTACGGAAGTTTTGGGATGTACTGTAAGGCAGACCTGCTACTTATCCATTTTATTGTCAGAGCTCATTCCACCCAAATATCACCACATATAACCATTTTGAGGAGACACCGAAGCATCCTTCATTTAACTCTACCCAAGACTGCTGTGATTGGTTTAAAGAAATTGAATCAAGCCCATGTGGGTACGTCTGACAAAAGATTGGAAATCACTGTCTTATAAAACCATCTGTTATTTCTCTCAGCCTCAAACACATGTGAGACAGAGAAAGTTTCCTAGCTTGAAGCCCTGTAATGAATCACTTTGCTGTCAGGTTTGCTGCACCTGTTAGGGTGGGACAAATTCAACCTTTATCATTCTTATGAGAACATGCAGTTAGATGAGCATAGTGCAACACCCACAGACTGTAACATAAGCAGAGCTTTACTTAGAGTGAATTACAACATCTCTGTGTACAAGGTTTTAAAATATAACTGAGCTATTGTTAATGCTATTTTCCTGCTATATGACAAGTCAAAATGCTGGATGTGAGCAACTTCCATCCTAGTTTAAGGGTTGCCACACGACTACACAGACTTACAGTGCTTAACAAATTTATTAGACCACCACCCAGTGTAAGGTTTATGCCACAGCTGCCCTAAATTAACAGCATTGGTAATTACCAAAACCATTTCTTTTGTTTCTGTAATGGTTGTTACACCAGTATGTAGAAGCTCTTTAACCCAAATGATATTTTTAATGCTAAAATAGAATTATTATTGTTATCTATGAATTTTCAGATTTACAATTTTACAAAAAAAACAGAAAAAAATAGTAAAGCATATTATTATTTCTTGATTAACATGTCAAATTATAGTTATTTACTTGCATTTCTTAACAGAAAAAATAGTTTTCGTGGTTGAATGTTGTGCTTGATTCATTTCCAACTGCTCAGAGAAGCTCAGTGAGCCAGCTTCATATGTGGGTATAGAAAGGTGAAATCAGTTTGAAATTCATCATTCCTGTTCAAAATAGCAAAACATAGAGAGCAGAGTGTGCATTAAAGCACTTCATGATGCTGGATATATACACAGTGCTTAACAAATTAGGTGGTCTAATAAATGTGTTAAGCACTGTAACTGGTGTCCTGAAGGTTTTGATGACTCAGGGGGCTTAACATGAGCTACAATAGTCCCAGTCCAGGTCCAGCTTTCTTTCCGGCTTTCTTTGGAATGTAGACAGCTTTTTTGGCACAGAAGCCCTGATAATTGCTTTTGTTTTGGGAACAAATCCATTAAATTGCATCAGTTTTGAGTAGTTTTATGTCACATGATCATGGTGACATTGACTGAGGCGTCACAGCTCTCCTGTCCTTCACTTAGGAGATTGACACAGCGGTGTCATCATGCCACTTACTCAGTTAGAGTGAAAAGCTGCTGTCAGAGCCCACAAGTTCTTCTTCATCAGCCCTTCACCCATCCGCCGAGCTCCGTAAAACAAAATCCCCCCAGTGTTTACAGACACACATACACAGGAGTGCGCACACACTGTCACCTTGTTGACCAACTGCTACTTCTGAGACACCCAAACACTGCAAGTGATGTACAGAGCCAACTACAGCCATATGGCGCTTTCTGTTTACTGTGTCCACGCTGCAGTAATAGCTGGCCAGAGTATTACCAGTGCCTTAAGTGTGTGTGTGTGTGTGTGTGTGTGTGTGTGTGTGTGAGTGTAAATGTGTACAGTATGCACTTGTGTGTGAGAGATACCCAGAGAGATGGCTCAGAGGAAAAAGGCTACAGTGATGGAAGTGAAAGATGAAAGCAGTGAGGAAAGGAAGAAACAAAGCATGGCAGGAAATGGAAGAAGAGTGTGTGTAGCTGACTGTTGGACAAACTGCCTTCGAGCTTCGTATTTCTCTGTTACACCCCTGCATTGCAGCACTCCCTGCAGGAGCTGAGAGAGGTGCAGTCTTTTCCACATCCCCTCTGCTGCCTCAGAGGAGGCAAGTCATCTCAACCAGAATGTCCCGGCACAACTCAGCATGGGCACACATTGGCAGCAGCTGTTCTCTGCATATGTTCGTTATCTGGGGCTTTGATAGTGGTTGTGTTGCTCTTATCGACCTCCCAACGCAGCACAGTCCTCAGGCCTGACTCATCCTTTGTGGTGAGAATGACTAGGAGTGAGGGAGGGAAAGGTTTCTTCATTCAATAATGCTCATGAGGAAAATGCAAGAGCCAAGATCGAGCTGGAGTATCCCACAATGCACTGGGAATCCAAGTGAACCAATTGTACTGTACTGTAACTGCTTTACTTAATAATGCAGCTGGATCGTGACCTTGCTCTCCACTTTTGGATACCAAAACTGCTTACTCAAGAACAGAGTGGTGATTTGTCAAGAACATTAGCTGGTTCCATCAACTGACCGAGTCCAGAGCATTGGGAAATATATATATATATATATAAAGCTGCAACATATATTTAAACAAAACTTCATCCACAGACATGTTAATAATACCTTTGTTAATAGAACAAATGTATTCAAATCTAAATTCCATTTGTTATTTGTGTGCATGCATTCAGGGAATTTAACAATTAGGATAGGAAGGGGAGAAAAAATTAAACTTTGAGTTTTTCAATCATGTTTTGGTTTTTTGTTTTTTTTCAGTTTTTGCTTGTGTTTTCTGTTGTCATATTGGTGTAGGTGTTTTCTTAGTTCACCTATGCTTTTCCTGTTTCCATGGGTTTCCTCAAATTACAGTGCCTGTATTCTCAGGGTCACCAAACCCTGCTACTCAACAAATAGAAGTACAGTAAAAACAGGAATCTGAGAATGTTTGCAGGTACATCAAACTTCAAATCACTCAAGGACTCTATCCCAGGTTGTATGGGAAGAAGAAACAGCTATTCTAACTCTGAAGCTCACAACTTTGCATGTTATACAGCATCTTGTCTGCTCAAAGTATCCTAACATTTAAAGGAGCATAAAGTTCAGCTTTATTTGTGTAAAAAAGTCCAACTCGGTCTGCCAGGACCCTTGACCTTAAAGTTTCTCACTCATACAACCTTGAATCAGCCACATAACCCCTGCTAACTTCACCGCGCTGCTTCATTTCTTCAAAACCACATTCATTTCATTCTACAGTGCCAGTCCACTAACCTTCTATTTAAGTTATTTAGCTTTCAATTTGATTGCAGAGTCCCTCAATTCCCCCTTAGAATGGAAATGTTAAGCAAGTCTGTTGAAAGAGAAAACCTTTTTATCGTTACAGGAAAATTAATGAGAAAGAAATGAAAATATCTAACCTCGTTAAAGCATAAGACCTTGGTGATCTTGCACAGTTTTGGGCGAAGTTGCAGCTTAATATTTCATTTAAAAAGAGTGGACTGTGTTGACCAGATGCATTCATCAGATAAAAACATTAAAGACGAATGTTTTACAGCCTAACTTTGCGGTGCACAGATGGAGAAAAAGAAAAACGATGCTCTGTGATGCAGCAGTTTTGTATGAGATTCCTGCCCTCCTCTGGCAGAAGCAGCTAATTGCACTGTAACCTGACATGAGAGGAGCTACCTCACACAGGCGTCTGACAGCTGCCTGCTGAACTTGAGCACACAGAAAGGTATTTCCCCAAGGAGAGCAGGGAAGGAGAGAGCGTTTTAGGAGAAGGCGGGGAGAAAAGATTGAATGCTGGAATTGAATATGGCTCAAATATGTACAAAAGTAACTGCATTAGGGACATTGGACGTTTGAAACCAGTTTGCCATGCAGAATACATACAACGGCAAGCTATAAGAATTTACAATTGTCCCCCAAGTTTTCATATTTTAGCCTTGCACGTGTGGTTCTGCATTGGTTGGTCACACATCACGTTTCACCATGTAATGGTTTTAGTGCACCACTGTTGGCTGCATTTTGTTTGTATTGTAACTAGAGAAGATGCTTTGCAGTCTGCTCACTTCCAATCATCACATACGATTCTCCAGAGAGATCAGTTAAAGGCAGACAAGTTGGCGTGATCGGTCTTTGTTCTGTTCATTCTGAAGAGTTTAACAAGGAGGGATCTCTCCAGAGGGTTATATCACACATCTGGGATCAATTGTTAGGATCCAATTAATTGTATGAGCCCAGTGTAATGCCATTTGTGCAGCTGATGTGGTAAAGTCAGCGCACCCTTAAGAGTTCGTCAGCCTTCCTACTGCATACCTTGCTCATTTGCTATAGCTCTGATCTGTGCAAACCGTGGCTCTACTCAGATACCCCTCACCCCGTAGCTTGTGCATATTGATCTTTTACAACTGCCCTCCAATACTAGACCAAAGAGTGGCATGCTGCAATCAGCTGTGTGAGCAGCATCACAAATGAGGTTGGGGAGAGAGAGGGAGAGAGTGAGAGATGGAGGAAAAGAGGTAAAGAGGTTGCGTGCATGAGTACATTGAGGAATAGACAGAGAGAGAGTAGGGAGGTGTGTGACGGGAGGGTGGAAAATGGGGGAGATGGTGTGCATTGGAAAGAGGAGGAGGGGGAGGAGGAGGAGGAGGAGGAGGAGGANGAGGAGGAGGAGGGGGAGGAGGAGGAGGAGGAGGAGGAGGGGTGTAGTGCTGCAGTGGAGAGAAGTGAGAGGAGACTGCAGTCTCTGCTTATGGGAGAGATCAGACTATGTTACCAAAGCTCTGAGGAACTGTAGCCCAAACAATTATTGATATTGGATGGGCCACCTCACGAGAGGGAATACCACATCTGACTGGTGAGTTTTGTTTTGAAGATCTTTTGCAGATTGAAATGCAGTTCATTGACATGGATGTTATCAAAATGCACAAGTAGATCGTAGCTCTCTTAGAAAATCTTCTCTGCATTTTCAAGCTAGTGTTACACTGTCACTGTAGTCTCTGTACCTGCATATAATTGTTAATGAGGATATGTCAGAGGCTTTCTTTATGGCTGAGTGATGCTGGCCAGTGATGAGCTGCAGAAATCAAAGGCAGATAAGGACTGAGTGCTAATGGCATAGAGGTAAAAGGTAGGCTATAATAGGAGGGGAAGGCATAGACATGTTTGGGTGTATTTGCATTCACTCGCTTCTTCATGATCGCTCATCTGAATGTAAGCAAAAAGCATGTAGTGTGTTAAGTTATGGAAGTTAGAGTACTGAGTTATTCCTGCACAGGATCAGTATTTAGAATTTTCTGAATTTTATACTTCAGCCACTGACATGCTTCATATCAGAGGTGACGATTTCTTGCTGTGCAGACATATAGTTTTACAGTATTTTTGGGCGAAAACCCATGTTGTAGCTAAAACTTTATTCTTAGCCATCATACATCACAGCTCAGTGACAGCAGTCTGCATTCATATCATGTCCATTTGCTCCGCTTGGGCAATGACTTGACACTGGCCTTGAGCCAGCTGGTTATTTGATTGGCTGGTCACTTCAGATATAGACAGGTTTGTGCAATTCTGGATAGCTGACTATCAGGATTGCTTAGCAACAATGATGTGCTGGCCCACAGCACATAGGCTTCTACTGTACGGTATATGAACAGCGTGCATCGGACCACAAATCCTCGCTTACAACAAGAGAAAGTCTATGCTAAAATACACATGTTGGAATGCACTACTTATTGATCTGTGGCCTGAGTCAACAAGAGGATGAGGTTACATCATAATTGTGTTTGTCATATGCTGATGCTTTGCTTTTATTTGGTGATACTGATATCCTCATGTGCACCACATCACTTCTTTAGATGAAGACTTGCTGCATATGAAATGAAATGAAATGAAGTGAAATGAAATGAAAAATACTTTATTTATCCCAGAAGGGAAATTCAATCTTGTAAAAGCTCACTTTCTCTTTTTTTTTTTTTTTTTTTACACTCTTGTCTTACCATCCGTGAAACCCCACACTCAGTTGTTGTCTTTGCTTGTTCTAACAGTGGATAGAAATCTTCTTTAAAAGTGAGACAAATCATGTCTCTTTCAGTGCTTTTAGAAGGCGATCAGAAATTTCCTTTTGATAGTTCTGAACATTTCCGAGCTGTAATGATGCATTGACACCCACGCTCACTCACTCAGACACATGTACACAATTTGTTTTGTCTTTTATTCTTGAGTGTTCATTCATTTTTTTTTCATATTATTTTTATTTCATTAGACTACATCTACCTCACCACAGTAATTTCTAGCCACAGTAACAATATTAAACTGACCTGCTTGATGTACTGAGGAATACAAATGAGTGAGTCACGTTATATTCTCCCTTAAAAAACAAATGTATTAATTTCATAGCCTTTTCTGTCAGAGCACTTTTCTCCTTTGAGTTCTTCACCCTGAAGCAAAAACAAATAAACATTGAGAAATTACAGCTGCAAAGCGAGTAAACGGCTGTCGAGTTGCCAATTATTCTTTAGCACTATGTTGAGCTGGTGGAGAGCACCAAAGCATAAAGGCAGCATCCAAATCACATTGTTCAGTGCTGACAGTAACACTGGGCTGACTAACATTTCCCAGACATCTATCATACTGTGGTGACATATCCTGCCGACGGAATTTATACCACTATAATCCCAATATCCCTGTATGTTTCAAGTAATCTGATAAATGACTACCAAAAGAAGCACAATTCTCTCTGTTGGCACCACAATATGAGTCATTGATTCTAATTTAATTAAAAGTGGACTGATACTGTCAGATACTTCTCGTTATTTGTAGCCTGTTTTTTCTGTTTCGTGACAAGAGCATGAGGCTCAATTAGAGCAGAGCATTGACACCTCAGCAGTAAATGTTAATAGCGTGCTGCTGTCACTTATGGTTGCGCAAAGAGCAAGCAGAGGATAAATAATATAATGTTCACTTGGAGCTAGGAGGTAAATTGGTTTAGTCAGCTGTTTAAAGATGGACCATTGTGAGGACACACTTGTTTTATTAGTCTGTGATTAGTGGGGAGACTAATTTAGAGCAGCCTCTTTTTGTTTCTAGCATTCTAGCATCTTAGTTCATTCCTCTTTAGACCTCCAGTTCTACAATTAATTGTCTGTAAAATGTCGGAAAATTTTGAACGATTGTGCCTGACAGTTTCTGAACTCCTAAGATAATAACACCGATCAATATTTTTGTCACAACCAAGAGTCCAAGCGTAAAGATGCATGATTTACAATCACAAAAGACAAAGGAGGGCTGAAAATCTGCACAGCTGAGAAGCTAGAAGCAGAGAATGTTTTAAGTTTTAGGTTGAAAAATGACCTAAAAGACTATGAAAGCTCGTAAAAGATGCATACTATAATAAGTCACTTCTTACATGCATATAGAATGGAACAAGAAACAGGTTCATGTCAAGAAAATTCATGCTGTTAAACGTTAAAGGATTACTTTGTCAGTTGGGGAAATGTACTTGCTGGTTTGTCTAGAGTTACATGACAAGATTGTTATTTGCCAGCACTCTTATCTCTGTACAGCAAATATGAAGCTACAATTGAGGATATAGGATAAAGACTGGAAACAGCTAAAATGGTTTTGTTCAGCCAAAACAAGGTCCACCAAATGCACGTCTAAATCTAAGATGCTTTTTTTCTTTCTTTCTTTCTTTCTTTCTTTCTTTCTTTCTTTCTTTTTTTTAATAACGCAATGGAACTTTGTACACTTTTGATGGAACCAGTTTCTGATTCCCTAAGATCCAAAGATTATACTGAGCCAAACTAGTCATCTTTAGGTAATATCGTCACATTTAACAGGGAATATGATTCCGTAGAGGTATCAGTCTTCTATATCATTTTGCACCGATTGAGCTACCATCTACCTGTAGAGATCTAACTGGCTTCTCACGTTCTTCAAGGATTCAAGGACTCCTTTATTTCTTTGACAAAAGTATTGACATTCAGGTTTCTCTCTCTGAGTGTCCTTCACTTCTGGCAGATCATTGTGTTCAGAGGAGGAGGAGGGAAAATCACCTCAGTTCCAGCTTTATCTTCACACAGAAAATTCTTATATCATCAGCGTAATGGCTCACTTTGCTTTCGTCTTTTGTGGCTTTTACTCCGTACAAGAGTTCTCATTTGAGGATTTGTGTCTTGATCTATTAGTTACTTGCTAAACGGGCTTCCATAAATTAAAAACATGAACATTAAAATTTAGACAACTCAGTACAAGATCCATCTATCAGTTTTTCTGACGCTTTAGATCACATTGTATGATCTTCATCAAAGATTTGCTTTCATGAAACTGGGAAAGGTCTGTTCACCATCTGTTCTAGTGCTTTGAATTATGTAACATTGTTTTCATCAGCAGATCTTTCATTTTTCTGAACAGTTTGAGAATTTTTTCCTTCATGTTGGTGTAAAAGCTTTTAATTCGGGCTGAAACAAATTCTCATTTTTTAATAGATTATTTTGATCTGATCAATCAGTCCAAAACCCAAAGATATTCAGTATAAATGCAGCAAATCCTCACATTCTAAAAGCCACAAACAATGACTGTTTTTAATGTAAAATTTGCTAAGTATTTGATCCACCAAAATCCTTAAATTAAAGTTTACTCTAAAAGTAACATGTTACATTCACCTGATTTACTTTTCCTCCATTAACAAATTCCATCCGTGACACTTTGCTTTTCTGTCGTTGCTAATCTTTGCTTTGTATCTGATCTCTTTGTGTCTCAGGGACGCTGCACCTAGTCTTTGACAATGAAGTTCAACTTGTTCAGAAAGCCGCAGGCCATGACGGCGGCTGAGCCAACCAGCGCCACCACCATGACCATGGCCCCCACACCGGCTGTCATGTCCACCTCGGCGCCGGAGACCTCTGGCTCCAACAACACAGAGATCAACAAAAATGACATGTTTGAGGAGATCAAGAGCAAATTCTTGAATGAAATTGATAAAATCCCACGTTAGTAATGTCACAGTACATTCTAAATTCTTTGCAAGATTCAAAATGTTATTTATTTGACATTTCATTTAATTCAGTTGAATATATTGATTTGGAAAAATAAGTGTACTTTTACTTTGTGAGAAATGTCAAAGTTGCAGGTCAATCCCAATGCCCTCTGTGTTTTGAAACTCACAGTGCCGCCGTGGGCTTTGATTGCCATCGCTGTGGTGGCAGCATTGCTCATCCTCACCTGCTGCTTCTGCATAATCAAAAAATGCTGCTGCAAGAAGAAGAAGAACAAGAAAGGAAAGAAGGGCAAGGACGGCTTCAACATGAAGAACATGCAGGGTGGCGAGGTATGATGCTTGCTTCCTACATGCTGGAAAGTCAGGCTAGCAGGATGTTTCGGGTGACATTTTGCTTCTTTTCCACAACAATTTGATATTCAAGTTTTTATTATTATTTCTGACAAATTTTTTACCTTGAGTATATGACTGTGGCTAACTAAATTTGATCTTTTACCAGCAGCTGTTTTAGCCCAGACTGTAGAGGACACAAGGAGAGCTCTCTTCCCCTCCATTTACTTGATGTTGTAGTTGTTGTGGTTGTTTAACTGTGTGACGTATTCGATTGTGCTCTGTGGTGAAAAATGGCACACTTTGTTAGAAAGTGGCAGAGAATAATGAGCACGATGATGTGGGAAGCATTTTTTTAATAAGCTGCAAGTACAAAAAGTTGTACTTTTTTACCAACGTTAATGGATAAAAATAGAAAGCCTGCAGAAATATTTCAAGATTTTGGAGGCAAAGTAAAATGAATGTTGAAAAATTACAAGTTTGTGGCCTGATCAGCTCATATCAGCCTAGATTACCACAAGTTTTACTGGCAGTTAATTAAAACAACGAATTGCTTGTGTCCACAATGTGAATTTATCGCCCTCGGCCAAAAACAAGTGTGTCATTTCTCATCATAATGGTGGTGGTGGTGGTGGTGGTGTTGATTGCCTCTCTTTTTTGTAGTGTGTTTGGTGTCTTGTGAGTTGAATCTCTTCCTCTCTCTGCTCTCCTCCTTTTTTTCCGCTTTGTGTCTGTCTTGTTTGTGCCTCGTGTTTCTTGACTGTGGTGGACTCCCGCTCTACGGTAGGTGGATAGCTCGCGTTGATGCTCTCTGCCCCCCCATGGCGGAGGGGGGTTTCATGGAATGAAAGTCGTAGCTTCCTTTTGCTTTTTTATTTATTTATTTATTTATTTTTTCACTTTTAGTCTCCCCTATTTTTTTGTTAATTTTTGTTATGGTAGCTTGAGAATGTAACAATGGAAAGCTATGATGTGCTCCATAAACCCCAGAGAGGAGAGTCTAACCATCTAACACATTGTTCCTGGGACAATGTAACTGTAACTCACACCAATATGAAAAGTATTGGATTTAAAAGATGATATGCAAGACACTGTTAACACTAATAATCTGTGCATGTGATAAAGGGCATGGTTGGTTGTTTGGGAGACATGGAAACAGTGATGATAAAACTGCATGACGAGCCAAATACTTGCAAATCTCTTCTTTTTGGTTGTAATACTCAAGGAGGAGGTGGAGACACTGGAAGGCCCTAAGAAAACAGTAACAACATTTCAAAGTCAAGGTCACTTTGACAAAGAGGCTATAATTCAATTACAAAAATAACACTGCAGCAATAAGACTCTACATTATTCAAATAGCTGGCTGTGCCCTTTAATCCTGAACCATTTACTGTAATAATGGTGAGATGAAAGGAAAGTCATTTTTTTGTCCCACATAAATTTAGAGGTAAAATAAAAGGCATGCAGGTTGAAAAATTTGGAATTTATGTTCAAATATAAAAGCTATGAATGTAGAGCTTACCTTTACTTAGTATAGGGCTTAATACAGCTACAAATTGCAGTCCACTTGAAAGCCATAACATAGGAAATATATCTATATCTCCTTGCCCTGAATATTATGTCTTATTTGCCTTTTATCATTTAATATGCATTGGCATTTGCTGTTGTGAGCTAGTTCCTTAGGGGTTTTATTCGAGCATTCATCCTGTTGTTCATTTAGTGAACTCTAAGATCTTAAAACAAGAGACCTACGCTTATTTCTGATCTCATTGGAAAGTTGTATCTTGTATTACCCCTCTTAGTGGAACTAGCATGCAAAGCCTCCACTGACTCTGGCTGTCACTGTATTGCTCAAGCATGTCAAAGGAATTGCCCACTGATCAAGAAAAACACTTGTTATCAAAATGCCACCTGATGTGGTGTACAGAGTTTTAAAATACAAGAGAGATATCGATTTATCTGTTACCAGCAGAGATGTCTCCTTTTGTAAATGATAAATTGCTGGTTTTTATCATCAGGTGCTGTACAGGTAAGCAGTAACCAGTGCGTGTATCTCCCACATAAAAACTCCTGGAGCTCCAGTGTCTGTGGCATGCTGGCTGTTATGGGGAGCCCTGTGTTCTGATTCCTGATCCTCCAGCCTTTAACACAGGGTTTTATTATGTTACTTTTACACCGCAGAAACAACAGGATGACGATGATGATGAGGGAGAGACCGGACTGACAGAGGAGGAGAAAGAGGAAGAGGAGAAAGAACAAGAGAAACTGGGGAAGCTGCAGTACTCTATAGATTATGATTTTGAGAATACAAAGGTCTGTGCTTGTCACTTGCACTTATATTATGTCTTTGGTAATTGCTTAAACAAATATTTTGTCAAAACTAAGGGACAGTTTTAGGCTTCCAAGTTTAGATTTAGCCATATTTCTTTAAAGAATTTAAATGTAGATTTCTGCCCAAAAATATCCAATATTTAAAGAAATATTGGCAAGAGCAAGATGTATTATGTCTGTAGGATTAATATGATGCTATAGCTGGTAACTGGTTATCTTATTCCAGTATAAAGACTGGAAATAGGATGAAAGAGGTAGCTTAGCTCTGTCCAAAGGTAACACATCTGTCCTCCAGCACCTCAAAAGGTCAGAAAAATTATCTTGCTTCTGGTTTGTTTAATCTAAAGTGAAAAATGGTACTTTTTTCATTCACAAGGGTTATGTGCAGGACTGTTATAATGTAAGACTCCAGGTTACCACTATGACCAGTCAAGACATACACCGGCACATCATTTCTGTTAAACTGAACAAACATTGTCTTTACATTTCATTTATTTTGGGGGTAAAATTAAACAAACAAGATATAAAATATCCATAAGTGAGCTTTAAATTTTTTAAATTGTGAGACTTGCAGACAGAGCCAGTCTGTTTCCAGTTTTATGCTAAGCTAACAAGCTGCTAGTTGCAGCCTATTGAATAGTCAGATATATAGTAGTACTGATCCTACTGATGTAGTAGTGATGTTTATATAATGCAGAAACAGATGAAAAGATCATTTTTAGAGTATACAAAATAGCGATTTTATAGAAGTTACCACACTGTGACAACTGTGTGGCACTGAAGGAAACCTTCCGACGGTCAACAAGACTCCAGTCAGCTAAGACGATTGATTGCGAGGCTTAAGTTGTCAGTTGAAGTTATATAACCAGTCTGAGGCAGTGACCCTGACACAAACGTTGAATTTTTTATTCTATTTTTTTAGATAAAATTCTGTCTTAGTGGCTCCTGATGCTTACATTCTGCCCAATCCTCTGCACACAGCTCACGATTGGCATCCTTCAAGCTGCAGACCTCATGTCCATGGACTCAGGTGGAACCTCAGATCCTTACGTTAAAGTCCTTCTGCTCCCTGATAAGAAGAAGAAGTATGACACCAAAGTGCACAAGAAGACACTGAACCCTGTCTTCAATGAGACATTTGTCTTTAAGGTAAGTTTACTACTCCTGTCAGTCTATACTGGGAGAAAACGGTGTGCATCCTTCTCTCATACACATGCAGCAGCAAAATAAGAGAGACAGATTTAACATTTCTGGATAATAAAGAGGAAGTTAGTGTTTTTATATAGACAATACGTTGCACAAATAATTGTCCTAACACCCTGTGTTTCCCTCACGGTGTGTAGAGTGTAATAGAACTGACTGTCTTGTCTGTGTGTACCCACTGGCCTGTGCTGCTTACACTTCCCTGTCCAGCCTAATAAGGCCCGCAGAGACTTTACAAGTGGCTCTGGGTCAAGCTGGAAGCTCTGCCAGTCTGCAAATTTGCAGCAGCAAAAAATAAAACAGAAACAAAACAAATAGAAGAAATGAAACAAAGAAAAAAGAAACAGTCTTATTTTTTGGAATGCTTGGGCCTTTTCCCTTCCAGACAAAGCCACAGAAATATTCAGCACCACATTTATTTTTTCCCTGTGACGATTTACTTGAGATATTTCTTACTTTTTACACTTAAAGCATTTTTTTTTTTGTAATTGTCTTTTTATTGGTTTTCTCATGAAAAATAATATCACAAAGAATATCAGACATAGCATACAAGTAAACAAGTACCAAAAAACAGAACTGAAATAGGCCCTACTAGAGGAAAATAAAAATTAAAATAAATAACTAAATTAACACTTAATGCATTTTAATAATTTCATGTATAGACGGGATGGGATGGTGGTGTAGAGACCCAGTGTCATCTTCAGTTTTGCAACATTTCTGTCTTCTGGAATGTATATTTTTCAATATATTTGAAGGATGTTCACATTTGAAAAAAATATGTAATTAAATTAATTTTCTTCATAAGCATGTTATTTGTCGTTGCATCAGACACAGGATAGTCCTTCTCAGATAATTAGTTTTTTTTAACTTCACTTCAATCTATTTTCTGTGTTTTTAGCTGTTAATTTATTTTCTTTATTTCCTGGTTTAGTGTCCAGTAAACAACATCAATGTAAAGTATTTGCAGTGAGAATTTCCATTCAGTCTGACTTGCTTGCTGTTGCCCTTTTCAAGAAACTATAGAACACTATATGAACACTTAACGACATTAAAAACTGTTCTTTTGTACACATTATATTTGTCACGTTCAGTTGACTTTCCTAAATAGATTTTTTTCAACTGTAATGGACAAAATTTGGAGATTGAGTTATAAGCAACACTGTATCTGTTCATCAGGTGCCCTACGAGGAGCTTGGCGGCAAGACCCTGTGTATGTCCGTTTATGACTATGATCGATTTTCCAAACATGATGTCATTGGTGAAGTCAAGCTGCCCATGAACACCATCGACCTTGGACGGCCGATCGAGGAGTGGCGGGATCTGGAGAGTGCCGATCAAGAGGAGGTGCTGATTATACTGATTTACCTGTTTAAAAAGAATAGTCTACTGATATTACAGATTTTCTTACTGTCACCAAATCTCATACAAATCCTCAGTGCAATAGCACTCCACTGTTGGTCATGAATTGTTTGTGTATATAACACATGTCGTGCTGCTGCCATAAATACTCACTAAAGAACCAAATGTGTGCATTTAGCAATAGTTCTCACTCTTTTCTTATATTTCAAATATTGCTAAAAACTGCGTTCCCCAGCTATTTATATTAGGTGTTGAGGATCACTCCTAGCTGAGGAAAGTCAGAAAGTACATCTGCAAGTCCTTTCATTGGATTTGTTGACAAGCCATCCATAACCTTCAAGGATAATTCCTCAATTTGCAGTTGTTGAAAGATGGTATTTTATGTAAGTGTATAAAACATTCAGGCACTTATCAGAGTCAATATATTCATTTCTTACACTAGTGCAGAAATATGTCTCGATGGCATTGCGTGCCTGTGAAGTATGAGGTGAAGGTATTTTTTATGCACAATTACTTTTTATTAAAACGGATAGATTACATCGTTTTCTAGCATCCGTGTTATTTTCCATTTTGCTTTTCACAGAAGTGTCACCATATCTGAGGACACAGAAAACTTTGTGGCTCCGAGCTATCCGACATCCTGATAGAGCTGTGGCATTCGAAGCAAATATATTGCCAATGTTCCCGCAAGGTCAAACAGAACTCAATTATAGCATGAGAGTATAATTTAGGATATCGAGCAGGCGGCAGCAGAACATCTTGCATCAACGCGTCATAAAACAAGCAGTTTGCAATTGTCTGATGAGTGTGTATGCTTGTCATTTCTGCCTCTCCTCTCTGTGCCGGCTGCTCAGCCTGAGAAACTTGGAGACATCTGCATCTCCCTACGTTACGTCCCCACTGCTGGAAAACTAACCGTCTGCATCCTGGAGGCAAAGAACCTGAAGAAGATGGATGCCTGCGGCTTATCTGGTAGAGAAATGCCATAATTAACTCAAAGTCACAGAGTTGTAAATAGGATCTTGATTACAACAGCTTTGTTTATGACAGTGGCTGTGAATATTCTAAACATACAGTGCTATGGTATCAAATGGTACAGCCAAGAGTTCAGGCACTGGATGTTTTAATATTTTCTTTTACTTTATTGTTTTTTAAAGTATGACAAGTCTAATCCCAGACATACATTTACTTTGTCAAGCAAATAACATAGGAAATACAGTTTAGAATTCTATGTTTCCTGGTCTGTGTACATAGAAAACTGCATACAAACAACATATCCTGGAAACTGAGGATAAGTTGTCACAGAAAACAATGTAGTATTTAATGGTTTATGGCCTCGGTGGTCTCTTTTGTTGATCATATTGACACTCGTTCCAGATCCTTATGTGAAGATCCAGCTGCTGCAGGGGGGTAAGCGTCTGAAGAAAAAGAAGACTACAGTGAAGAAGAACACCCTGAATCCATATTACAATGAATCCTTTAGCTTTGAAATCCCATTGGAACAGATGCAGGTAAGTCAAACCAGACCTTTTGATCTTCATTAATCTTATCTGTCCAATCTTAAATCAATCTCCCACTCATATACTGATGAAATGATGACTTAATAGCAGAGGAATCACAAAATTTCTCTTGTTTGCCTTCTCAGAAAATCCTGGTGGCAGTTACAGTGTTTGATTATGACAAGATAGGTAAGAACGACGCCATCGGAAAGATCTTTGTGGGCAGCAAGGCTACCGGCTTAGGTCTGAAGCACTGGTCTGACATGCTGGCTAATCCACGCCGCCCCATTGCCCAGTGGCACGCCTTGCAGCCAGAGGAGGATATTGATGGTCAGCTGGCATCCCTAAATGCCAAGAAGTAACATGCTCTACCAACCAGCTAATGCACTAACTCAGAAATCCAACCCCCACCCCTTCTTTGCATGAATCCCATGACTTAACACGTGACTACACGTCATGAATCCTGCACAGCAAAAAAGAGACATCGTAGAATATCTGCTCATTCATAGTTAAGTCAAAAGAAACTCTTTTTAAGCATCACATTTCACACTTTAGTGTATGCTGAGAAGAATGGTGTTGTGTTATCGGGTGACTGGTCCATGAATGATTGACTTCTGGTCTTTCATTCATTTGAAGAAACTGATTCTTAGGGTGCTGACACTGAATGAAAGTCTTGGTGAAGACAATGCTGGATAAAGAGCTTTAGTTTAGTTTATAGAGCATGCTTACTTACGTCCCCACTGCTCTGCGTGCTCCACGCCCAGTATTGTATCTTGCTAATAAGTGTGCTATAACATGCCATAGAAAGTACTGTAGTTTTGGGTTATTTCCTGCATAGAGTTGGTTTATGTCTATTAATGCGAAAAAATTTACTTAGGAACGAACCAGGTTGAGGTCACTGTATGCAGTGATGGATGTTGTAATATGTTTTCAAGAGAAATTTATCTTCATTTTATCAGCTCACATTTGAGAAGGAGATACAAATAGTGCAGCAGTTTACAGTTTAGCAAAGATGATAGAGTTGTCTGACCTTTGTTGCTTGTTTTGTGTTGACGTGAGGGCACATCTATGCATTTAGGTTCAACACACATTTCTGTGTCTTCAGACAGACCTAATGTAGGAAAGGAAACATGGGTGCCTTCCTGATATGACACTTTGAGAAATATGGTAGGTTTCATTGTTTATTTAAGAGAGGTTGAATTTTATTCAAAAGCTGTCAGGGACACTGTGAATGTGCCATCTAAAATCTGGCGTGAGCTGTGTTGACCACTTGGATGTAAAACCTTACTGATCAATGGATGCAGTAAGGAAAGTGGAAGGATTACCAATAATGTTTGAAACAGTTATGACTATGCTTCTTTTGAATTCTACTGTTGCCTCCGAAAAACAGTGCCATCGATCTCATTTTATTTTGATAACCATTAAAATGATTGTACGTCTTTGACTAATGTTGTAGTTTACCTGGCGTTCTGTAGTCCACATCAACACTTCAATAGTTTCTGGTGAAACAACATGAGGATTTCTGTCAAAGACAAGATGTTTTTATAGAGAATTGAATTTGGACTGTAAGCTGTAGCTTCACTTTTTAAAAGATTGTGAAATCAAGAATAACTTGCAGGTTTGTAGAATCTAAACATGGCAACTGCTAAATCAAACATATACTATAATACACATATCCTGGGCCATTTGCTTGAACCAAATAGAGCTGCAGAATCGAGCATGTATCATGCCTCGCAGTGTTTCATGTTGTTTGAACCGCTCAATCAAGACACAAGCTTTGTAAACCTGGAGCCAAAGTGCTGCAACATGGTGGTGTTACGATGTCATCACAGATATATTGTGTTAGTGTAATGTGTAGAGGCTTGGGGGCAAAAAACGGGACAAGGAAATATTTATTATAAGCAACTTAATACCAGATTGTGTATTTTAATCAGTAAGGAACTCTTAGTGTTGAAACTTTGGGAAATTATAGGTAAAAAAAAATAAAAGGTTTGAATTCCCCCTCTTAAATTTTAAGTAGATTATTTTATGGTGTGCAATTTTTAAAAAAAAAATTCTCAGCATTTAGTTGAACTCATTTCAGCTTATGTTGCTCAGATTTAAGTGATCTTTTTTTTTTTTTAGTTAATTCAGGCACCACAATAACATATGAAGAAGCAGGATACCAACAATAAGCAGTCCAGCCAGAATGAAATTGTTACTCTCAAGCTTTCCATGTACCCCAATATTCTGTAGATCATTGAAGATACACACACATTCTTTGATAAAGAATTGAAAAAAGAGTAAATCCCCATTTCTGTGTCTTACAAATTGCTGTGAAAGATCCACATAAAACCGTAGAAATTCAGATGGTTTTCCAGGTAAAAGATTTGTGGTTTTCAAATTTCAACAACGAGATTTTATTAATGGTTAAATAATTAGAATAAGGTATTCAGTGTCTTATAAAAATTGTTAAAGCCCTTTTTTGTATCCATATTGTCAGCAAAAGTATCTAAAGGGATGTGAACAGCAGCACACTGATTGGTTCATCCACAGTACTTCTACTTTCTATTGTTAACATTATGCATCGCGCAGATTTGTTAATAGGCTACAGCATGTATTTACAAGATGATGTAAATAGTAGCATGTTTTAAAAGAGGAACCATAATTATATTGTGTATGTGTGTTTGTGTTCTGTGTCATTTTTTGATAATAAAATGGAGTACAACAAAAAAAAAGTATGCACTGACTGCAAAGTGTATGTATTTTTGCTGAATGGGACTGAATGTACGTCTGAATAATCCATGCCGGGCCTCACGGGCTCCTCTTACGCCTTGATTTAAAAAGCAGGGTCGCTTTATGTATCATGTGAAAATCCACTTACTTTCCATAGTGCTGCATGATCGTCTGGTTTTCTGTCACCGTTTGTATTTGTTCTCTGTGCTAAATCCAGTGTTACAGTAACTCTTGGGCTGCAAGTCATGTAATTCTTGTTCATTTTTGATTGCACTTGTTGTGTTTGCCGCTAACTAGTAGACTGTATATATTTCAAAACGGGAGAATATTTGCTGGCTCCTTGATTTTCTATCTCAGTGTACCGTAAGTGTTTCCTTCATTTACTCCTGCCAGATGGGTGTCAAGTCTTAGTTAATCAAATGTAGATACGGTGGACAACTTAATTGACTTGTAGCCCCTTTTTCTTAGTACGTCATGAAATTTTACCTCCTCATCTTATTGCTATTCATCCCGCCCTCTTTATATTTCCATATAAAATAAACCTAATTTTCTTTTCAATTTCTTATACGGTATTTTTTTTTTTTTTTAATTCTTTGCTGTATTGGTAACGTAGTATATTATTACAGCATATTGTTGATGCTGTCCTCTCAAGTAGCTCCAGTCCAATAATTAAGCAATCAATAAAATTTCATTACGAACTTCACTTTATGAATGAACACACAGTTTAACAAGCGGATTGCAATGGGATGAGCTGGTGTTGTGTCACTTGTGCATGCTCTGAGATATTGATGCTGTCTATAGTGACGTTTCTAATGTGGGGATTTGTTTTCCCCCATCTGCTTTTTGAGTCATTATCATTTTCTCTTAGATGAATCTTTACTTACAATACACAGCGCATGAAGATGAACAGTCCTCATCTTCATGACTGTCCATCTTTTTGATTACAACGTAGCTTTGTGTCTGTGTTCGAGAGGCTGAGGGGAAGACAGAAGGTTCATTTGTCAATTTAAAAATCTTTTTTTTTTTTTTTGTGAAGAAGCACCTCATTACATTGTTTTCTATAATGTGTGTCAGTTCATCTTCTGCTGGGGTCATTTGATATATATCACACACATTAGATTCTCCATTTGCTATTTTGTGTATCTGCAATAGGACCAACACAGCCCGTTTTTGTTTATTGGTGTTCTGTTAATGCATTATATCACTTCTCTGCAATGCAGGCAACAAAATCCCTGTCTTCCTGGGTCTCACAAGCTGTCTTGAGCACAGAGCAGACCCAAACAGTGCAAAATCCACATTCGCAATGCAATACTGCCAACCTGCTGCTTAAGTACTGCTTCCTCTGTAGTCAACATCCTCTTATGTGAACATAGCCATAATACAGAACATCCAAAGACCCAATTATCATCCTACTCAGCCATGTATTCACTTACCAAGCAACATAGACAAGGGAAATGCTTGAATGTCTTTCTTGACTCTTGTTTTGTCTTGTTGTAGAGGTGTGTCGATAGTTGTGCCTTTTTGTGAAGTGCATGATTTATTTCCGTACAAAATCCATGTTTTCCAGCAAAAAGAAGAAGAAGAAAAAAAAAAAAAAAGCAAACAAAAAGACCAAACAACTTGTAGTCATACGTCACTCTATGTAGAACTGAGGTACCCAAGGGAACCAAAATATGGGATGTGATCAGGACATATGTGTGTTGTCAAAATGTAATCGTAGGAAATAAAGGCATTTTAAGTAGCCTTGTCCTGTGTGGTGTGTAAATGGATCCAGAGGATGCTTTTCCACTTACGGTCAGCGGGTGGCATCAGATGCGTGAAAGACATTTCCAGTAGCTCAGCTTCTCTGACGCAGTGAAAGTGTGACAACAGAAAATGAATGAAAAACCAAAATGTAACGTATGTGCATTGGGATGAACAAAATGAATCATGTGTCACTAAAGCCATGTGTATCTCTCATTTATCTCTTGAAAAAGGTGAAAAGACACAGTTGAAACTCATTTTCTGACTCTTGATATGCTATATCACTTTCATCATCTAGTGATAAAGCTCATATGATATGATCAGATGCTCCAAAACAGCTATTTAATTGACCTTGAGGTGAAACTGTTTTGTCACTACTTATTAACATGACTTTTAATAAAAGGTCAATGAGACTGAGCTGATAACACATATTTTGCATGCAAGTCTGGTTTGTTTGGGCTGCTGCCTGTTTTGGAGCAAAACAAGCAGCATTTTTATTTTTTTTCCTATACTCTCTGACTACCTTTTATACATTTGATTGTTTCGCGTTTTGCGCAGGTAAGAGGAGAACCGTGTCATTTGCGATATCATCCGTCAAGGTAAAGCTCCTAAATCAGAGATGACGCTCCCACGTTCCTGAGAAATGCAGCTCATCCATCATCTGCTGTGCCTGGTAGTTCAGAGCCAGTTTTCAGGGCCTGCATATAGATTCAACCAAATATTCCAGTTTCCATGGTAATACCTCCGTGGAGGTACCTGCAATGGTTTGTCCATGTCAATGCAGGGATAATCCTGTTGTAAATATGAAATTTTTATGAAACACTTTGTTCAAGTGAAGTTAGTGAAGAAAAACAGAGTAACTGGGATTTGGCTTTACATAGAAATATATTGTGAATGCGTAAGATAAACTTTTATTCAACGCATTTTCAGTCTGGTAATGTGTTGCTACAATGGATACAGTACATTTGCGGTTTTACGCCTGTAAATGTGTCTTCACATCACTCAACAGGCAGAAATTCCGACATCGCTGTCATTCCGCTAAATAATTACAATCGCTAGAATGGGCTCAAGTTTTCTGGAGAGTTATGTACATATATATTCTTTCAGAGAATGAATTTACAATGAATACAGATATAAATATGGCTTCTGGTGTCCCTACGCTCTTCTTCTCCCACTTTTCGTCTCATCTCACTTAGAAAGTTTAGTGATGACGCGGATTAAAGCCCCATTCTCATCCTTCAGTCTTTGGTTTTCCGTCTTCAGCTCTGCTTTAACCTGAGGAAAAATGAAAAAAAGAGAGTTTATAGTATCCTGAAAGGCTCGCTGTCAACTGAACAACTTAAGAAAACATGAAACAGACATGCAAATAGCATGCATGACATATGTATTTTTGCTATGACAGCTGTGTGGCTCATTTTGTGGCTTATTCTTTACTTTTAGTTTCAAAGTCACTACACATTATTATTTTTACATGCCACGTGCCGAGGCCTGGTTTTGATTTCTGGTCGTTTCAGCAACCTTTTCAGCCCCCATAACATCATAGTGGAGTTAACAGATTCAGACCAACAGACCCAAATGTCAAACATGTTCCTCCCCCATCATCAAAACAAAGGCATGGCTTTGCATGCTTTCAAAACATAATAAAGACGTACAGTATGAGGCGACTCAAAACACCAAGATTCAGATCCTGAGTTTCTCCATAACATAGGGTAATAATGACTTACTAAGCAGCCATCAGAGTTTAAAAAAGAAAAGAAGAAAAAAAGACAATTATTTGCTTAATCCTGACTGTGTGCGCGTAGTTTGATGAGACCTTATTATCAATGATCCAAGAACTCCACAAGTTTCAAGGCATTTGATTCAATTGTTAATAAGTCAAACAAATCCTGAATAATGCAAAGAACTTAATCCACTTCAGAGCAGTGGGAAGAGCTCAGAGAAACAAAGACATACAGAAATGTGTCATTTGGAAACCAAAGCTGTTGCAGATATCTAATATGTTAATATATCAACTCATCGAGTCTCTCACTGTAGCAGAATTTACACATTATTATGCCGACTACTAGCAGATGCATACATTAAATACAGTGATGTTCAACTGTCCACAATCACTGGGCAAAAGAAGAGAACTATGCTGTATTTATTTTTATGTATCATATTCCAGCGAACCTGTCCAGGGTGTCCCCTGCCTTCTCCCTAAGTCGGCTGGGATAGGCTCCAGCCCCCCCGCGACCCTGGTGAGGATTAAGCGGTGTATAGATAATGGATGGATGGATGGATATTCCAGCGAAACAAAAAACTTAACCCTATTCAGGACTTTTGGTCTAGGTGACAAGTATTTTTTTTTTATTTTTGAAGATTTTTTTTTTAAACATAAAAAGAGGGACACTTGTCATGCATTTGGAACCAAAAATAAACTTATGAGAAAGTGTATTTAACATCGTATAAAAGTCTATAATGAATACCAACAACTATTTTGCACATTTGCACCTTCTACATATGGCAACATGAAAGTCCTTAATAGGTTAATCTTACACAGCGCTGAGCATTAGTCAGCGTCATCTTTCCTGTCTGTAAATGTACATATTGATCTAAAATTGCATTTTAAAGTTGCAGTGATGACATCATTGGGTTTCCCTATTCTCTACTGACTTGTGCTTCAGCTGCTGACTCGTTTAGAAAGAGATCTGGCACCACAAGAATAGTGCATTTGATACAGATAAATCAAGCTATTATAACACAATGATGTATACACACACATACACATACACATACACACACACACACACACACACATACACATACATGATCCTGTACTTATTGACACACAGACACAATTGGACCGGACTTGAATACACGCAACAGAGCTTCTCTGTTGTGGTCTATTTACAGGCCAGCATCTCGTGTTTGTTTACACCTCTCATTCACAGATAACAAGAGGTTTTTGTTTGTATTCTCTTGGGCATAACACAGCAGACGTTTGTGAGCATTACACTGTCGGATGAATACTGATGGTGCACCCGGTGCAGTGTCAAAGTGCTCCCACATTCCACAGCCAGCAGAGCATAATGGTGACAAATGATGTCAGCTAAAACCACCGTAGACAGAACAGCCAGGACCACGGCACCAAGTCCCACAAACACTTTACATCGTTTGGATTTGATTGTTCTTTTCATATCAACAAACCTTTATAGTGTAAGAAGCTGTGCTATATTATTTACCCTAAATACTCTTAAGACAGACTGAATGTAAATCTAAAAAAAAAAAGGGAAGGAAACGAATATTTAGAGCATTAAAAGCGTGTAAAAAAAAAAAAAAAAACCTTACCTTTAACTGTTCTTCCATATCTGATATCCTCTTTTTCAGGCTCCAACTTTCCTATGAAGTACATTTTAAAAAGATAATTAAAATAAACTACACAGAATACAGACAAATGATCTGATGCCAAGTCCATACCTTCTTTTCTGCTTCTAGCAGGTTGGAGCCACAATCACTTGATGTTCCCGTCTGCAGCAATAAGAGATAATTATGAGAAAGATCCCAGCACACTAAGGGTTCTGCATTTCGATAACAGTGAGTCATTGTGACAGCAATGGTGTAAAATATACAATGTTCCAGCATACCGGTTGGAATGGTTTTAACTTGTGAAATTTCACTTGTTTTTTTGTTTTTTTTTAATTGCAGTTGCCTCCTCTGCCAAATTGTCCTTCATTTCTTTCACACTAATGAATGTAAATTTGCACATTAATCACCGCCGGCAGTACCTGCGCTCTCTGCAGCTGGTCCTGGATCATGGTGAGTTCCTGTTTACTTGTTTCCAGACGGGACTTGAGCCTTTGATTGGTGGCCAGTGCCTTTTCATACATCTACAAAAATGTGCACTTGTTAGGATTTCCAACAGGATTATTTTTACAACACACAGACTGGCAAACAGGGACATCCGCAAGCACATAAATGTTTCTTGTAGTTATTTTAACTGTTTTTTATTATTTGCCACGAGGATGAACTTTTTTGGGGTCTTAAAATATCTAAACAGCCATTGAGTGAAGAGCAATTCAATCTGGTACATATATCCACAGCGCTCAAATGAAAAAGTCTTTTATGAGGTTCTGACTTTTCATAAAGCATCCCGACATCTATTTTAATTAGACTGATTTGTGACGCAGTACTTTCAAATCCAGTGATATTCTCATCAGCCTCTGTGCATTTACTGCTAATTAGTAAATATTAGCATGCCTAATAAAGACACTGTTTGGTCCGACTAACACTCAGAAAACCCAAAGACATTAAACTTGTGAAACAGAGAGAATTTGTAAAGAGCTAAATGATTTTAATAGGTTATCAATAATCAAAACTGAATTACACTAATTAATTTTCAGCAATCAAACAAGTAGTTTCAACTCAACATTTAGTTTTATGCTTTTGCTTTGAAATCTTGAAGTTGGGAATGCAGCATCCTTTAGAGGAATGACTTCTATGTGTCTAGTTCTCACTGGATACTTGACAAAGATTCCACCCTGAGTTTATATGTCAGTTTATTTCTTTTAAGCTGTTTTTTAAAACCAACAGATGAAGAACTGTAGGTCGACTGAGGTTTA
This sequence comes from Stegastes partitus, assembly GCF_000690725.1. Taxonomy (NCBI): domain Eukaryota; kingdom Metazoa; phylum Chordata; class Actinopteri; family Pomacentridae; genus Stegastes; species Stegastes partitus. The sequence goes on along the minus strand of NW_007577736.1, from coordinate 1,148,285 downwards.
GAGTTTATGTCTAGTTTGCTGGTGAGATAGCAGCAGCACACTCCTTCTGCAAACTGAAAATCAGCAGCATTGATGAGAATTCAAGGTGCATCACCTGCCTTTTTATAGTCATTGTTCATTGTCTCTTCTTCTGCCTTTTTCCTTGCAGAGAGTCTGTTCTCCCTTCGTAAGAAATAGGACTCGGCGTGGTTTGTTGATGTGTCATTGGAGACGTCAGATGATCCAGACGAGCCCAATCTGAAGATATGACAAGTAACAACCAATCACCCAGGTTTACTGAAGTCATTACCCAAGTTTAATATCACTCAGACACTGATAGATTCTTTTTATTTTTGCTCTCATTCTGGTAAAAAGTGAATGTGTTTCCTATACATTGATGATGTAAATTAAAATAGAAGAAGCTTACCTCGAGAGTCTCTCATGCTGAAATAAAAGAGAAATGTTTTAGAATTGGCTGTTATCTGCTAAAAGTTTTTATAAAAATGCAGCATGAAAACCAGTGTACTTTTAAGGACATTCCTGATGATCTTAACCACAATTCCAGCCGTACTTAACCCCAACTTAAACCATACATTGCACAAACAAGTCATTCAGCCCCATAACGACTCTGTATTTCAGTAGCTGCACAAATGACGACAACACGCAGCTTGAATTTGTCTTTGTTTGACAGGCTGTTTGGTCACGGTATGATGTTTGCTAAGTACAATGTGAAATCAAATCCACAATTGAGGTTACAACATGCTGAGTATTTTCCTCTGCAAAATACTCACACTTCAAATGCATGCTGAACACATTTTAATACATTTAGAATATTGGCACGCTCAGACGTTATTAACATGCGATCAAAGCTCTGTGATTCTGCAAGACATTTGCAAGAATTCCTCATGAAAGACGTTTCTCAGTTTTCCATGAAAAGGTTTATGGCAGTCTGAAATACCAAGCCCAGCCAAAAGAGGAGAGAGGAAATGATCCCTTAAATAAACTGACAAGCACAGATAACTAAACACATCCAAAAAAGGTAATAACTCTGGCAGTGACCTTCACAATTTGTTCATTATTGCCTGTGGATGTTGGAAGGGTTTATATAGACTCTTTGCTGAGAGATATTCAAGTAGAAGAGCAAAACTTCACAACTAAGCATTAAAAGAAGTCACACCCCATTGAAAATATGAGAGAATTTTGCATAATACATCAGCTTACATCACCAGTAAGTGTAATGTGAATGCCCTCATATTGTTCTACTGCACAGATTGAGACAGCTGGCAAATAAAGAAAAGACAACAGAAACGGCCACTTCAAGCTCAGCACATGTACAGATCAACACCTTTGGACCTCTCCTAAAGGATTAAATACCAATATTCCAAAAAAATATACCCTAATTCATTTATGTGATGATGGTGGTGTAGAACAATTTCTAAAACACATGTACAGAGTCTCTCAGAGGTTTACAGCAAAGTCGAGGTCCAGTGATTGAAAAAAATAATAATGTGTTACACAAAACTTGTTTCTTTTTATTAGAGACTGCATTAATTTACTTGCTGAAAGTAATGTGTTACATTACTCATTACATTACTTTTATGTTACTCTACAACATCACCTGAGATGATTTGTCATATGCCAGTGCATGTTCGCCAGTTAAATGTATAACCTTAAACTTAACATTCACCCACATATCATCACAAATCCCTATACTAATGAAGGGGGCATACACAAGATCGTTCATTTATGCTCTGTAATAAAATACTACCACAAAGTCAACACCACAAAATCCAGCCCAAAGTTCACAACAATGTTGTGCCACAACAACAAGGCTTAATTGTGTGTCTTTAGCCGGTTTCAGACATAACATATGTAACATTGCTGGCTTTATCAATCTGTTAAAATAACTCGATTCTGTCATTTGAACATACTGTGCCTATAAAAAGTGTTCCCAGCCTTCAACATCTGGACACTGCAGGTTCACCTCATTCATCTTTGCAAAACTGCTCAAGCTCCGTCAGGTTGCACGAGGATCATCAATGAACATCCCTTTTCATGTTCAGTCACAACTTTTCAGTTGGATTGAGGTCTGCATTCTGACTCAGTCACTTCAAAACATTCCTCTTGCTGTCTTTAAACCATTTCTGTGTAGCTTCTCCCAAGTTACAGTTTTCTTACAGACTGCATCAGGTTGTCCTCCACAGTTTTTCTATACTTTCATTAATTTTACCCTTTAGCTTTACAAACCTTCCAGAACCTGCAGCAAAGAAGCCTCTCTACATCATGATGCTGCCACCACCATGCTTCACGGTGGACATGGCATGTTTGTGATGATGTGCAGTGATAAGAGTGCCGAACATAGTGTCGAGTCTGACGGCCAAAAACCTCAACTTTGGTCTCATCAGATCAATGAACTTTCTTCCAGTTGACTCCAAAGTAGCAAGAGAAACTTCTGGCAAATTCTAGTTGAGATTTAATATTAGCCTTTTTCAACAGTGGCTTTCTTTTTGCCACTCTCCTATAAAGCTTTGACTGGTGAACAGGCAACAGTTGTTGTATGAACAGTCTCTTCCATCTCAGCTGCTAAAGCTCGTAACTCCTTCAGAGGGGTCATAGGTGTCTTGGTGGCCTCGATAACTAGTCTCTTTCTTTCTAGGCCACCCAGTTTTTGAGAATGTCCTGCTGTTCTCAGATTTATGCATGTGCCATATTCCATCCATTTCTTAACAACGGACTAAACTGAACTCCAAGGGATTTTCAGTGACTTATGCATTTCAATAATCTCCACACACAGAAGTGCTTGGAGTGTTCTTTTGTCTTTGTGGTGCAGTTTTTTCCAGGAGCACTGATTTACTGGGGACTGGACCTTCCAGATGCAGGTGTTTTTGTACTACAGTCATTTGAGACACATTCACTGCAGTCAGTTGGTCTCCATTTCACTAATTGTGTGACTTTTAGTACCAATCGGCTGCACCTGTGGTGAATTAGGTGAGTCACTTCAATGGGGATGAATGCTTATGCTGCAGTTCACTTTTATGTTTATGTTTTTCATTGCTTTATTTAGATATAACCCATGAAAGTGAACGAGAGAACCACAGTATTCACACAATATATATCATAGATGTAAGATTGGACAGTCCATCAAATGAGGTTTCATTTCAGATTTAGGCTTTAAATCAGTTACCAAACACGATTCCACCTATTGTAAAATAAATAAATAAATAAATAAATAAATAATAAATAAATAAATAAAAAAGAATGCAATAAATAAATAAATAAATCCAAATTATACATGGATGAATTATTGTAAAAAAAAAAAAAAAAAGAAACACAACATACATATAAAGATGAAGGAATATTTATTTCCTAATCACCAGTTAGGCTTATGACATTTGTGCCGGGTGAAGTCACGTGATTCTGGCATTTTTAAAGCCTGTGGAAGTTACCATATATGGTTCTTTGCCTGACAAAGGGTTAAACTTGTGTTGAAGGTGAAACGGAAACATTACTGGATCTGACCGAATAAGATTACCAAGATGACTTTTAGTTAACAAGATGCACAATCAGACATAATGCTGGCACAAACTGATGATGCCAAATTAATGAAAAGAAATGAATGTCTGAAAGGGGCCTAAGAGAATCAAAGTGGCACTGGTAGTAGAGTTTATCGCTGAAGTTAGGAGCTAGTCATCTTTATCTGATTAGTAGCTGTACTGATTGCTGAATTTGGGAGCACTAATGTGTTATATTACTGCATTACAGACAAACGTCATGTGATTACAGTAATGAGGTGCTTTGTTAAGTGTTACCCCCAACACCAGTGACTGTGAAGGCCAAAACCTGTGATTTTCACATTGAGCCAACTGGTGGTGCTCTGGATTAAAGCATCTGAACAATTTTTTCCCTTTAACTTATTTTTTCTATATGTATAGCCAAGGCAGTTATATTTGTTACCTTAGATTACAATAATAACTGACTTGACCTACATGTCTTAATACAAGTGTTTATGTTTTCAGCCATGCTAGCAGCAAAGTCAGCTAGTTGGTCCAACACTTTCATCCAAAAAGAAATATTTCAACAACTATTTGATGGATTCCATCAACTTGACCACAAACATCTGGCATCAGATCAGACCCACATTTCATTTTGGTGATTATGACCAAATACCTGCACAACTAAAAACATTCCCTTCAGTCTAGCAAATGTTTGAACACTAACATATCACACTGAAATGGTAAAAATGGAAATTATTCTCTTTCAAACATCAGCTTGTAAGCATGATGACATTAACATGAGCAGAAATCACTGCTGTGCTGAGGTACAGCCTCCCTGTGTTGTTAGTTTTGTTTCTGTTGCAGCTTTCAACAAGGCAGTCGAATGAGTTTTACATGATAGTTTAAAAGGCAATAAAACTAGTATATAGTACACACAGTGGACAGAAATGACAGTGTTGCCACTTACTGTCCTCTCTGTACTCGTCCATTGGTAGGAAAAGCAAATATGAATCACTCCTTCAATATTATCTCATTCACCAGTGCTAACAATGAGTACGTATTAAGTTCTCCTGCAGGCACTTTTGCGCACAAACCAGAAAGATAAATGGACTGGATCGCTTGTTCTCGCTGATATAACTTCTAGTACTGTTCCATTTGCATTTTATTCTTTTGCACAACTTTTCCAGAGAACACATATAAACTTAAGCAAAAAACCAGACTTGTGACCAGTGCTTAAAGAGTTACAGCACATGTCAAGCAAAATTAATGGAGACAGTAAGTGGATTCTTGTAAAGAAGAGACAGGCCTTAAAGTTACAGACACTACGTGTAAACAGAGTGATACGCCTCTGTTAAGACATTTACAGGACCTCTGGATCATCCCCAGATTCTGATTTCATCTCCTTAAAAGCTCTCTGGACACTCAGATATGCTTGGTAAATGATAATTAATGATACACTGCACGTTGACTTGGAAAACGCTCTGGTTTGGATTAAGCAACGTCACACATAAACAGATGCTGTTGGAAAAGGCTTTTGCGACTTTGTCCCTTGAAGGAGTGTTTCCATCTCTAAAGCTGTCCTCCAGCCCCTCGAGATCCCACGAGGAACTTTTTTGCCTGCTGACCAGCTATTCCCAAGTGGAAAATGTGAGCTTCCCGTAGGACTAGCACAGAGATAAACATCCATAAATACTGAGTTCCCACAAGCCAGTCCTCTAAGCAATCTGTCCCTTCTTTCTCTCTGTTCCCTGTCATCCTGTCTTTCACCCCTCTGCTTTCTCTCTCTCCTTCTCCTCTCTTCCTGTCTCTCTCTCTCTCTCTCTCTCTCTCTCACACACACTGATGTTTTCTGAGTCACTACGTCTATTTTTCCCAAGTTGATTCTTGCTTTACGTAAACAGATAAGGCTAACTGCTCATTACAACTTTTCCGTAGACTTATTTTTCTTTCTCTTTGCTCCCACACCAACACGCAATTCGATTTCACAGTTAATGTTAATAACTACGGCCTTTAAAAGCTCTCAGAAATCAAAACACTTCCAAATCTAGGGGTGTACAGATCGTTTAAAATGCATATCATATACTACACTGTAACATCAATGTCTTACACTTCATATTCTAAACCATTAACATAATTAGAACTTGGAGAAAAAGCACATCTCATTCAGATCATCATGTCTAGCCCACAATTTGAGAGATAATACACTGAATATTGGGTAACCACCATCTGTATAGGATTAATTGTCACTCAAAGTACCGAACATAGCTCAATAAAACGGTATCATAATATTACAGGAACACAAGTAGAGTCATTGACCTCATAAGCTTTTGAGAAATTCTACTTTTACAAACTTTCTCTTGATTTTTTCTTAGTTGCAGTGCAGATAAAGCATATGAAGGCACACATTACTGTTGTGAAATAGTATCATAGATTATATTTTTTGTCTGTTTCATGTTACACAGGAGTTTCCAAGAATATGCGATAATTTTAAATGAGGCAGGAAGAGGTCATTAACATCTATGAATAATTTTTCATTGACTGTAGGCGAAGTCTGAGGGCACATTCAATTATGTAAGTACATCCCAACACTCAAAAATACCTCTGTGGCTTGTTACTGAGACTTTTCTTTTTTTTTTTTTTACTCCGAGTCTTCCTGAAAGTTAGTGTTTGCATTATGTCAGCTGTGGCATTTCCTCTCACTAGACAGACACTGAAAACATGAAAGAAGATCGGGCCTTACCCTCAGGCTCTTAGCGGCGGCTGTAGATGAAGCTGGACAAGAGTCAGAAAGCGACTTTCTGATCCGTGGCTGATCTTTGTTGTGAGACAGTAGAGATGACATCGCTCCTGAGCTGTTGGAGTCACCTCATGCAGCTGTGTTGTGTTCCAAAGTACTTGTAAAATGTTAGAAAAGCTCTTCTTAAAAAAAAATAAAAATGAAGAGGTAGAGGGGTGTACTTTTATTATCCACTGAGACTGAATTCAGATGAAGTTGTTTCCTGAGTTAAAGTGAACGATGCAAGTGTGATCTTCATGTGATGGCGAGACATTGCATATCAGATGAGAGTGAAAGAACAGCACAAGTGTGAGAGCTGAGGAGGAAGTGGTGGGACTGGGGAGTAGGCGGGCTGCTGTGTGGACACAAGGATCTGACAACAGCATTGTTCACAAGGACTCTCAGGGGACCTACGATCACTCCACAAAAATGAAAACATAAAGCATCATTAGTCACATTAACTGTGTTTAAGGGTACCTTTAGATGAAAACATGCTTTTTAAAGCCATTTCTGTATATTTCATTTAAAAAAAAAGAAAAAAAAAAAAGAAGTAAAAATCTGATACTGTGTGTAATGCAAAGGTAGATGCAGTTACTATTTAAATGCAGGAAAGTCTTTATAAAAAAGGATCTCAGGCTATTAAAAATGTCAAAGCCCTTAATTAGAACAGCTGCTAGTAGATACATCTGAAAGTTGGAGTAAAATCAAAAACACATGAACGAGGACACAAAGGTTTATGTTTTGGGGAGATAAGAGCTTACAAAAACAAAAAGTTGGTCAGATACTACTAATATATACTGCATTCAGGTGGAGGACTGTGGTTAGATCTTTTGAATTTAATCAAGCTGGAGGCTGCATGTGTTGATAGTTAACGTGAGCTTACATACCTTTCTGAGTATGTTCCATGACTGCTGCATTCATTATGTTAACACAGGTCATTTGCTTGCAATTTATTCACCTAAAAAGGGAATCTAATGAAAGGGGAGCATTGTTGTTGCTTTGCTCATGCCGCAAGTGCCTGTGGAATGTGACAAATATATTTCTTAGCAAATACCTGATATTTTGATGAAGACCCATCCTAAACAATCTGCATGCTGGAAGTGTTTGGAGCCTTAGATGGTGATACAGACCAGACGCTTCGTTTTATATTCTGGTTTATATTTGTTTTCATTCCAGAGTTGCCATGATGGCAATCTTATTAAATATTTTTTTCAACTAATTTCTATTTTGACAGCAGGGACAGGGCACATTGCACTTTGATATCACTATTCAATATATTTCTGGATAGAGTTTTTTACATATATTTTTAAATGATTGTTTTTGCTGCACAGGATATCGATCACCTTGTCACCATACCCTGCTTTATTTGTTACTACCTGAAAATTGAATCTGATTATATAAAATGTCAAGTGCATTTACAAAATGACCATTTACAGTTCAGTTTGTAGTAGTGCAAAGTTATGGAAAAGAATCTTAAACTTGATCCACACACTACAGTTTATGCACATTTAACCTCCTGGCAACCCAAAACCAAAAACCTATGCCTGCTATTGGTTTTCAGTTAGTTCAGTAGACGAATATCACAGAAGATTGACTGAGCTTTACACAACAAGAGAAGAAGGCTGAGGTATAAAGCTAGATAGAGAATCGGAGTTTTATTTCTTTGTTATTTTAATACCACGATAAAAATCATGAAACATATCACAGTTCCTCTTTTTGGAAAAATAGAGGAAAAAAAAGGTTTTGGTTCTTGGATTACATTTGCTGATCATTCTTCATCCTCTCTGAAGTATCCAGGCACCACCTGCTGGCAGAAAACAGTACTTTCCACAAAAGAGTTTCATCACAAGAGAACTGTATGTACTCCTGGAATCCAAAGTACTCACATGTACAGCATGTACAGTTGCACCATAAATAACTTTACAGCGAGAAGCAACACACATGTGCATGTGTTAAATTACAAGTCCAGCCATGTTCCGTTTCCGTTTCTTTCTGAAAAACACTATTGTCCTTGTCTGCTGTTAATTTCATACTCTGTTAATGTTGATGTTTACTCACAGATTAACAGTTTCATTAATTAAAAGCCATTAAAATCCATTTTTCGTACATGATCTAAAACCTAATGAGCCAATTCATGAGAGGAATCTGAACAGCTGCTGGAATTATTTTAGTTTCTTAGCTTAATTTTCCTTTCAGTAACATGTTGCTCTGATTTTCAGGTCCCTTACTTTATAATTAATGCCTAAAATTGTTCCCATAGTTCTAGTGAATTATATTGAATTAACTGTAGCAATCCTCACCTTTGTTACCAGTACTTTTATTTCTATAATTAGAGTATTTCACATGCATGTCAGACTGACGGTTGGTGGGAGGGCTGGAAAAATCCTCAGCTTTTTACCAGATGGAAGCTGACATATGGCAGCAAACTCCACCACCGTGGCATAAAACTAATGTTTTAAATCATTCACAACCATCCACAGAAGTATGCTCCATGTGAACACGGTTCCCACTGATCTATATAAGACTTTTAAATCACAGCCATGTTTTGACTGGAAACAGGTGATGATGTTCAATGTACTGGAGTGTTACATGTACAACTAGTCATCCTCCTCATGTGTGTCCACGAAGATATCACCAATTAATTCAGGGGGCTCTTCCTCATCTTTGGAAACCTCCTCTTCCAAAGACTCCTCCAACACGTAACCTGCCGTGTTCTCTTCTGCCGTCTCATCTTCTGCTGTCTCGCCAGCATCCTTCGCCTCTTCACTCTGTCCTGTAATTTCCTCCTCTACTCGCTCTTCTGGTGCGATTTCATCTTCCTCTTGTTCTTCTGTGACATCCCCATCCTCTCTGTGTTCTGATGGCTGTTCTTCCTGCATCACGTCCTCCTCTGCTTGCTCTTCTGTGTCATCTTCAGCATCTTCCATCTTTTCCTGCAGCTCGGCGTCATTCTGTGCTGTTCTGGAGACTAACTTCTCAATCAGACGGCCTTCCTCTGTTGACTTGTGGGTAATTGGCAAAGATGGTCCATTTGCCAGCTGAGATAGACAAATTTGTCAACCATTATTTATCCTTAAACATTTAGTAGTTGCAGTATGAAATATAAAGCACCTCATTGGGTTTCTGAAATAACAATCTCAGTAAATGTAGCAGTGTTTTACCTGGGAGTGAAACGTGTGCAGCTGAGCCATGATCCTGCCGTGGAGAGTCTGTGAAGTGAAAAACTGCTCATCCAGAGTCATCCGGACTAAACTGAGTGTCTCCTCTAATGTCTGGGCACGCATGGCCTGCTTAGCCTTTACAAGCTCCCTGGAATGCACATAGGACAGGAATGAGAAACCTTATGTAAAGTTTGCTGAGCATACATGCAGATAGTCTGTGAAATCAAACTGAGCTCACTTTATTGCAGCCATCTCCTGGTTGTTTGTGTGAAGTGCAGCATTATGAAGGTTCAGTAGCTCTCTCAGGTCATTCAGCTCAGAGGCTTGTCCTTCGAATTGTGCATTTAGATCCTCCCCTAATGTAACTTGCTCAGCAATTCTAGAGCATGCGCTAGTCAGTCCCGCCACAGTTTCAGACAGCGCTGAGCCGAAGCTCAAAGCAGACGCTACTCGCTTCTTTATGACCTCGAACTCCTCGCTATGGTTCTTGTACATGCCCTGGAGGGTTGTGACGGACAGGGCAGCCTGCTTTATTTCATCCCATCGGGTGTTCAGCTCAGCGTGGAGGGCCCAGAGTTGTGAGAGGAGGTCAGAGTTCTTCAGCTCCTCTGATGTGGTCAGGGCGACCTCGGCTTTCTCCTGGGCCTGTTTCTGAGCCTCCTCCAGGGCAAAGAGCCTCTCCTCCACCAGCAGATCTGTTTCAGGCTAGAGAGTGAGAGAAAGGATTTTGCCATGTGGTTTAACTAAGTTAAAATGTCTGAAAACTGTGTTCTTAGTGATTTTAACCAGACACTTCTGTTTTCTTATTTTTAGCTCTGGGCCCTGCACATGTATATAGACAAATTCATTGTCAATATTGTACATTATCTGCACATATTCTATCTTGTTTTGTATAGTGTTTTTTTTTTATTATTATTATTAGTTTTTCAAAGATTGAATCGTGAGTTGATTGGTTCATTTTGTCCAAAACATTTCATTGCATAGTTGAATGTGTATGTGTATTTATACGCTTTTTGCATATAAATAGAGAAATAAAATCCAAGGCAATATCTCTTAGAGGTGTATTGTTCTCAAAAATATCCCCAAACACTGTCAGAGTGGGCTTCAAAGGCAGATTATCTTTTTTTATTTTATTTTTTAAATGACATAAATAACAATTTAAAAAAAGAATAAATTAATAGATACATACATACATACATACATACATACATACATAAATATTGTTCGACTTTCAATGATCAGACTGTTCTTAAATGAATCCAGTGCAGCTTGTGGTCCCATCACGACAACAATCCAAATCTATGCTTAAATTGTGACATCAAAATCCCTTTACTACTTCTTTTGCCTAAATCAGATCCTGTAAAAAACAAACAATTTTACACTCGTTGGCTTAATCGAGCAGCCATGAGTGGCTCAACTGTAATCAACATACCTGTAAGAAACATTCAGTGTTTGTCGCACTTTGGCTGAAATGCAGGCAGTGTTTACACTGAGTAGAGAGTATGGAAACATACTAGAGAGATTATTTGATTGACGCTCGGGCAATAAAAAAATGCAGCAAAGTGCTAAACCGGTATACAGAGAGGGAGACTGTCAGGAAGCTGTTGGATGATATAATCTACATGGTGAAATGTTGGTTTTTTGTGTGGAGTTGATGTGCAGAGTAGTGTGAAAAATAGTGTGTGGAAAACATTGTTGTAAGACTAATTATTTGTAAAATAAATTATTTTTTGTGTGATTTATGACTTTACAACTGTTTTATACTAATCAAATGGCATCTCTGAGTTCTCCCTACTTCTAGTCATGGTTTTGCTGTTTCCATACAGGTGCAGGACTTTATAAATGAGCCCACAGTGAGCAAAAATGTGACATGTGCAAAACACGTCCAGAAACTGCTCGGGGTTCAGAGGATTTACGTAACAAATAACGTTTCATCATTTCACAACAACTGCTGTGCTTGTGAATGGCTCTGAAATGTGACTGAAGTTGCTGCTGGCACTTGGGACACTAAATATATCAACAGGTGCTACAACTAATGTCAAGTCAGCCGCTTTAAAAAATGATGCAATCTAAGATTTTCAAAATAGTTCTCGCCGTCTACAATTTACGCTCATTCTCTTAAAAATGGCACAGACTGTATGTGTATAAAAATGAATAATGCACACATGGCTGTTTTTTTTTTTTTTAGTTGTTAATAAAAACGCATTTCTTTCAATAAAGTAAAAAACGAATGCTTTTATTTAGAAGGGCAACCGGCAGAGCTTACGGCGGTGAACGGTTTTGTTGTAGTGACCTTGACACAGCTTTCCTCCTGCACATGCAGCAGTGATTGATAACCCCCCTGACGCGCCAAAAATCACACTGAAGGAATTTTAACTTGCTCAGTCAATCTCAAATGACGTAAGAAATTACATTTAGCAGTACAGCGACCAGTCTTAGTGTGAGTTTCACTAACTCACCTGTGCGTCCTCGGTCTCCATCACCTGCTGGAAGTTTGTGATCCTCTCGTGCATTGTAGTGAAAGACTCTGACAGCTGGTCGATGCTGTGCTGCTGCTGCTGCTGCTGCACGTAGAAACATCCCATAATACAGGCCCCGACCGTGAAGGTAATGATGAACAACAGAGGTGCAGGAGAAAAGGAGTTTGTCCTGGTTTTAGACTTTTCTGCTGGAGTCTCCAACAAGATGGAGACGTCTTCTGGCTGCGGCTTCCTGGACTTGCGCTTGGCCATGGTGCAGAGAGGCTTGGACGGACTCTGAAGGCTGTGTGTCTTCTGTGAAGTGGATCCAGCAAAGTGCGGCTTCTCCTCTGCATTTCTGAAGGTATCACGTTGTCCATTCTGCCAAACCCTTTGACCTACTCATTCATTGGACCCCCCACAATATCCAAAGCAACTGCTGGCGTGGGGGGCGGGACAGGTGTTATGTAACTGTGGTGGTGGAAAAGGTTTCTGATGTTTATGACCTTCATCATCATAAAGAAAAGGCTTCTGTTCAAAGTATGAAGCTTTAATTTAAAGCTCTTCCTAGTGAGGCCAAGTTGCTGTATTTTTGTATGCCCTGTTGTGTGTTTATGTGCAGAAATGCACTGATGGGCTGATGTTTACGGCACACATCTGCTCAAAAGTCCTGTAGCTTTTATACTTGATTAACCTGCAAATCATATTCTCAGTAAACTGATTAATAGATCATGCTTTTTTTTAGTGTATGAAATGTTGCAAGTTAGGGAAAACGTGGCATTTAAATGTCTCAGAGGCCAAAGTTTGTTGGCTTTGGCAGTGAAAAACCTTCACAGACATAGTTTATTGTCATATATGGCAAGAAGAGCAGCAATATCGTCATAACTGAGATGCTGGAACCAGAAAATGTTTTGCAATTTTGCTTGAAAAATCACTAATGTTTTTTTTTTTAATTTGTCAAGTGATCAGTTAGTGATTAACCAATCAGTTAATTTTAGTGTCTTTAGTATAACTGATCATAAAACTGAAAAAAGATAATAGGCTATAGAGGAAAAAGTACAAATAAAATATCTCAAAGTTTAAAAACAAAATGTGTATATTAACAAGACTGTCCTTATTATACCAAGGTTCCTCCTACCAGGTTGTAAACATAATCAAATTATAAGTATTATAATAACTAATAATTGTAATAACTGAGCATTTTAAAATTACATAAATTACATAAATATATACAAACATACAAACATAAATACATACATACATACATACATACATACATACATACATACATACATAATTAACCAGTTCTTAATCTGGGTTTCATTTATGCAAAAAACAAACACAAACAAAAAACAGTGCTTCAGTTTATCAAACTGCCAGAAATAATGGACATGCTTAGATTTATATCAAATATGATAACTTCATCGTAGTCACCTGCCCTATCAGGCCTGTTTTTCACCATGGAAAACCTCGTATATGGTATATGTATTACTTAATGTGCATCTGTATTTGCCATTTTTCATGTCAGCCTCCCATGAACTACCATGCAAACTCACCCATGTGTCAGACTGCAGGTTCACCTCAAGGGAGAGCTGTTCTGTCATTTTTCATAGCAGCTGTACATTTCTGATCTGTGAAACGGTGTGATATAATTGGCAGAAATCTTTATCGCGTTGACTGTGGTTGTAACTAGTTTTATTGCAGAGGACAAAAACCACAACAGCCAAGTCTGTCTTTTATTAATTTAATGCAAAGTACCAGCCATGGCAGCAGCTCCCTGTTTCTATAGTAGCAAAGCATTCACAGGGTCTCTCTTGCATTAGGTTTTCTCAAACCAAAACAGTATGTAAAGCCACTTGTGCAGCATCTACCATTTGATAGTTATTTACCAAATCTTCCCTGTAATGTAGCTGTCTGATTTCTACATAAAGAGGTATATTTGAAAATGTTTGGAAAATAACAAAGATAAGTAAACACATCTTCAGTAAATCGAAGCATCATAATAAATCTCTTGCGTGCTGTAAAGCATGATATTAGGCTAAGTGTAAATAGTGGTGCATCGCTTTAGTGGGAAATAGACAAAAATAGAATCCGCTGTCACAACATTTTGTGTAACTGATTTCAAACAAAGTTAGATGTCTGTCAGTTCAGCTTCTGTCCAGCAGCTACAGCTCTTCTTCACTCTGAAAAGAAACACAGTCTGAAGTCGTTTCATGTACATACTTCACTCTGAAAATGTGTCACCAGCCTCTTTGCAGAGAACTACATGCTTGTTATTACCTCTGACGTTCAGGGACATGGAGGACTCTGCTGTGCCCCGCTTGTTCTCTATGACCACTTTGTACTCTCCGTCGTCTCTGGGTCCGACTCTCAGTATGAGCATGGAGCACACTCCACATACGTTTGTGATGTGGTAGTTGGTGTTTGTGTTGAGGCTGATGTTGTTGCGGTACCACGTCACGCGTGGAGCTGGGTTGCCTCGAACTGCACAGCTCATGTGGCACTCGTAACCCTGAGGGGCTGTGCGCCTCTTCAGGGGAACAATAAAGGACGGAGGGGCCTCAAAGTCCAAGGGTTTAGTCTCTGGCATGTTTACTTTGAACTTTCCTGAAACACAAAGAAAATGCATAAAGTTTAGTGTTTTACAGAAATGTGATGGTTAGTGGGCTGCATGGTGTTGGTAGGTAGCCCCGTCGCCTCCCAGCTAGAGGAGGCTTGGGATTTTTCTGAATGAAGTTTGCATGTTCTCCCTGTGCAGCATGGGTTCTCTGCGGGTTCTCTGGCTTCCTCCCACAAGTCCAAAAATATGCTGAGGTTAATTGGTGACTCTAAATTGTCCGTAGGTGTGAATGTGAGTGTGCTTGGTTGTCTTTAAGTGTAGCCCTGTGATAGACTGGCGACCTGTCCAGGGTGTCCCCTGCCTTTGCCCTAAGTCAGCTGGGATAGACTCCAGCCCCCCGCAACCCTAGTGAGGATTAAGCGGTGTATAGATAATGGACGGATGGTGATAGTAAGTAACTAAATTGCAGTAGTGGCCTTGTAAGACAATATTCCCTAACTATGGATTAAACAACGTTGTGTCCAGCAGGTTTAACCTCTTTAACGCAGTGCAACCTCTTGTTTTGTGTTTGCTGTAGGAATTAGAACTCTGAAATTTTCTCAAAGTGAAGAAATGAATAATTTGTTACAGCAAAATTCTAAATATTACAGATCTCTTGAAGTTTTGTTAGTGTGACAGTGCATACATCAACTAATTCTCTCAGCTTCAGTCTGGTGTCATCTCACCGACCTTACAGCTGTAACCTCTATCACCTAAAAGTTCATTTTCTGTACAGTCCTTGCTGTCTTGTTTTTCTTTGTCCACATCGTGCCTTGTTGACCACTAGTCGACTGGCCTTGTCTGCAAATTTCTCCCCAGCTGTCTTATTCTTTGATCCTATTAATAGTTCCTGCTGTATCAGTCTCCCTCTGTACCAGTACCAGTTGATCCTATGTAGTGAACCGTCTGTGGATGTAGTTGCATCTAGTAACTCTCACTGGTTTCTGATGTGATCCTTGCAGCTGTTTTTACCTCTTTTTCTGAATTTTACTCACAATTATGCAGTCCAACCTGCAGGATCTCTTTCGTTGATTTGCTCCTGCGCCTTCTGCTGTCACTCACAAATCCACTGTTTGCTCAGATACTTATTAGTAGTTAGATGATCTCAAGTAACAATCAGTTTCTTTAACATTTTGTGAACCTCATGAAAGTTTGATTATACACTGAACAAAAATATAAACGCCCCATGTCAAATATTGTTGCCATGTGGAGTTAACAACTGTAAATGAGCATTTGCTGACATTTTATTGTACAAAAGTAATATTTCTCTTGATTTGTGTGTAATTTTTAATCCAACTTGCTGTCAGTGAGCATCACTCAGTGAGTTGTTTTTTACTCAGTGCATGGGTGGGGCATGTCCAGTGGGTGATCAGACTAAATGAGCAACAACTGGACAATCCTTGGACTGGGGACAATAAAAAGCCACCCCAAAATGTCAGATTTTGTCACAAGTCATAATGCCTCAGATGTCGCAAGTTATGCGGGAGCGTGCCATTGGCATGTTGGATTCAGGGATGTCCACCAGAGCAGTAGCTGCACGGCTCACTGTCCATTATCGGACCATAGGCTGTTTAAGAGTTCGTTTCCAACAGACTGGCACTACTGCAAATCGACCTCATCCTCGTCGGCCACGTGTGACCACTCCAGCACAAGATCGCCACATCTGACTCGTCCATCTGCGGGATCGGCTAAGACCAGCGACACACACAGCTGATGAGACGATTGGTCTGCACAACAGACGCATCACACCTCAGACTGTCAGTAACCGCCTACGAGAAGCCAACTTGCATGTTCTGCGCCCTCACCATGGTCTGGATCTCACTGCTGTCCGGCGTAGGAACCGACTCGCATGGACGAATGCACGTGTCCGATGGCCCTTGGCACGATGGAGAAGGGTGATGTTCATGGATGAATCCAGGTTCCAGTTGTATCATGCAGATGCAAGACAGTGTGTCTGGCGACGCGTGGGTGAACGGTTTGCAGATACAAATGTTATGCCCAGGGTTGCCCATGGAGGTGATGGCATTATGGTGTGGTCAGGCATCACATACGGGCATAGAACACCATTGCACTTCACTGAAGGGAACCTTAAAGCACAAAGATATTGGGACGAGATTCTCACCCCAATTGTTGTGCCGTGTGTGCGCCAGCATGACATCACCTTTCAACCTGACAATGCCCAACCTCATGTTGCCCGTATCTGCATGGAATCCTTCAAACAGAGGACATTGAAGTTCTGGACTGGCCTGCACATTCACCAGACATGTCCCCAATAGAGCATCTTTGGGATGTTCTGGATAGGTGTGTCTGGGACCGTGTTCCAGTTCCAGGCAATGTGGGTCAGCTCCGTGTGACACTCCAGGACGAATGGAATAACATTCCACAGGCCACCATAGACAATCTGATCAACTCCATGCAAAGATGTGCTGCTCTGAGAGACGCAGCTGGCGGACACACAAGATACTGAAAAATCTAATTCCTCAACCTGACCACTATCGTGTTTGAAGGACTGTCAATCCGCTACAAATGGCCATACCACGATGGTATCAATGCCGATATGAAGATCAGTAATTACTGAAAATATATTTTGAGTTTCTCCATATATTGCGTAATGTTCATAAAACTCTTATGTTTGACATGGGGCATTTATATTTTTGTTCAGTGTAGTTCCAAAGTAGTCTATGGTTCCTGATACCAGCTTTGATACCACAGCAGAAAATATACCATTCAAATGAATGTATCTCATAAAAAAGCAAAAAACCTCAGGGACAGAGCTTTCAAATGATAAAACATCATTACTGTTATATAGCTGTCTTTGTGCGTCTTTGTTGCTCCCGTCTCTCCTGCTCAACATCCTCCTCATGCTAATACTTGTGGAAAGACCATTTGAGAACTCAGGAGGCTGAAGCAGACAGGTTGCTAACATGTTAAACATAATGTCAACATTAAATATCCTCATTGGTGACTTTTGGGGTCTTTTTTTTCCTCCATAAGTCACAGCAGATCTGTTGCTCCACCTTTGCATGCAGATGTCTTTCTAGACTAATCATCATCCCCAGCAGTCTGCGTATGAAAGCTGCAGCATGTTTGTTTGATGGTTAGTTTTCAGAATTTTGGTATTGACTCGATACAGACGTATTGATTCTTTTGACATCAGTTGTCCAAATACATTTTTCTTTATGGCCACTGAAAATGAATTTGTAAGCAAACCAATGCTTATCAGAAGTCATCTGTTTTTTCTCAGCAGCCATGAGTTGGTGTTGGTGTACTGTACAGTAAAAACTGAGTGTTCATGATTAAACTTGACACAAACCTTTTTCTTTTATGGTTCCAAACACAGGGGACTCAGAGGGTGGTGACAGACCCATGTCATTTTTAGCAAACACCCTGAAGTTATATTCCCGTCCAGGCAGGATGTTGACAACAGTGAACTTATTGTTAAAGAGGTTGTCTGCCGCTGTTCTCCATGTGCGTTTGAAGGAGTCCCGCTTTGACACCATGTAGTGTAGCCTGTCATCCCTCTTCTCATCTGGAGAGGAAGTCCAGCTCAGAGTCACTGTTCCAGGGATGTTCTGATCCAGCTCCACTGGCCCTGGAGGCCTCGGATCATCTAGAACCAGAGGGGGGATTAAAAATTGCGGAAATTCTTAGGTTAGTTCTGGTTCTGAATTGTACCTTTATAACCTGGATAGAACATCAAAAGAGTTGGTCTTAAAAATGCTCTTTTAGTACTTTTGTTGGAAATTGTTGGAATAAAATCCAGGAACAACAGTACAGTGACAGCAGCAGCAGTGATTGTAGCTGGGTGAAAAAAAGATGACAGGTAACACCAAAAAGATTTATGGAGCACCGGAGTACTGAGTATAATCTGAAATACATAAATAAGATATTTGGTTTGATAAGTTTTACACAGAGGTAATCTGCAACCACGTCAGTAGTGTTTTTATTTTTATTTTTTTTTATTTTTAATCTGGGCATGAAGTTTTATTTTGTAGTATGTGTAGCAAAATAATCCCATCTCAGTGTCCACTTCAGCTTTTTCAGATCTCACAGCCACAGGGAGTTGAGATTATTTGATCTTTGACTGTTTTTATTCAACACCATCCTTTTGCTCAGTTACCGTTTGATACTTCATGAGTTTTCTTCTTGTGTTTTGAGAATAATTGTAATATTGTGTGAAAATGAGGTTTGCAGATGCTTTTTTTTTCTCCTAAACAAAAGTTAGCTCTAAATAGACCTGCTATAGTTCCAACTCTAAAACCATTTCCTCTGTATTTGCTGACATGTATATTTAGGAAACTGAAAAAAATAGCATATAGTTAGAGTGTGGCATTATATTTCTGTACTATACAACACGCAGTACTTACTGTGTAACTGTATCTAGCTCAGTTACTCTTTATAGAATGTATGCATTTCACAGTTTTACACTTGATTTAATAAATCCAATTGAAAGTTATTGGATCATGATCAGGATCACAGTAATAACTGATAACTACGCACGCAGACATTCACCTGTGACTCTGATTTCAACATTGAAGCTTTCCTGGCCAACGATGTTCTTGACAGTAATGGTGTAAATGCCGGAGTCGGGCCGCTCCGACGTGGGAATTAACAGTTGAGAACCTTTATCAAAGTTGGTGATGGTCACATGTTTGGGCACTGGAGTACCATCCTTTAACCAAGAGATGTCAGGCAGGGGGGAGGCCTGAAGAAAACAAGAAAAAAACATAAAACAAGACTATGTTGCTTAAATGCTCACACAATAAATCACATTCTCCTTTGAAAGCCTTTGGGAGGAAATACTTGGACACAATGCAGCGTACCTCAAAGTTGATGTTGAGACGAACAGTGTTTCCAGATTTCACCACCACAAAGGTCTTCATTTTGCGGTCTGTAAACTTTGGCTTTACTGTGAGGGTAAGATTTAGAAAGAAGTGTTTAGATTCTTATATTCAAACTACTTTGAGATCATTTCTTCTAAAATGATCCGATTTTTAGAACAATTTATACTCGACTATCTCCGATATGCCAGACATTTTTATAGCATAAAATATGGATATATAATAACAATATTTAGAAGATATAACATTTTAGCTTAATATATCTTATATAACATTTCTGGAGTCTTTGCCCATGGACTTACTTTTAGCACATTTTTTTGCACTTTGAAATGTAAGGCTATGTTTGAATGACAATATCTTAGGAGGTACTGAAAAGAAAACCCTGCAATATTGATCAAATATATCTAAAAAATTTTTTTTTTAAAAAAACAAAAAAAACCCCTCTTATTTTGGGTAAATTGAAATATGCAAAAAAGACCCATCTTGGAGCACACATTCACAAATGAATTAATGATGCAAAAGGCAGCTAGTGATATTTTCTGAACCATGTGCAGCTACATGTCACAACAATACAAAACAAAACACATAAAATACTCTTTCGTAGTGATGCAGCATATTAAAATTTCTAGCCGATACGATATCCGATATTAAGATTTCGGATATCGCCGATAACCAATATTACCAATGACGATATAAAATTTTTGTTCACACTGAAAAATGAGTATAAGTAAGCACTGTGAGAACATGAAAACTATTCAAAAGCAGCCCATACCAAATTAGACCACATGGTCTTTATTACGTAACAAAAGTAAAACATATTTAAACATATTTGAACATATTTAACGTTCAAGTCCAGGGCCATTTAAGTAAAAACTGTGAAATAGCAACAATATCAAATGTAGAGACGAAGACGCTAATGTTAGACAATCATTGGTTTTTCACATTGGCTAAATTTGTTCATAGGACCAATACCGATATATTGGAAAAAACACTAATGTCGGCCGATACCAATGTGGTCGCTGATATATCATGCATCCCTACTTTTTAATATTAAATACCTAGACACAAAAACAGAAAAAGGTAGTTTTCATTTAACTTTCACAACTGATTGAGCAGGTATAACAAGTCGTACCACAAAAGCAAAAACATTGGTAGATCGTGTAATCCAAGTAGAAAAGAGTTCTGGAATTTTAAAATGGGTTTCTAAATATAGCTAAGAAAATATATGTTTTTTAAAATATGGGAATATTGTTCTTTTCTTTTAACCTTGAGGAGTATTTGATGTATCTTGATATTTTAAATATCCATAGTTTATGATAAAAGAAGAAGGCTGTTTGATGATCTAACCTTTGGCATTCTGTCATTTTATTCCTCTTAAGTTGCTATTTTATTCTTCACTCTGCTGTATCATGAGGAAATCCTATTCTGTGTGAAGCTGGCACACAGGGTTGGGATGAAGACATTCCCTACTTGTGTGAAAATAGACTTCTAACACAGAGTTAATTGTCATTCATGGTACTCTGGGCTCTTCGCCTGTCAGATATTACATTGCTCTGTTCTGCCATCTGTGACTGGAACCTGTTTGTATCCCACAGCGTTGCAAGGGAGTCAGTGAACCGTATGGTGGCGTGACCAAATAAACAAAAGCCAGCAGTTTCAGAACAAATCTGCCCACACAGACGACCCGTATCAGTGATGTGCATGAAACTCTGATTTAAACACAACAAAAACAAGCCGCCTGCCTCCTCAGCTTTGGCGCTCTGATGTTGTACTACGCCTTTAGTCGCTGCGGTTGGTGAAATGGTGCATCTGAACTTTAGTATTTTGTTCTTGGTTGTCAAAAGTCCTGCTGTAACACCTTGTCTTGTCACAACAATTCCACTCTCTAACTCCAATATCCACGGGTATTAAAGGAAATATAGTAGAGCAGTATACAAACAATAGAAAAAAAACGAAAGGAAAATGGATTTGCAGGCTGTACGTGGTGCAGAGCTCTAAGCTGTGGGGCTATTTTGAGGAAAAGAGTGCACTGAGGAGGTGTTTTGTAGGAAAACAGAATATTTGCTATGGTTTTTTTTTTTTGTGCACAGAGAATATAACTTGATCAGGACATTTCTACAAATAGAAAACTATTATTTTGACCCATTTTCACCTCTTTTCATGCAGTGTCATTAAACTTTAACAAACAAAATTTCCTACCAGGAGGGGGCATGGCGATGATGTAATTGTCAAATCCCTGAGGTTCTCCATCACCTCCGTAATTGGTGGCAATTACTCTCACCCAGTATGAGGCCATCGCCTTCAAGCCAAGCACAGTGTAGGAAGTTAGAGTAATTGGGATGGCATTACAGCGGGTCCATTCAAGGCTCTCTATTGGTCTGATCTCCACATAGTAGCCTTGGGCTTCATCCTCCACCCCCTGCACCTCCTTAGGTTTAGTCCAAGCCAGCGAAAATGTGGTGTAAGTGGAGGATGTTAATTTCAAGTCTATGACTTTGCCTGGGGGTTCTGGAATTACAGTAATTGGATAGTGCTGCTTTTATAAAACCAACAGACAGCATTATGTTCACTTTAAGGGATGATTTGCATAATTTTGGGTGATTGAGCAAAACTGCAGTAAAATGTAGAAACTCTGTATGTTTGGCTTACTCATCGGATCTCTTGCGATAACTGTGTCGCATGGAATACTGGGATCTCCTGCACCGGACAGGTTAATAGCAGACACTCTGAATTCATATGCAGCTCCTTCAAAGACATCTTTCACTGCATACTTTGTATCTATAAAGAAAACAGCAGTTTATATCGCTGGAAATCTTCATTGATGTCGATGGATGCACAGCAAGAATATATTTTCACACTCTGACCAATTGCAGTATTTTCATGCAGCTTGTTCTGTAAGTCAGATACCTGTAATGGGCCCGTTTTGGTTTATAAGGCTCCAGTAATTGGTGCCCTTCTTGTTCTTTTCCAAATTGTATCCCACTATTTTGGTTCCTCCGGTGTCACAGGGAGGACACCACGTCAGATTGATACAGTCTTTAAAGGCACTGACCACTTTGGGTGCTGCTGGTGAACCGGGATAACCTGCGGGGGGAAAGTGTGAATAAGAACATTGAAAGTGAAACAATGTTCATGTTGTTGTCCCATGTTACTCTCTTGTTAGTTTTACCAGCTTTAAAACTGAAACATGCTACAGAACTCCAGTATACTCCAGTATTAGTCACAGAAAGTTTGCTAGATGGCTTAAAAGTGACAGGAAAGCAGAAAGTGTTTGGCAAATAAAGAATGGTGTACTGGAAAAGCATAGGGGGGAAAAATCAGGCATTTGCTTTGGAGCTTACAGTAATCTGACAAAATAAAATAAAGAAAAATCCAAGTGTTTATTACCCCTACCAAAATTATTTAATGATCTCCTGTGTTTTTTTTCCCCTAATTATGCCTTTTTAAAAAAAAAAAAATCTATGCTATATAATATCTTCATAGTTAGAAATGCAAACATTTTACTTAGTACAGTTTAAAGAAGGTGGTCACCAGACCAGGCAGAAATAATACAGATAGTATGTGAGAGATTATGGAATTTTAGATTTTTGGGGATTCTCATTAGAGTTAGAAAAACATCAATAATCATGCAGCACATATTAGTTGTTTTCTTGGAGTAATACTGACATAATACCCATTTCATTGAATGGCCATATGCAAAATTTTGAGTATCCAGAATTAGTTGTAAAACAGAAATTTCTCAAAATAAATAAAAAGAACCTGAATCTTTTGTTTGCTTGCACCACTTTATAGGGTTCTTTCAACTTCTGCCGAATAATTTCATCAGGCTGCAGCTTTTATAAACTACAAAGTCGCCTAAATTAGGCTCCGACTAAAGACTTACGTAATACACCAGCTGCTATGTCCTCAGTCTGCAGGTAATCACTGACGCCTTCTGCATTCTTGGCTCTGATCCGGTAGCAGTATCTCCTTCCAGGGTCCACATCTGAATCTCTGTAGCTTGGGTTGCTGCCAGGGATCTCGCCGAGATTTGACCATTTATTTCGCCCCACTTGCTGCCGCTCTATGATATAGTTTGTGATCGGGCACCCGCCGCTGTCTTTTGGTGGTTTCCATTTGAACTCCACAGATGTTACAGCACTTTCCATAATGTCCACAGGGCCTTGCGGGGGTGTTGGTTTGTCTGTTGCCAAAATGAAAGAAGAAAATCAAAGTGTGTCCAGAAAAAAGCATTTTATCTCCTTAGACACATCACACTGGGTAATATGTTATTAGATGTGGCAAACTGGAAGTCTCTTATCATCAGCTCACCCAGTACAATCAGTTTGGAAATTGCCTCTATTGTACCATGTTCATTTTTTATTTTTATTTTGACCTCTCCACCATCTTTCCTCTGACACTTCATGAGGCGGAGTTGGCTCTCAGTATCTGAGGTTTCGAGCTTCACATTGAGGCCAGGCAGCAGCTCGTCATCGTCTTTGTACCACTGTACAGTCATCGGTGCCCCGCCTGAGAATGGCAGCTTCCATTCAGCGTTTTCACCAGCCTTTATAATGACTGGCTTTGTGAATTTTCCCAGAGCATCAGGGTCAATTTTTGGTGGGTCTGTAGTATCAGAGAAAGAAACTGTCTCAGTTAAAAAAAAAAAATAAAAAAAAATCCTTTTCAAAACTTGGTTTGTATCATTTGATAAACTCTGCCAAAAGGCAAATTCTTTTTCTAACCTTCAACGTTAAGTGTTGCTTCAGATTTGCGTCCTTCAGCTTCAAAGCGGTACACAGCGGCATCGTCTTTATTACAGCAATCAATTATCAGTCTGTGACTGGCTCCGTCTTTGATTATGGTGACACCGTCCCCGTTTTTCAGCTTGCCATTTAAAAAGATTTCATTTTCACAAGTCAGACATATGTGCATTCATATTTGCATTTGAATTGCCATTTATTGATGAATTAAAGTACAAAATATGTAAAGTAGGAGAAAAAAAAAAGTCCAAAACCTATAGAATATGCAGTATTTGTGGCAGATACTCTGTACACTCCTATTCTCCTGGAATAGTTGACTTACCAGCTTCCCGTCTTTATACCAGCGTCCCTCTGAGGCGTCGCTGCTCAGTTTACAGGACAGCTCTGCCCGTTCACCAACATTAGCAACGGTATCTGACAGTCCGCTGACAAACTGAACACCTCGATCTGTGAAAAAGGGAAAAAAAAAAATCATAAAGATTTGTCCATTAGCCAAATAATATTGTATGTGTTGTGTATGGTATTGACCAGCAAACAAAGTTGGAGACAAATCAGGTTTTTATGCAAATTAAGGATCCGACCTTATCTCTATTCTTGCCTACAGCATGTCTCTCTCTAGTGACTTGCAGGACTGCAGAATATGCAAAATATAGCTTAACTGTGCTATTATCTTTCTTTTAAAATGTTTTTTGACCAATACAGTAATTAGCATTTTAGCAAATCCTACTGCAAATTAAACTGTAGATTTACAACCAGCGCAGGAATTAGCTGCACTTGGCTTTACAGGCAATTGCATGCTTATAATGCACAGATGATGAAATAAGAGAAGAAAAGCCTTCATTAATTCACAGTGGGAATATTGGCAGTGTTACAAGGGGATAGTGCAAAGGGTGTATAACCATAGATACTGATTCTTCCATGTGTGGATATTCAGATATTGCACAGAAAAAAAAATCCTCTCGTTGTGGAAAATACCAATATTGCACACATCAATTGCACACGCCTTATTCTTCCAGCAATTTATAAAAAATACATGTACTTGTGTAAGAAATACTGATATTGCACAGTTGTTAGTTCTTGTGGATGTAGAAAAACTGTGCAGTTTGTATATGTACAAAATATTCATATTGCACAGGCTGAACGTGTTGACGTTGCTCCAGAGTGAAATATGTCAGTTCCTCCATCATAAGCCTGAAACACCTTAGAGATACAATGAATGTTACAAATCTTAGTCTATGCCTTTCCCACCACAATTTCTTCTCTGGTGGAGAAATATTGCTTCTGTAGCTGTGCTCTGACATATTTTATTGTAAGTTGGAACCAATGTTATTTCTTGTCACACTGTGCGCACTGGGAGTAATTCTGCGACACTTGATAAATGTGGATTCAGACAGCCAGGCTGGCGGTATTTACAAAAGCAGAGGCGCATTTGGGAGTCACTGGACATTACATTAATGACATTTTGATAACCTGTAATCTGCTTACACATTACTCAGCCTTCACACAGTGCAATAAGTAGTTTTACCTACGACAGTGTCGGCAACCAAAGGGCCGGTCCGTGATCGCTTCTTTTTCTTATCATCTCCATCTCCATCCCCATCCCCATCCCCATCACCCAGGAGGTTCTTATCCTTTCCATCTCCGTCACCCTTGTCTCCATCAGTCCCATCACCAGAGCCATCTTTTCCATCTCCCACAGCGTCTGAGTCATCTTTCTCTTTTTGCAGCGCTAGTTTAGAGAGACCATCTTGATCGCCGGTTTTGCCTTTACGACGATTTGGATCAGCTGAACACAAAGGGGAGAAGGAATCAATCACTTTAGTCAAAACATTTTTAAAAAATTAAATTTAAGAGGTCCCCATCCCGACATCATACTATTAAGATGAGATTGATATTCTGTTTATTAATGCATACATGAATATGAAAACAAAAGAAAAATGTCCCACCTTCCACTGTGAGAGAAGCACTGCTAGACTTAATGCCAGCGATGGCATAATACGCTCCCTTATCTGCCATCCCACAATCTTTTACTCTTAATGTGTGAGTCAGTTTGTCCTCTGAGACAGTGATCTCATATTTGTCTCCATGTTCGAGCGACGAGTCCTCTTTTGACCAAGTGATTCTGTTGAGGGGTGTCGACAAAACACACTCAAAGACGGCGTCCTCGCTTTCGACGGCCTTTACGTCCTTGATTTTGGATGCGAACTCCACATCAGGGACTAAGGAAAGAGGAAATTCACTGAAAGGTTTTTATAAATGTGCCTTGATTCATCTTACCGACTTCTAACACAACCATCCTGTTTTGTGACAAATGCGGGAGTCATGCTTTACCCTGGAAGTCAGTTGTGAGAACATTTGCCTCTTCAACATCAACCTGGTAAAAACCTGCATCTTCTGGTTGAGGGTTGTTGATGCTAAAGACATACTTTGTCCCTACTTTCATCAGGCAGGGATTTGAATTTTCATCATGACCATATGGAACAATTGTCCCATCCTTGTAAGACAAAAGTAGTCAGATTAGTTTTCTTAAAAAATAAATAATAAAAAAAACTTTTCACTTTTCTTTGTGGGCTCCTAAAGTACATTTTAATTCACCTTATACAAGTGAATGGCACTGTTAGGGTCCAAGAGTTTCATGTCGAAGCCAAATTCAGCTCTCCCATTTGGTTTCACTTCAATTTGTTTCACATTGTCCAGCTTCTCTACAACCTAAGAAGGAAAGATAAAAAACAGAATCCTGCAGAGTTTGCTTTGAACTTAGTTGCTAAAGTCATGACATTTTCAACATAAGCGACCTTGAGCAGAGCTGAGCATTCCATGTGTACTAGTTAATATGCTCTCAGCTCGTTTAGCCACAGGCAAAACTAGTCTTCATGCACAAGAAGCACAAAATCTAAACATGAAAAAACATTTTTAAGTCATTCAAATACAAGCAAGCTTTACCTAAAACCCAATCAGGCTTCTATTCCAGCTTTAAAGCACTTTTAGCGAATGAAGAGTTCATTTGCAAAAACAGATAACTCCATTTTTGTAGATTTTCAGGAAACTTGATGTTTTTGTTGTTTGCTTGCGATAATATCAATTAAACTGAAGTTGAGTGGATTTATCTCAGCAGAAATGACAAAAACAGAGATATCTTAAGTTTGATTGATATTGTCTCAGGTAGACGATGGAAAAGTGGGTTTTCTGAAGGTTTGTGAAGATGGAGTTATCTGTCTTTGTAAATGAACTCTTCAAATGTTGCTGGCTTTTACAGATCAAAATGTAGTCAGTTTTTTTTCGTCCTCTCGTTCATTTGCCGTTGTGCAATCATCAGACAGTACCTTTGCCTGTTCCTCCTCTCTTTCCTTTTTCATCTGATTTAGTCTCTTCAACATCCAGCGAAAGTCAGTCACACCAAAATCCAAGCAGATTTTTTCATAGTCTTTCTTTGGTGCACAGAGAAGCAGTTCCCAGAGTTTAGGATCAATTTCTCCTTCTTTCCTTGGTGGAAGTTGCTTTTTTCTGGTGACAACAACACTGGCGAGAGAGAGGAACAGAGAAAGTGTCTTTTTTGGGGGGTAAACGGCAAAACACATTTGAAGCAACTTTGACTTTGGCTTGAACTTACGTTTTCTTAAGCATTGATCTGAAATCCTGTGGTGCTTGTCCATTTGCTGAGAGAAAAATAGATGGAAATTGAAAAGAGAAAAAATACAAGCAGGACGTTTGAGACTTTATGTGTGGTTCTGTTGAAATCTTAGAATGTAAAAAAAATGCTTTAAGAAGCACTGAATTGAATTGATTTGTAATTTTTAAAAAATCTTTTGAAATCATGTTTCTTACGTGGCAATGACAGAAGCTGTTTTCTAAGAGTATAGACCTCAGTATGTTTTGTTATTACTGCTGCAATCCAACCAAAAAGCTAAACCCTGAAAAAAGAAGTCATGCAAGCATAAGCTCCTTAATAGTTCTGGGGTACATTTCATACCTCCGTTGTTGCTCTTCTTTGTGCCACCTGGAGCAATGTATGAAAACAACAGTAAACAATAAAATCATAAATGTTCAAACTGTATATTATTGTCAAATTTGATTAAATTACCAGTGCGGCTTTTCATAATAAATCTTACCTTGTAAAACAGTGAGAGTGGCAGTGGAAACGGCATTTCCATACTCATTGGCAGCAACGCACTTGTAGGTGTCGGCGTGGTCGGCTTTTACGTTGTGTATCTGATTAAAAATAAATAAATAAATAAATCTCATATTCAGATTCCATCTATAGCGCTGAATATTAGATTGTGTTTCCATGAATAACAAGCTTTTCCTATCTGTGAAAAACTTTGAGAGCAAAGCCATATTACCTAAAACAGAGGTCTCTAATCCTCGTCCTCGAGGGCCACAGTCCTGCATGTTTTAGATGTTTCTCTCTTCCAACACACCTGATTCAAATGATCAGGATCGTTATCAGGCTTCTGCAGAGCTTGATGATGAGCTGATCATTCTAAAACATGCAGGACTGTGGCTCTCCAGGACCAGGATTGGAGACCGACCCCTGACCTACACATTCACCTCATAATCATGATAGTAAATTTAAAGAAAGATATTTTAAAGGAGTATTCAACTATATGCAGCTAATGATTGTGTGCATTATTAATGCATGTATCAATAATTTTCTCATTTGCTTGGTGACAAAAACTTTAGAAAGTAGAGAAAATGCACTTTTCTAATGCTTAAACTGAAATGTTTTGTTACCTTGACCTCTTAAGACCCGAGCTCTTATTTGATATACAAATAAAAATATATATTTTTAAAAATATAAAAAAGATTTTAAAAACAAAATCATAAAAAGTAGAAAATAAAATTAAATAAATAGCAATCGTAAAAAATAAAATAAAATAAAAAATAAAAAACATCTACAATTGTGGTAATATAACCCAAAATGTGATGTCCATGTATGTGGATGTCAGGTCTTAAGAGGTTAAATATGAATATGCTTTGAGTTTTATGAAATGGCTATGACAAAAGTACACCTGGGTCATCTTGTTTGCCTACTTTTGTCTCACCTCAAGAATGTGCTCTCGAGCTCTTTCGTCGTATCTGGGCTTGTATGTTCGTGGGTCATCAACTTCGCCTTTGTTCCGCCCCCATGTTACAGTCGGTGCCGGCTCTCCGCTGACCATAGCTTTGAAAACCGCTTTTTTACCTGAAAAATTAAAACACAAAACGGAAACTGTTACAGGGGTTCATGGTGTTGCTGCTGTTGTCAATTTTACTGTGCGTGCTTGTTTTTTTTTTCTACCCTCTTGAGTCGTCACATTCATGGGTTTCCGGGCAAAGTCAGGCGTTGACTTTCCAAGAGGGAGTGGGTCAACAAACTGAGTGATCGTAACTCCAGGAACTTTGGACTTCTTCTTTATGCCCACTGTGAAGACCAGAACAAAAAAAAGAAATAAAAAAAAAAAAGAAAAATCAGTTTAATAGGACTGTATCATAGCTGCACTGTAAACCATGAGTGTTTTTCCTTGTATTTTTTATTTTATTTTATAGTTTTATAGTTATTGATATTTTAGAGACTTTTCCTGTTTTGTTAAATTACATGTAATAACTGCTAGATTGACACAAAACAGTCTTAATTTACTTGTTAGCTGTAGAAAAACAGTCCAAAACTGTAAATAATGTCCACATCGAAATTCACAAGTATTTACAGACATGCTAATTTGTCTTTTACAACAGTTGACTGCGAAATGAAACTATTATATACTGTATTTAAATCAGCAAAATATATAGTAATTTTGCAGATATCATTATCTGAAAGAAAAATTACATATCTTAAAGACTGAAAATTAGTAAAATAAATAAATAAAAAAATGAACAGATTTTTCCTGTGTTGTAAATTACAGGTAACATCTAGTAAGAATCACAGAAAAATGTATGAATATGCTCGTTTACGGGATAAAACAGACTAAAGCAGTCCATAATGTCCACATCAAAAAATCAGTATGTTTACAAATAGTAATTCCTTTTTTTTTTTACAACGTCTGGCCTTAAAATTAAACAGTTTTACTGTAATTAAATCAGCTAAAATTATTATTAGTGTTTTTTTTTTGACATTACTGTTTTTACAGTCTATGAAAGTTGCAGTAGTTTATCATTTTTATTGATTTTTTAAAACATGTATTTATGTATTGAGCATGTGGTCGTGACAGTAGACAAGAAACCTGGAAACAAAAACAAAAACAAAAAAAACAAGTGTTACATGCTTGTTATATGCCCACAGAGAATACATAAAAAGTTTTCTAGACATCTTAAGCCATATTATCAAATTGCTAAACGTTAAAGCATTTGAAGTTTGAAGTGCCTAAATGTGCCACAAGCTAATCAAGGTTTAAACCCCAGATTTTTCTGTCCATTTTTTAAAACAATCACATCTTTATTATCAATTATTTGTGAAATAAACACCATCATAAGCCTCCATGGCAACATATAGACGGACATTACAACTTTCCACGGCAGTACATTTCCTTTTGGTTGCAGTTTTATGCCAGAATTTCACAAGAGGTCACTGTTTCCTTTCTTTTTATCGACTGTCACAGCTGCTACAGTGTGACAGGATCTTCAGTTTCATAAGCCACGTAGATTGAGTTGTATGGGATTCAAATATACATACATTTTGGGTCTATTTGTCTCTACACTCTAAACTAGTTGAAAGTGATTAATGCCATTAATTTATTGTAATGTAAATTCCCTGTAAAGACAGTTTAGGTTGCCAGGTTTTACTTCTTTTTTTAAATTATTTTAAAGTTATTCAGTAATTAAAAACTTTTCTAAATTAAAGTGAGATAGTTGCAAAAGACAGAATTATTATTGTACAAAAATAACCAAAGCGTGTCTTGTAGAAGTTTTCCTCAGTAAGACGATTATAGAAGACACCAGATCAGAACTGTTCACCTCAGTTTTTAACCTAGATATGGGAACGTTCCAAGCTCTGAACTGTGGCAGTACAAAGAGCAGAAGAGAGGGGTGACACATTTTTGTGCCCCCCCCCAAACATTTCAATGTAGAATGACTCAAACAGCTGTTGAAATAACAAACTCTGAGCCACCATCTGTTACCCCTTTCTCTGTACAAGCATCATACCTCGTAATGACTGAGAGCTGCATCAGTCACCCTGGGGCTCGCACATTTAGTATGACTGTACTGCTGCCTTATATGGATAGGTCAACCAACCAATTATCATACCACTGTGCACAAAATCAAACCTGTTTCACAATCAGTGCTCTAAATTCCACCTATATGGATCCATACGATGCTTAGCTTAAGTATGTGGATACAAAAACATGAATCTCATTCTGTTTTCTAAAATGGTTTCTGATGAACAGAGAGTTAAAACATGGTAGTGACATATTTTAATCGTTGAAATACATTCACAGGATACTTTATTAACTACAACCCAGTACAACAGCTCAGCTACGTTTTCTATTATTACAATACTAATGGCAATTTTTTCTCAGAGAGATGTTATTTCAGTAATATGCTTACACTACAATGACATATGTTCTCTTATTCTGTTAGTAGATGGTTGGGACAAAATATCAGAGAAACATATCTCAATATAAAGCAGTCCAGTTACATATGTCTTGCTTTTAGCCCACCATCTTCTACTGTAACTGCCCAAAATCACATGCAAACACACGTAAGAAGGCAGGAGTTACAAAATAGCAGATAAATACCAACCAACAGATTTTTCCTTTTAAGCAGCATGAAATCATTTAAATTATTCGAAACCAGATCTTCCTTTGCACAAACATACAGTAAAGTCAAGGGCTAACATATTATTACATTATGTCCTCTGTGAGTTACTTTTAGATTGCTGTTTCTGCATCTTTTTTTTTTTTTTTTTCCTGGCAGCCGGTTTAAGGGCATGCATTGAATATTCATCAAATTGTATGTGTCATCTCTCCAGGGTTTCGTTTATGCTCTTATATCATCTGAATGCAGGCAGGATTCTTGTAACCTTCTTCCTCAAGCATTGATTCACACATAATCCAAGCCTGGTAGGACAGCAGACAGTCGTTTCCTTCTGCATACCAATTGCTCCTGGAAGAACTGTTGGATTTGGGCAGCAGCAGACTTGAGAACACCTTCAGTAAGAATTTGTTGGCTGTATAAAGCAGATATCCTTGTCATAAACCACTCTGAGCCACCCCTATGCCTCTGGAATGAGTGTGAATGGCTTTCTGGGGTAGAGCTTCTTAGAAGTGGAAAATAAAATGGTGCACTTTTTGTTCTTCATATATATCCTTGAAACATTTCTTTCCATTTCAAGTGCAAAACTAGTTGGATTTTAGATGTCAAATGAAGTTCAAGTGTTTCCTTTTTCAAATCTTCAAATGTTTTTTTTCTCTTCCTTTTTTTAAAAAAATATACAGAAAGTATTTAGACTGCTTTTTTGCACAGTTAAAGCTGCAAACTTTATTTGAAATTACATTTTTCACTAATAAATTTTTAATAATTCAATCGTCCATAATGAAATTGCGTCCAACTAATAGGTTTCAGGAAACCTTTAAATATAGGCTTTTGTAAACACTGCCGACCCTGTTTTACTTTGAAAACCGTGGGGCGGCATTCAAGTCTGGATGGTTAGAAATAGAGACTCCTGGAAACGATGACACTTTTTGATTGGGTTTTCATTGTCACTACATTTCATTCCCTGATCTGTAATGCTCCTGTCATGTAAGATACCAGCTTTGACGGCCGCTGGTTAATTGATGATAGATAAGGAATTACAGGAGTTATTTACTTTGCTGTCTGTGCCAGCAGCTGTTGTGCAATTAACAAAGCCTCTGGTTTTGTTTTACACCATAGTTTCTTCTACAAGTAAGCAACTAACCTCCTGCAGCATGGACATGCTTTGTGTACATGAATGATCATGTGGCATTCATTTTCAGGAATATTCACAGAGATTGATGGTAAAATGACTAAAACACTCACCTGGACAGAGATTGCTTTTGTCAAAATGTTGTTTTAAATGAAAATCTATTATTGTGGATGTAGTCCAAGATCCTGCATTTCACACAACATCTCAGGACAAAAAGGAACTCTATAGACTCCCATGAAAAACTGTAGCGAGGCATAGAACATGGTATATTTTCTGAAGACATGAGTGTTCCTCGGAGCACAGCGACTTCAATGATTGTAACATGAAAGAATTATGAAGCCACCAGGACTTTAAATACAATTTGCCATGTGGCTTAACTGAGTAATCAAGCGAAAAGGGCTTTTGTCATAAAGGTGGTCAAGAACCAAACAGCAACACTAACACAACTTCAAAATCTCTAGAATGGACAACCATCTCAGCAGCACTTCATCAATCAGGCATTTTTGGTAGATGATATTAGCACTCGCAGAACATGAGGAAAAAGATTATGTGGAGGAGACAAAACCTCAACTGTTTTTGCAGAATTCCAAGCAGAGGGTCTGGCAGAAAGCGACACCGGTCATCATTCGACTATTGCTATATCTATAATAAAGCACGGTGGAGGTAGCATCATGCGGCAAAGAGAGGGAGAGCGGTCAGAATTGAAGGGGCAATGAATGCAGCCAAATACAGAGAAAACTTGCTGCAAAATATATTGTCATGAGACTGGGGTGACAGTTCACCTGTTGGCACCATGGTGAAGCAAAGACAACGCTGGTGTGGATTTGGACATGTCTTTGTCCCAGAGGGATAAAGTTCAAAGTTTAGAATCAAACCTCATCAAACATCTGTGGAGAGATCTGAAGGTGGCAGTTTAGAGACGCCTCATATCCAACCTGACCGACCTTGAAAGAATGTCTCATGAAAAGTAGAAATAAACTGCCCAAATCTACCTGGAGCAACTTACCGAAGAAAACTCAAAGTGTTTTATTAAATGACGATACAAGTACTGAATTGTGGTTTTGAATATTTTTGAAAATGTGAGATGTCAATTTTTATGTTACATAATTTTGTAAAACTTTGCCAAATAAAAAAACAACAAAAAAGACTTCTTTATGTTACCATAAGGGGTTACTGAGTGTAGATCAATGGGCAAAATGCCTGTTAGTATTATTAATATATTAAGAAATGCCTGTGTTTGTGTAAAGTGTTTATTAAACTACAGTTAATAATACAGCAGGATAATAAATAAACAATCACCCAACTTCTTCAAATACAAAACTTGCACAAAATCCCATCTTACCTGGGGCTTGTGAGTTCTGGTTTGCTGTTGAACTCATGGCAGCGTTTGATTGTTGGTTGTCGGGGTTATGGTGGCTGAAGTATAAAGAATAACTGTTAAAATTGTGTAGCTACATTTTTATGCCATTAATAAAAAACTGTGCCAGTGAGTTTAAGCAGTGTTCAGAGCAAAACTATTTTTAAACAGTTTTTTTCCCATGGAATTGTAATGCAAAAAAAAACTTGATCCACTTTTATATAACCAAACCAAGCTCTATAGAGTCAAGTGATGCTTTGAATTTTTGTTTTCGAAGATTTGCCGTTTAACACTTAAAAATACAGAAACTGAAATGTAAAATTGGTAATCAAAAACTCAAGTCATAGTGACATTATATAAAAGATGTAACTTTTTGATATGATGTTGTCCTGTATGGCCAAATACATCCTTGTATTTTATGTGTGCATTTTGCTTTTTTCTTTTGCTCATTTATGGAAGACACTTTAGCAGCTGGGCTGCAAGGTGGCTCGTTGGTTAGCACTGTTGCCTCGTAGCTAGAAGGTCGCCGGTTCATGTCCCGGTGAGGACACCCAGGATCTTTCTGCGTGGAGTTTGCATGTTCTCCCCATGCAGCGTGGGTTCTTTGGCTTCCTCCCAGTTGGTGATTCTACTGTAAATTGTGTGAATGTGAGTGTGCTTGGTTGTCTGTCTCTAAGTGTAGCCCTGTGATAGACTGGTGACCTGTCCAGGGTGTCCCCTGCCTTCGCCCTGAGTCGGCTGGGATAGACTCCAGCCCCCCTGGGACCCTAGTGAGGATTAAGAGGTGTATAGATAATGGATGGACTTTAGCAGTTAAATAGTTTCCTAAGCTTTATCATTGACCACAAAATATCATCGAAAAGAATCATGAAAAAGAAAATCAGTTTTCTGTTCAAATTCAGCAGAGACGTTTGGCAGTCTTTATTTGCCTCTACAGGTTTTGTAGAAGTTTTTCTCAACCTGTGGCTCTCTACTCATTAGAATATCTTAAAATTACAAGTTTCTGTCGCTGTAAACCGACATTTTATGGCAGTTTCACAAAATCTTGACTATAATCATGATACATAAGAACACGACAAATGGCCATAGCTTTATTAGATATAAATATATCGATTATATTATATCTTCAATTTGTGAATTTTACGCATTCATTCTTCAAAAAAGATTCATCTTTTGTGAAAATACTTGCTAATAAGTTTTATCTTGATCGACTAATGGATTCGTTGACTAATCATTTGAGCTCTAATCAAGTAACTTTCATATAATTCATTTTGGCTGACCCTTCACAGTCAATGAGTGCAGTCAGCATCACATGATTCAACTTGACCGCTGTGTAACTGCGGGGGTCTTGAGAATCTGGGACACCTAAAAACAGGGTCATAGGCCAGAAAAGGTTGAGAAACCCTGCCTTTGAGCTTCTCCTCATGTATCATCTATGTTACCATATGACATCAGCCTGTCAAAGTGGGGATGCCATGACTCCTACGTGACTCGTGCAGACAGTTGGAGACATGCTGGGACACTGTAAATGGGGAATGTGAAATCCCACCTAGCGGCTCACTCTTCCCAACCGCCTGTGGAGTCATCTAGCTGTGCCAGAAATTTAACTACGCAAGATCCAAACATAGAAAGGAGCAGAGAGTCTTTGCATGAAACTGTTAAGCCGATGCACATATCTGTAAATCTTTTTCATGCTGTCAACTCTTAAATATAAAGTTTTGCACAGTGGTTGTCATTAGGGGTTTAGCTGTTAACCATGAGCAAAAGAGTGAAGATAAGCTGCAAACTCAAACTGCTTATCTGAAGCGCTCAAGTGGATTTGTTGTGTGTTAAAAGGTGAAAATGTACATATAATTTTTAAATTTAAAAAAGTGGTAATGAGATACAGAGTTGCATGAAGCTCTGAGCTGTAGGCAGTAAACTGAAGATACTTTTTGACTATCATCCTCCTGACCTTTAGGACAAGTAACAGTGCATGGCAGTTAATGCAGGGTACTTCTAATCTTTAAGGTAGTTGACTAATTCTTTCAGTGTCTGCAGAACTGAAAGGCTTTTTATTCAAACAAAATGGGCGATATATCAAATTATGGCCATAAGGGTTTTTACACAGTCTTTTAATTTTTAGGACCATACGAAGAACACTAAAAAATGTGAAAAAGGATATCTGTCCATCTATAACCCAGTAAAACATATTTATCAAGTCTCAATGTGTCACACATTCTGTAGTGCAAACTGATCATGGGCGGCTGCTCAGTAATGGTCATGGGAAGCCAGCTGGGCAGGTTAGAGTTCTCTACGAAATGTGGCACACTTATGAGATCTTTAGTGTTAGTAAAGGATGATCTCAATAGAGATTATTTTTCTCTTTTTTATTTTTTATTTTTAGATTTGTTGTCAAGGCTGATTTCTGCCTCTTTTTTGCATTAACACTTGCACGACAGCACAAAAACATTTCAGGGAGACATCACTCCTTTGCCTGCAACAGTCAGTGTATAGTATATTATTCCATTCCTCTTGTTTTCTCCATGTTGGTTAGCCATGAACATTTTTATTTTGTACTTCATAAGTACTGTATCTGCACGTCATTAAATTCTTAAAAATATAACACTGAGCTGTACTTTAGTCATTGTCCTCGTTTGTTTTTATCAGGATTATGTGACTTCTGCAGCAGCAGAACCAAATGCTTTCACAGCCTATAAATGCGATCTTGTGCCTATCTAGGCCAGACAAATCCTGTTTATTTTTTCTCGATTATATGCGGGAAATTGATAAACTTATAAAGCTACCTAATCACTCATACAACTATTTGTTCTAAAGTCGACTAGTATCATATATTGAACAGTTAGAGCCAAATAATTTACAAGAACTGAACTGTAATGTTGGTCAGCCCTACTATCGGTCTCTTTCATCAAATGATGCTGAGTTCTCTTGTGCCAGATTTAAATAATCCTGCAGCTTTCCAGACTTCTCTTGTTTATCAAAACCATCCTGCATGAGAGTTTCAGTCACACATCAAATTCAGAATATTGTTGCTACTTTTTCGTCGTTTGATAAATGACTGACACTGTTAAAAAACTAAATAAAAGATTTGTACTTACTTTCAGTTCTTTGTCGACTATGTTCAGCTATCTGCCCTCAGCTTGTACTTCTTCCCTCTATCCAATATTTCGAAAGTGACACCCCTTTTTGTTCGGTGATAAAAGTTTGGAGCGCATAGAAAGCCTAACTTGGGCAGTTGGTAAAATCCCATATTACAGCAATGGTAAACGGATCCCTTTGAAGGCGATCGCTTTGCAGTGGGCACTTGAAATACATTATGACTGTTCATTCAATCTGGTATTGGAGATATCCAGTCAACAGTTTTCCATCAGTACTGTTGAGAATATAAACACCGTCAGCATCATATTTTAATGTCTAGAATTACATTTCGTCAAATTTAAATAAAGCTATGATGAATTCTAGTATAATATCGTTGATGACAATCACATCATTGTAGTTAATGTCCATGCTTGAGGCTTTATGATTTATGGATTCGAAATGCATGAAATACAATTTTCCACACGCAACACTCAAACCATCTAACCAAACGTTTCTGACTGGCAGCTTCAGAAGGACACAAGTAATACGATAACTACACGATGGGCTTTATTGGTCAGTAAACATTAACATGAGACATTTTATTTGGTAAAATAATCTCAGATTGATATGAATGGATGGGCTGTTCCAATTAGCCTCCATATGTATCAACAGAAATTCTCACAGCATGCCTGCGGCATTTGCTGGGTCACACTCGACCTGCTGTGGCATTATAAAAAGATGATGGCTCGTGGTGGCAGTGGTGTGTTGGACACAGTGTACTGAGCAGGTTTTTGTGTTCACATTGTCAGAGGTTAAGCAAGCTTGTCATATCCAGACAGTTTGAATAGTCACCTCGACCTTGTAAAAGAGATTGTGACATAACTACAAGAAATTCCCGATGACATGATTGGAGATAAACACAAATATCACCCCTGACCTGGCAAAGGAAATGAGGTAAGCACAGTTACATAACGCAAGCACACAGACAACTGTGCTAATAGGAGAACAGGCTACACTAACAGCTGCCAGGCTTGTTGTGGATGTCACATTATGTACAACAATAACTAACCCAGTAATGTCAATGCACTGTGTATATATATATATGACTCTGTTTTTCAGCTCTGTACGTGCGAGGCCTTAAACATATTGTCTCTCTTAAAGCCCTCCCTGCATTGGTTGACTGTAGATAGAAAAAAAATCTATCAAATCAAGTCACATCAGGTTTATTTATAAAGCATTTCTTTTTTTAAACAACCTGAGTTGACCGATGTGCTGTACAAAGTACAAGACAGGCAGCAACAGAAATATGAGCAAAAAAGGACTCGGCAAAGACTTCTAAATTCAATTAGTAAAACAAAATAAAATAAATATAAAATAAAATATAAAAACTACTTATGGCAGGATAACAACTTGTAATATCAAATTCTAAAATAAAAACATAATATTAATATATTATGACCACTGAGAACAATCAAAATCGATGAAAACAT
The DNA here is from genome assembly GCF_000690725.1 of Stegastes partitus. Classification (NCBI taxonomy): domain Eukaryota; kingdom Metazoa; phylum Chordata; class Actinopteri; family Pomacentridae; genus Stegastes; species Stegastes partitus. Next base: position 1,109,452 of record NW_007577736.1, on the reverse strand, counting down.
GCACATCTTGAGATTTTTCTTGAAAATATCTCAATGGAGGAGGAGCATTTGGGTGGAATAGGAAAGTTACTCCAAAACTTTGGAGCAGCTACTGCTAAGGGACAGTCTCTATTACCAGCTAGCCTCGATCCCGGAGCAACTGGTCTGAGGATCTAAGAGGCCAGAGATAGAGTTCTGAAATATACCCAGGTTTCAACCGATACATGGTTTTATAAACAAATAGAAGAACCTAAATATCAATTCCGTATTTCACAGGTATTCAGGGCATGGTTGGGAGTCTTGTAACAGCTGCAGACGTGACAGTAAGGGCTGTCTAATACCCAGGTACAGTGAGTTACAGGAAGCCTTGAAGAAATTAGCGCAGTGGTCACAGTCTTCACGTTTTTTAGACAGAGCTGTTGAAAGGAACACCTGCTACCACAGTCCAAGTCTGTTTGTCAAATGTCAGTGCTGAGTCAAAGATGAAACCAAGAATCCCCTCATGAGCATGTATGTTTACTGTCAAAGGCTTACCCATTTAGCACTTCACTTCCTGGAGACAGTTTAGGATGGATGTGATCGGGGAGGTGGAGTTGTTGGAATTCCAAGGCAAATATATTTATGTGTCATCAGTGCAATAATGGAAGGGGACATTATGTTGTGAGCCTAAATGTAGAATATACAGTATCGATCAATAGGCCCTAAGATGGACCCTTGAGGTACTCCACAAGTGATCGGGTAACTTTATTTTAACAGAAAATAACCTGTCTGCTAAGTAGGATTCAATCCCCCACAGCACAGTGCCCTGGATGCCAACCTACAGTTGGCTTAAAAGAAAGCAGCAGTCAATCCTTGCAAAAGCTGTGCTGAGATCTAAAAGAATGAAAATGCTACAATTATCAGTGTCTAAAGAAAGCAGCAAGTCATTGGCAACCTTAATTAAAGGTGATTCTTTGCTGTAGCGAGTACTGAAGCCTGATTTATTTACGGCCAGAGATCTTCTTATAGACCATTTACAGCATAGCCCAGGTGGATATATATGGAAATGCAATGAAAATGTGCACTCGGTTCATAAGTGCTTAATGTGGCACTGTGGTGTCATGGGCTCATATATTGGAGCCATGTGGGACTGGAAACACATGTTGAAACACATGTTGTTTTAACTGAGTTTCTATATGTCAGTGAAGAAGACATATAAAGTTATTAATATAGACACAATGCAATGGCAAGACTAAAAGAACCACATGGCACACATGTCAGTTTGGTGATTTATTGCAATTGTTGCCGCAGCTTGAGAATTTAACAGACGTCTTTGTACAGTAGTTTGTCACTTCACTCAAGTTGAATTGTAATTATTTCTAATCACAACTGTAAATACAATAAATAAATAAATTAATATTCAGACCATTTTAGATGGCTTTACCAGCACTTTGCAATCAAAGTGTGTGATTCTGCTTTGCAGTCTATGAAGAAAACCAAACAATCCACTTCCTTATCTTCCAGAACACTTCAATAAGAGGAAATGCTCCAAGAAGGCTTCTTGTCATTTTACTCTGTGGAAAAAAAAAAAGATAAATAATCATTATAAAACAAGCCATTTCAACAAACCATGTCTGAAAAAACAGTCAAGCTCTTCAAAGCTCACCTTTAACAACAAGTTTAGTGGAACACTCTGCCCTGCCAAGAGGGTTTACTGCAACCACCTTGTATTCACCGCTGTCCTTTTGTCGGACGCTGAGAATGTACATGGAGCACACACCAAATGAGTTGGTGATGTAGTAGTTGTTGTCTGAGTTGATGCAGACGTCATTCAGGAACCAGGATACAGTGGGCGTAGGGCATCCTCGGACTGCACATGTCATGTAGAGCTGGTAGCCCTTAGGTGGTGTGTGGACTTTCAAAGGGACCAAGATGGACGGAGGCCTCTCAAAGCAGATCTCTGTTTTACTAATTCCATTTGAAACGATTGGAACTTAAAGCGAAGAATAAAAGAGAAAGAATTGTAAAAGTTAGTATTTAGGTCACATGATCTTGATATAAGATCCAAAAACTAACCCAATTTTAAAAAGCTGCAGCGTAGCACTTATTCAAATTATCATTAATTTCAAAGTGCAAGGTTAGTGATTGGGAGTGCATCTGGGAGGTCTCAAGAGATTAACCTTGTTTTATTCCTTTTAAGTAGCAGGCACAGGTATATGCGTACTAGCGTTCTTCTTTTCTATATAGTGCCGACTGTAACTAAGGGAGTGATCGGGAATTGGAACATACAAAAAAAAAAAGCTGTTTTAGTTGTGTGATTTTTGGAGTGTGGTGACTTTTTCTGTGTAGTTACTGCAGTAGCAATGCAGTATATAGAAACGGATATAGAGTAGCTGGATGAGTGGTGAACACGAACTAGACCACTCTGAACAAATAACATACAACTGATTACGGCTGAAATAGTTAAATGTTGTGCACTAAACTATCAAACATAACCACCTCTGTTGCTGTTGGCGCCCCACGTAGGTGACTGAGATGGATCTGAGAGACCCATATCATTCTTGGCGTAGACTCGGAAATGATACTCTATCCCAGGGAGGATGTTGTTGGCCGTGTAGGTGTTTGCGAAAAGGCGGTCTGCCACAGTTTTCCAGACTCTGGCGTTGGAGTCGTGCTGAGAAACCACATAGTACAGGCGGTCATCCAGCTCCTCGTCTGGAGAGGGAGCCCATGATACCACCACTTTGCCATGGACTGTTTGCTCTAACTCCACTGGGCCTGGAGTCTTTGGCTCATCTAGTAACAGATGCAGAAATTGCACAATAATTGCAAATGCACACTAGGTTGCAGAAAGGGGGAACAGCCTGCTGCTAAGGTGCAGTTTTCATCAGTCGATTTGTAATGTGACTGCTTTAAAGCTTAATATAATCTTACCTTAGTCTCAAGAGATTGTGCTCCTCTGGGTTTTTGCCAGAATTGCATTTAGCAAGTGTTAAATGCCGAATGATTTGACACTGGCTTGTCAATACACTGGTGTATTGTTGGCATTTAATTGACTATATTTTACCCAGCTAATGTTGTCCAGTGTTACAACTGGTTTTCCCTGGCCAGAGGAGCACAGTGCAGGACATTAAAATAATCCTTCCTTTCTAACACTAGAATTCCTCTTTTAACCTCCTAAGACTTGAACTCTTGTTAGAGATGTATTTTTTATTTCTCTTTGCTATTTGATCTGATCAACTAGAAAAAAATAATAGAGAAATAAAAAATAGGGAAAAAAATACATTAAATAAATAACAATAATAATGATAATAATAATAAAATCATTTAAAAAAATAAAAAAAGTAACTACTGTGATAATATAACCCAAAATGTGATGTCCACGCATGCAGATGCCAGGTTAAAGACCTGAGGATTGTAAAACTAATGCACATTTGATATTGACCTTTGTTTTTTTTTGTTTTTTTGCACTATTCATAGTTCAAAATCATGTTACTTTGTCCCACCTGTGACTCTAACTTCAACGTCAAATGAAGCCTCCCCCACAGAGTTTTTGGCTATAATGGTGTAGATGGCTGAATCTGAGCGCTTTGATGAGGGGATAACAAGCTGAGACATTCCATCTGTATTGATGATATTAATCCACGGGGATATGGGCTCATCATCCTTCAGCCATGTGATCTGAGGTGGCGGTTCAGCCTGGAGATATCAATATCAGATAAATGAGATAAAGTATGAGACATACCTAGTCTTGTCACTCTGTGGGAGACTCATCACTCAAAAGGGAATGACAAGGTTGGAATGGGAGGATAAAATATGATATGCAGAAAAGATTGACATGATGAATTTAGGATTATTGTTATTTTTTTTCAACCAGGGAAGGACTCTGTATGCAATCCTGATTTTTAGTTCATTCATACCTCAAAACAAATTTTTACACGAGCAGAATTTCCCGCTCTGACAACAATGAAGTCCTCTGGGTTCTTAAAACAAGGTCTCACTGGGAAGAAAACACACAAAACATGAAATTCAGATAGGAACAAACACTGCTCTGGATAACAAAGTTAAGTCATGAATATTCACAGTGAAGGAAGTCATTACTTACTGTTGGGATTCTTTGCACACACCATTGCAGATGGGGGGCTCGGATCTCCAGCTCCAGACTCGTTGATCGCTGAGACCCTGAACTCGTACTCTGCTCCCTCGGTGACATCTTTAACTGCATAGCTCACATCTGAAAGCAACATTGACGGCAAGGTGAAGGGCACAATCTGAAAAAGGTGCTACCTGTCCTTTAATCCTTACACAAAGGGATGCTTTTGTTTTTGCAAACCTTCAATAGGTTCATTCAGTGCATTTAGGGCGATCCATTGATGTGTGTCCTTCTTTCGTTTCTCCACCAGGTAACCAATGATCGGTATGCCTTTGTCGTCCTCCGGAGGGGTCCACGTCAAGTTAATACAGGTTTTTGAGGCACTCACTATAGTGGGGGCACCGGGTGGACCAGCAAGTACTAAGGAATGACAAGTAGGCTAATTAATTAAGCAAGCTCATCATTAATAATTAAAAAGTGATTAAACACATGGAATAAATTAGGCACATCTATGTTATTTCTGCTGGATTGCAAACAATTTCTCTTTGCGACAGATTATTACAGCGATGATAAAAGACGGGCTTTCTTCAGTGACTAAATAGTGCCAGTGATAAACGATTTTCAGCAATCTCACAACCTATCCAGAGGCATTTTCCCTTTATTACAACCTGATGGAGATTAACATGGGATTTACTGAGGAATGCTAAATGAGAGTTCTCTTTTCTGTGCTCACTCATTATTCCAGCCATGATGCTATCAGCTGTCTCCAGGGCGTCGCTGATGCCCTCTGGGTTTTCAGCGTGGATGCGGTAGTTGTATTTCTTTCCATGAGTCACGTTCCTGTCTCTGAATGAGGTCTTGTCAGCTGAGACATCCCCAAGTTTCGTCCACAGACTCTGTCCCGCCTGCTGCCGCTCTATAATGTAGTTGGTTACAGCAGAGCCACCATCGTCTTTGGGAGGATTCCATTTAATCTCAATAATAGATGAGGTGGTTTCAACAGTCTCCACTGGACCCTCCGGTGGACCGGGTCGATCTGTTAGAAAAACATGGTGTTCAATTTTAAATGTAGTGACACGTATGAGATGTTTGAGTTGTTTTTCCATTGTGTTTGAAAATGGCTGTGAATGTAGAGGTAAGCAAATACTAGAAATCTCATTTGTAAAGCTTCTGCATTCTCACTTTTCTCATTAGATTCTTTTGTGTTTTCATACCAAGCACAATAAGGCGAGATGTGGCCTCTACAGACCCAAATGGGTTTTTAAGTTGGATCTTTATTTCCCCTGCGTCAGTCCGCAGGCAGTCTTTGAGCAGCAGCCGGCTGTGGTTGGGCTCCCTCACAATCTTAACTCCTCCTCCATCTTTGATCTCGGTTCCATCCTTAAACCAGCTAACCACCAAAGACTCCTGAGGAGGAAAGGGCATCTTGAAAGCGGCGTTCTGGCCCACTCTTACTACCACAGGTTTGGAGAACTTGTGAAGGTCGTCGGGGTCAAATTCGGGTACACCTAAGAAACACAGCACAAGTTCATTTAAAGCACTGTAACTGCTGTGTCATTTAATACAAGTTTCACAATGAGCAATAGGAAGTTATACCTCCAACAATGATTTTTCCTTGTGTGCTCTGGTCCCCTGTTACAAATCGATACACTCCAGTGTCGTATTCACTGCAGTTTCCAATTAACAGCTTGTGGGAAGTTCCGTCTTTGGCTATGGTGATCCCATTACCTGAGTTTAACTAAAAATCAAATCAAATAAACAAATCAAATCTTCAGATCAGATGCAGGAATGATGGATTTTCTTCACTTTTTTTCTTGAACCCACAAATGACTGTAAATGAAGGTATTAGATCAATTCCCAAAACATATTGCTAGCTAGTTATTAGCTTGACCTGCTCTCCGTCTTTATACCAGGTGCCTTCACAGTCTATGTTCATCGTCACGGTCAATTCAGCTGGTTTTCCACGAAGAGCATAAATATCAGAGAGTCCACCAGTGATCACAGGGTCTAGACAACATAAAAAGACAGTTACTTTCTGCTAGGTACATTCATTTAAATCAGCTTTCTGTTTAGGACTACATCTGGAATACACATACGTGTCTTGTTCATTGACATGCTTGTTGAGTTAAAGTTGTTAAATGGATCATCAGTATCAAGTGAAAGTTGTCACAGTTTGTTTTATGTAAAGAACAACGTTGCTGACTTTATGCTTTGTCCACCTGCTGCCGTGTGAAAAGTGGAAAAAAGTAAGATATTAAAAATAAAAATGTAATCTAAACTTAAATAACAACATTCGTGTCTGTAATAAACTCAGTGCATATTTCAGTTACAAATACAGGTACATGGCTCCAATATTAGATGTGTGATCTGGTTAGAGTTTTACAAAGTTACAGTTACAAAGCGAACTACTGACACCAAAAGCAAACACAATCACAAGCAGCAAAAAAGACTTTGTTAACTCAATGGGCTCACACGACTGGCTAACAACACATTTGTACAGAACATATTAAGAACTGTGTTCCCACATGCTGGTTATGAAGGAATCCCCAGCTGTGTTATTTCACTCCTTCCTGATTTTGCATTGATTGATGTAAAACAGAAGTTGCTTTATATTTATTTATAGGATTATGATGTTACAGGGAACAATGATTTCATTAAATTCTGAAAAGACGTTATTTAAAAAACAAAGTTATTCCGTTAATTTTTAACCGCTGACTTGTTATTAAAGCCAGTAAAAAGTTACTTTATTAGTCTTTTCATATCTTTGTTACTGTTGTACTTTTTTAGCATTAAATGTCTGGAATACCACCTTCAACAACTGCAGGTGGTGGTTCAGGCCTTTTTGGTTCCTCAGGCAACTTTCCTAACAGCAATAACAACAGTAAATAGTTAAAGGTCGCTTTAGTAAACCCCTTTGTTTTTTTTCTTGTGTCTTCCCACTTCCTGAGTCTTCAGGCTGCTGCCGGCGTTTCTTCTGAATGATAGTGACCACAGACAGTGTGAAAACAGTTTAGATTTCTTTTGTCTATTATTCTGTGTTTATAGATGAGTTTAAGGACTGGTGACACTTTTGGTAAAGGGTCATACCGGTCTGTTTGCATGTCTTACTGACGTTTCTCAGGATTACTCCAAAGTGTTTCTCAAAGCATGTCATAGTGTTGCAACTCTAGGTTGTCCTCACTTTAAAATTCTTTGAAGAGTTTTTTTTTAATAACTTTTATGTCCTCAACATAAGAGTTTTCAATACTGAAGGTTCACAGGTGCAACTCAGAACCTGTGTTTTAAGAGGATTCTACAAGGACTAATAGCTTCAGCGAACCACCAAACAGCACTTTAAAGCAAAGCTTTTAAGACGTTGGGCCTCTCATGTATTAAATAAAAAATCTGAGATTTTGCCAAAAAAGTCCGTTTTGCAAAACTATTTCATGAGAATCTAAAAAAAGATGATTTGAGGGAAAATTAGAGAATACAAGTCACTCCATTTCAAATCATCAAATTTGTATCTCAATTTCTGTTCGACTATCTCTGATTTGCCTGAAATTTTTAATCCTCAACTATGATATATAAAAAGATATGTTTTTGAAAATGTTATTTGCTATATTAAATACATTCTGAGATAACAATTATTAATAAATAAATATATTGAAGAATTTCATGTTCAGGAATTAAAGATTTAAGCCAAAAGTTTCCACTGTTATTTCTCATCCTGTTATTAATTTAAAATCTGCAATATTGGACAAGTAGCTCAAGTAGTCTGTGGCTATGGGTGAGTTGAAAAATAAAAGAAAATGGAAGCCGTCCCATCTTTGTTCCATCTATTGATATTTTCTGAACCACATGTAGCTGCATGTCAAAGTAATATAAAACAAAACATATAGAGTATGTTTTAATATGAAATACTTGATCAGGTTCTACAGTTTTTAAGTGGTTCACCAAATTAAACAAAGAAATTATATTTTTAAAAGTATGGGCATATGTTTCATTTTCTGACCCCAGGTTGTTGGCAGAAGTTACTTTACCGATTATATTCACTGAATTTATGTACTTATTGAAAGAGGTGCTTGAAGGAAAACTGTTGATACAGTCACTAAAAAATATACAAACACTTTCTGCTTAGAGTTCAGCTTGTAACAAGTTTTTTTCCACAATGAAACACTAAGCAAATATTCATTACAGCAATCTGAAATTTTACAGATGCCATTTTAAATACTAATAGTTAATAATAATTTTTTAAAAAATGTTTGAAGCAAATCAAGGCTAGTCGAGCAAAAGACTCCTGAGCTTTTGAGATGGAATGACCTTTATACTTCTACCTGGAATTGAAAAGATTTGCCATAAAGTCGTCATACTTTCCAGCCTTTTGGTTTCCAGTCACCTTAATTTAAAACAAAGGTGTTAATAAATACAGTACGTGTGGACTCTTCTAACTCTTAGTGTGGGTCAACCTTACTGAGTAGTTCAAGCATTCTTTTATCAGTGATGGCTTGTGCAGCTTTAAATCAACATGAGACCTTTATATTTTCTAATATTTAGAAAGGCAACACAAAGATGGTTGGATTGTAAAAATCACATGGATTTTAGTAACAAGCTCATTTTGAAGGCTGATTCCTTGCCAGCAGTTTATTTACAAGGCCGTGATAATAGATTGTCTCTGAGATGTGAATATAAGGAATGTATCTGTGACTCAGAGGAAGTGTTTGCTAACTGCTAATGTTGTTACTGTAATTTGCTTCGAGACTCACGCTGCTTTGTAGTTCAGTGTTGTTGTCAGTTGTGAACAGACAAACACTTAATTACAATTGTGTGCCTTCATCATAATTTTCAAAACAATGGAGGAGGACGGTGGGATACAACAAGGCACCTCCATATATATATTTACATATTGTCAGTGAGGGAGAGAAGAGTAGAAGAGCTAATGCAATTCAATTCTAGATATGATAATATCATATTAGGAGGATAATATTTTTAAATCCCTGCGTCTTGAGGTGAGTGTGAGAATCAGCTGGCAGAGAGATTACTTTAGATCAGTAATCCTGTAGCTGCTGTTAACTGATCCAAACTGTCTGTACATACATGGACATTAAAGCCATAACAGCATTAACAATAATTAAAAAAGCAAAAAAACAAAACATAAACGCTTACTGAGATAGATCAGCTAACAAAAGAAAAATTCTGAGTTCCTACTGAGTTTCATATGGCTTTGTAAGGAACAACCAACTGCTTTTTAAATGGAGGGAAAACTGTCCAAACAATAGAAATCTTTCAAACTATGACATGTTTTGAAAAACAGCTTTGTATAAAAATAGCATTAAACATGGAAAACCACAGGAATGGAACCTAAAGCACTAATCAGACTTAATTACCAGTTGATGCATGTCAATAAGTAAACATGATGTAAGCTTTACAAAGTAAGATGTGAGCAGCTGAAAATAATCTGCATATTTCAGTGCAAGATAATAAGAACCAAAACACAAAGATGACTCAGACTACAGTCAACATCAAGCGTAGCAACCTAGCCGTCTAGTCATTCTAAGCATATTGATTGCAACAATACAAAGAAAGCAAAGTCTGGCTTTAAAGAGGTGGACAATCACATGATAGTGATTGTAGACAACTATATTGTCTATATTTTATATAGACAACATCAAATAAAGCCAAAACATGACTGTAAGCAAAACAGATAACTGAGGCAATGACAATCTGAACAGCTGTTGTATTCACATTTGAATGCATGCAGTGTTTCACGCAGTCGTTTCCGGTTCTTACTTGTTACGACCTCCGGAACTGGTGGTTTCACTGGTGCTGGCTTCGCTTCTGTCAACCATTTACACACCACCAAAGCAGGTATTATATGCAAATTCACACAACAAAGCTTCCTATATTTGTATTTAGCATAACCTTAATAACTAAACACATAAAGAAAGACACAATAATGTGAAATAACAGTTGTTATTGTCATATTTGTATTGTTTGTGGACTTCTGTCTTCAAGTTTGTTCTGCCTGGGCCTCTGTGTTTGTACATGTAACGCTGAAACTAAATTAAACTTGTGCTAGGAATTCGTACTTGGTTTCGGGACCTCGGGTTCAACCTTCGTGGGTGCAGGAGCTGGAGGGGGTTCAGGTGGAGGTGCTGCAGCTTCTTTAGCAGCTTTAATCTGTTCTTTTTTTTCCTCTAATTTTGTTTGTTGCTCTTGGGCAATTTTCTCCAAATCCATCCCAGATCCCCCTGCCCTTGTTGCTTTCCTTGCTGATTTTTTGCCCTTTGGCACATCTTTGTCAGCTGAGTCAAAAAAAAAAAAAAAAAGTGAGATTTGTGCAAAGTTGTACAGAATGCCACATTATGACATTAAAAGCAAAAACAGATAAAAGGAATCAGTTATCTTTTTCAATATTCTTCCATTGTAAGCTAGTAATCAATACAAAGCACATACAAAAAGTAAATATCAGTTCATGTACTGTATATTGTTAGCTCGTGTTCCTGTGGGGCATAATATCTTACCTTCTACAACCAGCCATGCATTGCAAGATTTGATCCCTGCACAGGCAGAATAAATTCCTTTGTCTATGACCATGCAGTCTTTGACCACCAGCCTGTGAATGAGCTTGTCTTCTGAGACCTCAATATCGTATTTATCTCCTTGTTCCAGAGGCAAATTCTTGCCAAACCACAGAATCTTTGAAAAAGGGTTTGACAGGACACACTCAAACACAGCATCTTCTCTCTCCTTTGCCTTCACTTCCTGAATCTTCACCAAGAAATCCACCATGGGAACTGAAAAATAACAAGTGATTAGTTTAATGAATTTGAATTGAACAGTTGGTGCTACTTAATTTAGCGTTGGTCATCAACAACATTGTCTTCCTTTGCTTTTAATTGAGCTTCCAATGTGTTGTGTGTCCTGTGCAACTGTAAAACTACTCACCTTTAAATTCTGTGGAAAACATATTCACGCCCTCAACATCCAACTGGTACAGTCCAGCATCTTCTGGCAAAAGGTCCTTCATACTGAAAATATACTTTTTTCCAACTTGCTTAAGATTGTGCTTCATCTTATCTCCCAACTCTTTTGTGTAAGGAACCATTTCACCATCCTGTAGGGGAGATATTCAGTTTCAATTTCCTCTGGGGTGGTTGAAATTTGCATTGCAAAGTAGAGCTGCAAGATAATACCTAAAGAAATAGCACTCATTTGAAGAAAAAATAAAGCACCATAGCATGACTTCGTCTAAGTGTTTTAAAAGAGCCTCGGCTGTAAGGGATATGTTGCAAAATCAAAATGATATGATGTCTCAGAGTTATGAGTTTACTGGTGGATGAATCCAAGGATGTTCATGTGTCCGTCTGACTGAAGTGAAAAATATTTTGATGCATCTTTGTAAGCACTGGCCAGATTGCAATTAAACTAGTTGTGATATTTCAGGGTCTTTGCAGAATGCCTCCTTGAACTGTTAAGCTCTGATGCTAGCAGATGAATTTTTTTGTACGCTAACCTTGTACAGGAATATGGAGCTGCTCGGGTCAATGAGGTCCATGTCCAGTTCAAAGGAGGCAGTACCATCTCCATTGACCCGCATTGGTCTCAAGCTTGACAGGTTCCTGACAAACTTTGACAAAAACAGAAGAAGGAGAAATAAGTATGAAAAAGAAAGTTAACTCATATGCACTATACTTTAAACTCAAAAATAAGCTTCTGCTGAACGCAAAAATCCAAGGATGTTTGTTTAACATCAAGCCTCACAAAGAGAAAAACAAATTATCAGGCAAGTATTACAAATCACAGACCTCTGCTTGTTCTTCCTCTCTTTCTTTCTTCATTTCATTCAGCTTCTTGAGCATCCAGCGGAAGTCGGTTACTCCAAACTCTGCGCAGATTTTCTCGTAGTCTTTCTTTTCAGCACTGAGTAAAAGCTCCCAAAACTTAGGATCAATCTCTCCATCTTTTTTTTCAGGCTGCTCAGATTTGGGGCGGACCTTGCTAGAAATTAAAAATATAGCTCAGTCAGTTGAACAGTCCTGTAAGTCCACAGAAAATACCTGGCTGTCAGTAAATTATCTAAAGGCCCACCTTTTCCTTTTCAAAACAGTCTTAAAATTCCCATCGGTAGCTTCAGCTACCGGTTGCTGGACTTTGTTCTTCTTGTAACCGACTGGAATCAGAAAAAAATGGGACATACATTAAAACCACCACCGTGGGAGTTCAGAGTGATAAGTACTGGAATGACTGAAATACACTTAAGGAGAAGTGTGACATTTGGATTCAAGTGTTTGCAGTTTGAAGCCGATTTGGCAGAATCTGCATACAGTAAATGAGCATGCAGACTTAATATCATGCATATTAAAAAACTCTGTTGCTACTTTCCTTACACTAATTTGTCACATACATCCGTAACAAGTAAACCATACTTGCCTTCAATAACATTCAAAACAACTGTGACCACGGCTTGTCCATATTCATTTATAGCAAAGCATTTATAGGTGTCTGCTTGATCCGGCATAACATTTGGCATCTGGAAGATAAAAGACATGCTAAATATAATGGACTCACTTAATCAGCACCACCTGTCACATTCCAAATGTGTTTAGTTGATTTGCTTTTAATTTGGATATTTAGATGAACACTATTGTTAATTTTTAGTAGATGTGGTCAAGTATGCATTTCCATTCAAGTACCTGGAGGGAAAGAGGCTTTTTGCCATTTTTACATTTGTCTGTAGTTTTTTTTTTTTTTTTTTTTAATGTACTTCCACAGCATTAGGTGTTAATTTGTTGCTGAGCATGCTTCTCTAAGGATCAGTGAAAGTACCTGGCAAAGCAAATATGTCCAGAGACCGAATGACCTTGATGTAATCAAATACCTACTTGTCCTGCTTTTCTGTCCCCCCGCTTTCTATTTTTTCTTTGTCTTTCTGTGTTCTATTTTTACCACTCCTTTACATCAGAATGTTTTTCTTTAGTATCGCTGTGATATGATAGTTGCTATTGCTTGCCTCAAACTTATGCTCATTTGAGTTTGGATCGTATTTGGTCTGATATCTCGATTTGTCAGACACATCTCCGTTATTCCTGCTCCATGTTACTGTCGGCTTTGGTTCTCCAGTGACAATGGCTTTGAAAAAAGCAAATTTGCCTGTTTGAAAGAAGAGAAAAGACATGTGACCTTCTGAAAACAGTGAAACAGTGTACTGTGCTACTAAGTATGACAGTTTCTTTTTAATATACAGTAGGCTATATTATACAGTGCTTGACTAGTATGTGTGAGACACAACCACATTGCATATTCTGAAAGAAAATTTGTCTTGTGCAAAGTGATTTTGAAAATCTTGTCCTGCTTTTAAATTGCTGTCTGTTTAATTCTATCTGCCTGGCACAGTTCTGTTGGCTCTAATACATTATGCAGAATCACGTAAATTCACCTTCAAATGTGTATTTTTTCTGATATAAATGTTTAAAATTATTCTTTCGCTATCATTCTTACCCTCCTGGATGGTCAAAGCAATCGGCTTGCGGGTGAAGTCTGGATGGCTCGTTCCCTCTGGCAGCGTCTCGATAAACTGTGTAATCATCACCCCGGGGACCTTAGATTTTTTCTTGATCCCCACTGTCAGCATTGGAAAATGAAATGTCAGTGACAATACTTCTGACACTTGAAATGAGGATTAAAAAAAAAAAAAGCACGACTGTGATCACATCCAACCTTTAAAAAAAAAAAAAGTCTGCCGTTGTTTTCTAATCAACTCATCACCCACAAGAACCATGCAGAAAACACACATTCTAATACTTGACATATTAGAACGTTGATGTTACTCAGTTTATCTTCATTCTGAGTCGCACACTGTAAGCATGTGGCTCTGGTGTAGATGGGGCTCTTGCGTTTATTACATTAACGTTGCAATAACATTTATCTTTGCACCTTTTCCATATGAATCCATGCCTAAAATCCAACTCAAGAACAGATATGTAGTGATGCACCTACATATCTGCGCACAAAATATATGTACGCCCATACAGTATAATAATAAATCCATTGCATATCAGTTCTTCATGCCTTCATGAGCAGTAGATAGAAAGAGAGACAGCTTATGATGGCTTTTCTGTTGTCCCCTAAGCCTACCTTCTGTACCATTGCAAATCTCTGGCACAGGACCTGATAAGGAACATGTTAAAGAGCACATTACAGCACATGTCAGCACGGTACTAGCATTGGATTATAGATTAGACCTAATAATGAAACTGCGGCACAGAAAATAAAACGCGACATCAGCCGCAGATGTACTGAATAGCTACATTGTGAGAGCTGGCAGACAAGGCTAAATCACATCAGCACAAGTTAAGCTGAATATTTTAGCTTTTTTTTGTGTTTATCCATGTCAGGTTACAGCAATATACAGTAGGATATGTGTGCAGTAACATATCAATGCAAAGGAACACAAGTAATAAAAAAAGAATATCTGACCTGTCACTCGTTTTTAAGGTGCACCTGTAAATTTGTCTGCTGCTCAGTGTATAGTTCAGCTTTGTTAATAATTACAATATGAGGTATAAAAGAGGTACGTAAATACACAAATAATGCAAACAGTTAGTTCCTTTGCTAACCTCATTCTGTCTATTCTGTTCGGCTCAGACCTGAAAATGTTCTAATTATTTTGACAGAGTCTGTCAATGAGATCAAATGCTGACTGAAATGTCTTTGTAATAAATACATGTCAGATTTCCTGGGGCATATTGCATGTACCTGTGTGAGTGCTTCTCACCGTTAGGGTAAGAAAATATCCCAAGATCCCAATTTGACTTGATTACGTAAGGTAAAACTAAGGACAGTTTGGAGGGTTTTTTTTCTAAGCAAAAAGAAAAATAGGTCCAAGATAAGTTTCCTGAAGGGTTGTTAGTGTCCCCAGACACTTTCAGTTTTTGCTTGAGGTTCAGATGGCTGGTTTCATTTGGTTGCTTGTCACTACTGTGTTACATATAGAGTATAATCTGTTGAATGTTCTCCTTTAGTTCCTCACACTTACCTTGGCCGCTGGCCGTCCCATCCGTCACCGTTGATCTTTTAATCATCTTGGATCCTTCAATTCCTCAATGAATTCAACACAATTTCCCCAGCTGCAATAGACAATGGAGGGAAACTTAAGCACAGTAAGAGCAGCTCTACTCATCTGTTGAAAAAGCAGGAGCAATTTTTTTTCCCTCCTCATTCTTTAAAAGTGCAATCAACAGTTCATAACATAGCTTTCAAGTGTTATTTTGAAATGAATCCACAGGGATTGAACTGTTTAAGAATTCAGTACAGAGCACAGAGTTCAGGAAGTCATGTCTCAGAGATTTAACTGATGGAAAGAAAGAAAGTTTCTTTGGTGTCTAACAACTTAAGACAGGCAGGCTGAGAAGCGTTATTTGATCCAAGTCAGGCTGATGTTTTCATTTGATCATCTGTGCAGGAACGTACAATGTTTGGGTGATATTTGGAAATGCGTTCTTCCAGTTTGACAGTTTAATGTGAGATTGTGAGGATTATCTGAAATGCAAACCGCCTTAAATCATGCCAGGATTGGTTAAATGTCTGTTAATTGGTCCTGAGGGACTGATTATTTACAGATTAATTCAACAGTAGAACAGGCAGCTCTCCAAAAACAGGCACATGCATAAAACATGGAAACAAAGGTAAAACCAATTGTGATAGTTCTTCAAGCAAATATTTTGATGCTCAAAAAATGCTTTTCATTGCTCAGTGAATTGTTACCTTTTGCTATGATCCAAATGGAGACACTCAATTTACAGTAAAAGACACAAAATAATATTATCTGTTCTCATGTGTCATACAGTCACTTTGTACGCTGAGGTTTGTCATATTAAACAGAAATAACCTCCTCTTTAAGATGGAAGTGCAAATTGGTGTATAGAATTTCATATTAACCTCATAATATCATTTCTTACTGGGCTTAAACTAGAATTATTCAAGAGTTTTTCTTGTCACTTTAAGCTGCGGCATGCTGGCGTGTTGCTCAAATGATTTCATGCTTATCAAATTAACATTTTTATTATCTGTCAGTTCCATTTGCGGCAGGGATCTCAACTAGTACATTGCAATCTTTCATTACCCACATGATTACTAAACTTAGAATGACAAATGTCACTTGACTAAAATAGACTGAACATTAATTGTCATGATTCAGTGTTGCTGGGGCTTAAGGGGATATGCAGAAATATTACTCAATGGTTAGAGCTTATATTGATTGAAGTATATAATTGTAAGACTCTGCTAAAGACGGTGTCATTTGCAATTATATGAAGCTGTCAAAATATTGTGACTGAAGTGACTTTCATACAGTACCTCAATTAAACTTTCTATTTTAAACACTGTGTGTGACTTTAAAAACTGGCACTGATACCTTGTATGTGTTTGTCCCTGCTTTGGGTTTCCAAAGTTTTAAAAAAAAAATCCACTTTGTCAATATCTTATGAGAAAGGTATTGTGCACAGAACGAGAGCTCAAGGATAAACAAAATGGGGTTTGTGAGTAGCACTGAATGTAAATACAAAAATCTCCACAGGGCAACTTTAACTTCAATTTCATCCTGGCCTTCTGAGTGTCGAATGGTGGCTATTTAACTGTTGCTAACACAAGTACCAAAAGCCAAGAGCAACAGACGATTTTATTAAAGCGGCATGACATTATACATTATTTAAGCAGTCATTTTGATATTGTCAAAACCATCGCACAGAGGTAAACCTTTAAAAAAAAAAAAGAAAACAGATTGTAAAGATGAAAATAGGGAAAAAAACAAACTGTGGGTGAATTCATCTGCGGTAAATTGCCTGAAATCTCATCTATGTTATTACGTTTCTCAGGAATTTACATTTTAATTGCAGTGTAGTTTCAAATATTGGTTTTCTAATTAAAGTGACCATGACAGCATGCAGGAGATTGCCTGGAGCTACAAAACGCTTTGGTTCGGTTTATAGGTTTGGTGGAGAGATGCTAATATTCCTATTGTAATCTGCACCTTCTTCCTCAAACGGTAATGCCACTTGTTCCCATTGCTGGCTAGAGGCTTTGGGCGGGTTGCTGAGAGTAAATCTGTGGTAAATTTGTCACTTAAAACTAAATATCACCAGGGTTGTGTGAATTCTCTACTATCTTGTGACAAGACCAGTTAGATGTACAGCTGTGGAGCTCTTTCCGCCCAACTGGAACACAATGTGTGATGTGTCTTTACATACACAGTACAGACGTAGTGCTCTAAATCAGTGATCCAGCAGCAGGCCGAGGTGTAAAAACTCTTCAGCTGTCACCTTGGATTATGAAACTCATTGTACCTTAAGGTGAAAAGGCGAAGACGCAGACAAAAACTTACTGAATGACAGATTGACTAACTCACAGTTTTTAGGGTTCTTTGCTGTTGCTGGTAGAGCAGACACATCAAACCTATATTTCAGACTGGTCTGATGACCGTCGCCTTATGTATAGTATTTGCACAAGCTAGCACCACCCCGTATAGGCGCGTGATGTTCTTGGGTTTCAATAGCTCATGGCTGTTGGAAGATGAGAAAACCGGACTGTCATATGATAGGTCACATGTTATCTAAAGCTGTGAGCATCCCGCTTCGAACATCTTAATATACTTGTAAATCACTGCTGACATGATGGCTAAGTCATACTACAACAAAACGTATTTAACAGAGTAAGTGTAATTATTGCAAATCATTATATTCTTGTTTTCTGAGCCACAAGAAAGGGCTGCTCTTTATTATCGACCAACTCTTTACATGTATTATTACTTATTTGTCAATTCAACAATAAATCAGTGTGTAAAATCTTTTTTATGTTTGGAGGAACAATATATGTGAACAGAAAAAGGGCAGTGTTAAAGATCTTGCAGCTATACTTAGGGTAAATGTGTATGATTAGCACTTGACATAACTTCAAATCGCAATAGTAAGCAACTCTTTAAGTCACATGGTGAGCCGCTGAATGCCATGTAAGAAGTTTACATTTTTTGAACTTTGTAGGCATTTTGAGATGTGCTGTTTAAGTTTCGAGGTTGTTTAAAATGCCTTTTTTGCACTTGGCTTCTGCCATGGTGCCTAACCCAACCTGCTGTGAGAGAAGTGTTTTTTATGGGTTTCATGCTGGCCTGTGCTGCATGTTTCTCTTAAAGGCACCAGCTGGCTCTGTGACCAGCACTGAAACACAGCACGGGACGGTTTACTCAGAGTCCATAAAAATGATTAAAAGCAAGACACTGCTAAGGGCATGTTCACAAAGTATGTGACTATGTACGGACTTCACGTTGAAGCGAGTGAGTTGAGTAACTCCAAGTGTCCGGTTAGCTTAATTTTGGTTATTACAGTGTAAGTTACAGTGGCTTTTTATGGTTTTTTAAAATACCTTTTTCAGGAGAAGTAAATGTTGTTAAATATTTATTTTTTATTTAGCAGGAAAATTCTCATTGAGATTAAAAATCTCTTTTTCAAGAGTGTTGGCCAAGACAGGCAGTAACGCAATTGACAGACAGACAAGGTCACAACAACATCCACACAAACATCATACTCATAATACATGGTCAAATTAAACTTAGAAGACAAGAAATCAACATATCAGCAGAGATCAGAAATGTAAGTCGTGACACTTGTGTGGATGAAGCAGGATTAGAGCAGGATTGTGGTTAATATTAAAAAATTAAAGCTGGGGAAAAGGAGGATGCTACTAAAATGGGATTTTTAAAAGAAATTTAAGTGGTTCAGTAAGCAAAACGGACTATCCATGAAGTTGTCAAAGGATTTTATATAGAATTTCATATTACTAGATAGCTTGGAAATATTTAAATTTACCAAAAAAAGTTTATAAGATCTAGTGACCACAAAAAGTTTATCTATTCTCAGGAGTCACTTTTGTATCTGGAAAAGTGCATTAACGTATGTTTGCATTTTCTTGAGTTTAAAAATGATTTGGGTAACTTACTGAATTCTGATTTTATTTGCACAAACTTTATGCTGAGCACAAAAAGAAAAACAAAGCAACAACATAGGAGCAACGTAATTAGGAAGCCACTGTACTCAGAATAATGTGAATGATGTAAAGCTATTCACATCAGAGCACTTGTTAAATCATGGCAGCTGAGTTGTGTTAATAGGCAAACACTTTCCACAGTTTGCCACATTACAGTACTGTTATCCTTGGACTGCATGTTAAGAGTGATTTAGGCCCAGCATTCAGTGTTAAACACTGTAGCCATCTCTCAATACTTAACACCTCCATCTAAGCCTGATGCTGTGTGTAAGATGGATGATGGACTTACCTCCGTACTCCTGCGATCGTCTTCACTGGTGCTGCCTCCCTGTCTGATATTTGAGTGTTGCCTCCCTGGTCTACAAGCTATTAAATCCTTACAGGAATGTCAATGACTCTGCGACAAGCTCCCACGTTGTCAGACGTGGTGCCTGCCAAGAAAGGCGATTGCTTTTTTGTTTTTGGCATAAATCACAACCTCTAGAGAGGGGGAGGAGGGAAAGCCAAGGCTGACTACAAGCTTCATGGTGGGATGGCCATAACTGCGGCTTCTTGTTGACAGACGCACAAACTTCTCCAGGAGATGAAGTCTGGACAAGACATGGTTTATGACTGAGAAATGGAATTAGGTGAAGTTCTGCTGTGATATAAGTACATATTGTCTGCTGTAGTGTAATTTAAATTTTGACTTGAAATTGTTTTGTAGTCATGATCATTATCATCACACATTAGCACTTTCACTTTGAGCGAGGCAATATTTTAAATACATTTAAATTAAATTACTCAATTTTTTATTACATTTAAAAAATATATATTTACAAGGTGTAATAAATCATTAAATGAAGACATGTGCTTCCTTTACTGTCTCTCAACAAAGTGCTAAAAATAGGCGTGTGAGGTCATAGTCACAGCGAGCTGTGTGCAACCTGGTCACGTGTTGTAAAATTCCCCAAATAATATTGTCTCTCTAGGTATTGCACACCAGCTGTTTTTTGTTTAGTTTTTTACTTTAATGCTCAGTGACTATACTGCTATTCTGTTATTATTGTGTTCACGGAATGCAAAAAGATCATAGCTTTGCCAGTGTCACTTTTCTTCTGACTGCTGGCCCTGCATATAAAGCCTTATTTCCTTGAAGACGGTGTATATCATTAATGAAGAAACAATTTTTAAATCAGTTTTTGCAGAGAGAAAAAAAAAATCATCCATCAAGTCTGAGAGATGTATCTAAATTAAATGTATTGTCCATCTCACCAGCCCTGCTTTCTCTTTCTAAATTTAGCCGGAAAGACCTTAGCACGTTAGTTGTAGAAGTAAGTCCTATTTTTCATCGAAGCTTCACACAGACAGCGTTGCATTTAGCTGTTCTTTTTGCTGTCTCACTTGTCAGTTATGTCAGTCAGCACTGACGTACTTGGATTGTGGAGCTGAAAGTAAGAACAAGTTTGCAGTCAGAGACTGGTGTTGACAGCCCAGTATGCTCTCGCTGACCCACTTAGGAAATTACAAGAACAACAAAACACTATATAAATGTTTAGATGTACTAATGACTCTGACTGACACCCACTAAAATACAGTGTGTTTATTGTCTGTCTCCGAGCACTTTTCAGTAGCAACTGTAAACATAATACATGTATAACAGTGTCAGCCCAGGATCCCTTTAAGTATAATCTTACAAATTGTCAGGTGGCCACAGATTGCTTTAAAATAGTATATTTTAGATTCTGTATTTATGGATTCAAGATATTTTTTTCTTTATGTTTTTCCAGCCTGATATAACAACATAATATACATCAAAACAACAGTCTGAACATTGCTCTACCCAGTAAGTACTGAAATCTACCTGACTTTGAAAGACGATCTCCCCTCAAAGCAGGCAAAGGCAATTTTTTTTCATTTCGGTGATGGCCAACAAGTAGAGAAGGCCAATCTCTTGTAAAACAGCTATAAAAACCTGTTCAAAGCCAAGTACCAGATATATTTAATGATGCTCTGTAAAAGGTATAGGCACAAAAAAAAAATTTTTTATTTCTGGAACTAATTTAAATGTAAATTTGACTTAGCAAAGGATTTTCTCATGTTTTATAAATCAAGGTAAAATGTAAAAGAGGATTCTTACTGTTGTGAGAAAAAGTGAGAGAACACATCCTACCACATGCTTTATATCTACAGGTGACAGATCGCACATCCACTGGTGTTTAATTTTGGCTTTATTAACCACATGACTGCACGGTCTCAGTTTTATTAGTTTGGAACATAATCAGAGATGAGCAAACATACAGTGACACAATGGTAGACTGTTAATAGTGGTTTGTGCAACCTGCAGAATAAGGATAAGTTTTCTCTGTGAGTCTGTTTACATCAAAGAGCTTTTGATTGGGTAAGATATCCTCTGAGCACTGTTTCCGACAAGTTACTTCTCTGCCTCGGGCGAGTTTCACTTTTTTACTTTGGGTGAAATCGGCTTTGCTTGAACACAGAAAAGAAATTATTTGCATGAATTCTGAATGTAATAAGTCACCGTTATACAGCTGTTTCTGTAGATCAGTCGTCAGTATCACCCAATAGCTAATTTGGCATAGCTGCTTTAGAGGTGCACTGGCCTTATATATACTCTGGTGTTGTTGTAAGTAACAAGCATTCACACTTAATTTAGGAATTTGAAATGTTACTTCTCAACAAGGAGAAATGTGCTTTCTGTTGAACACACTGACTCGAGGGTATTTCCTTACGTGAGTCAGTCATATTCCTGGTGGAGTCAGGGTTGTTGGCACTTTAAAACACCAACCAATTTTTGCGGTCTTACTGCTAACAGAGCTATGCTCAGTTTGAGCACGATTGTGTGTGTGTGCGGATATTTCAAGCCATGCAATAAAAGCGGATGCGTGGCAGAGGAACTATGACTGTTCTTAGGCATGGGAAGCTGATACGAGAGGCTTGATGGTCTTGAAGGCATTTATTGCAAGAGGTCACTCCAGTCAGAAGCCTTGAATTCTACCCTACAAAACAATGACGAAACAGGCTAATATTACACAATCTGCAGCTTTCCGCCCCCTATTTTTTCTCTTTATTTTCATCAAGATGGTTAGTTATTCTGCTTATACTAAACTTTCTGGTATAAAGCATTCACAGCATCTCTGTATTTATGTTCTCAGAGAATATTTTGCTGTACATTTCTGTACATAAACAACAGTCAGAACTTGTGTATTTTTAGCATGCCACTACAAAGAATTGCCAAATACTATTGCTGTGTGGTTATAGCCTTTTAAATGTCAAAGCCTGGTATAAGAAACTCTCACTAAAGAGTTGTATCGATAGTAACAGGATGCCATGTGGCTTCTGATAATATTAGTGTGTCCAAGGACTTTATAAAAGATGAGCAGTTGTTTGCAAGGTTGCACTTGGTCATGCATACGAAATTGTATCATTTATGACTGTCCATAATAGACTCGCAATATCCTCTGAAAGCCTGCAAACACATGTTCGCAGTAAAAGAGAAATTCAAAACCATGTGACATTTGGCAAAGCGGAAGCTTTGCACATGGAGTTACCAAATAGAAAGGCGCAATAAATGCCTCACAGTATCCCAGGGGCTGTATGGAAAACCGCATGTGATTGCTACTGGATGAAAGACAATCAAGGGTATCTTAGAGTAAAAAGCTTTGGAACTTAATACATGAGATATTGTTTTGGAAGAGATGTAAACATAGATTAAAAAATGGTTGAATTGTATCTGAACGCACCAATAAGTATAGCCATCAGTGCCACTGTATGTGTATATATTTTTTGTAACAAAGCATTTAAGGTCAGTACATGTTGTCAGGTTTGTTTTTAGCTACAGTGTGGCTCTACAGATGGCAGTGATTAGCGGCTTAGTCACCAGTTATGTCCTGACTGAAATACCAATTCACTATCTCATGGAGTGTCGTAACATTTCGTACATACATTCACGATCCTCAGATGATGAATCCTAAGATGACTTTATAACCACCGGTATGTGACATTTGGTAAAAAAAAAACCAAAACATTCATGGTTCCAAGACAGTGCATCCTGTTGACTTTAATAATCCATTAAACTTACATCTTGCACCATCACAAGGTTGATTTTGGTGGGGTGTAATGTTGTTGTTGTTGTTGTTGTTTTTTTTTAACTTTTGGGTGGATTGCAGAAAAGAGAATGATTGGACCAACTTAAATGAATTACTTCAATTGGTAACACGCAACTGAGTTAACTTTAAGTTAACAAGCAATATTAATGCCATTGGTTTAAGCAGTTGTTTTTAGCAGAAATGATTGTTATTATTATTATTATTATTATTATTATTAGATAATGCTTAAGGAGTTGCAAACCTAATTTTTGCTCTGAAACTAGAATACCTGTGAAAAAGGGTAAATGTAATTTCAAGTCAAACTTCCCATCAGGTCAACATTTAAATGTACCCAGTGCTGTGGTTGATGGTCATGATACTGACTTTCTCAATCAGCCTCATCTGTATTTTGGACTGACATGCTAAAGGACAGTGTTTTTCTAAATATCGACCTATGCAATAACATTATGATGCATTATTAGCATGGCATCATGCTCATCATTTAGTTCAAAGTAATGCAGTTCCTAAGTATAGCAGACCTACTAGAGCAGGGGTGCCCAATCCTGGTTCTTGAGAGCCCCTATCCAGCATGTTTTAGATGTTTCTCTTTTCCAACACACCTGAATCACATGATCAGGATCGTTATCAGGCTTCTGCAGAGCTTGATGATGAGCTGATCATTTGAATCAGGTGCGCTGGAAGAGGGAAACATCTAAAACATGCTGGATAGGGACTCTCGAGGACCAGGATTGGGCACCCCTGTACTAGAGTATGTATAGGCTTTAGGGGGCACAATTTTCATGAAGTGGATCGGCACAAAGCCCAGCCAAATACATCCTACCCAGTAACTTTATAAATAAAACTGTATTATTTTGTTGCATTGACAACAGCAAAGAAAAATATGTCAAGTAAAAATAGGTCACTAAGTAGACTGATCAGCCACAGCAGTAACACCATCTGCTAATTATTATGTAGGTCAATCTTTGGACACCAAAACAGCCCTGACCTAGTAGGGCGTGAACACTGGACCTCTTTGGAGTATCTTGTCTGGACTCCAGCTGGGATCTGGGGAGTTTGAAAGCTCGGTCAACACCATCAGCTCTTTGTCATGTTCCTTTAGCAGTTTTTGAGATGTAGCGGGGTGGCTGCTGCCTTTAGGGTGTACTGTTACTATGCTGGGATGTGTTCAGTTTTGTTGGGTGGTACATGTCAAAGTAACAACATCATGAAAGCCAGGACCCAGGCTTTCCTTGTAGAACATTGCAATGTAAGGAAATAGTCAATGCTATACATTTTGCCTGTCAGTGCTTTTAATACTGTGACCGATTGATGTGAAAGGTTGGGTGTGAGATTTGTATCTTGCTAATTTTATGACCTCACATTTTTATGAGTGCTTACAAACTTTTGTGGTAGGTTATCAGCAAGTTTTTTCTTTATTTCTCATTACTAATCATACTTTATTGTCTTTGTTACAGTTTATTTAAACACATTAATACATGAAATCACAAAAAAAGAACACAGATGACAGATTTTCAATTGGTAAATTATGTTCCATTTAATGAAATGGAGCAGGCTTGTTGGGCAGTTCAGGATCACTGCATCATCCTACTCTGAAAAGGTGGGGAAAACAGAGAGGAAAATGTTTAAAGTCAAACCAATGGGAACAACATTTAAGATGTAGCTAAAAAACTGTGGAGAATATTTACCTTTAACAACAAGTTTAGTGGAACACTCCACTCTGCCTATTGGGTTTTCAGCAATGACAGAGTAATTTCCACTGTCCTTGGACCCAACTTTGAGTATCACCATGGAGCAGACCCCACATGTGTTGGTGATGTAGTAGTTAGTGTTGGTGTTGAGGCTGACGTTGTTTCTGTACCAGGTAACATGGGGCTTGGGGTTTCCTGTCACAGCACAGCTCATGTAGCACTCGTAGCTCTCTGGACTGCTGTGCAGTTTCAGTGGAACAGAGAACGAGGGAGGCGTCTCAAAGTTGCAGTCCTTAGTTTCAAGAAGCGTCAAAGAAAATGTTTCTGAAAGGATACAAAAACCGTTAAAGGAATGTAATACAGATACCCTTTTTATGGCTGTATTCTTTTGACTTGTTAATTAATTTGTTTATCTCCCTTCATTATCTACAGTGGGATGTGGATTAATCTGCCAGTTTATCTTGATTAACATCTTGTCTATAAAATGTTAAAAAAATAAAATAAAAAGCCCACAAAAAATGCCCATCACTGCTTCTCAGAGGTTGAAGCCGTATGTGAACATAACAGTGTGCAACAGACTATCACATTGCAAAGAAAATCTGCAAAACTTTGTATTTGAAAAGGTGGAACAGGTATTTTCCAGAAAAGAATGCTGAAATGATTAAACCT
Organism: Stegastes partitus; assembly: GCF_000690725.1. Classification (NCBI taxonomy): domain Eukaryota; kingdom Metazoa; phylum Chordata; class Actinopteri; family Pomacentridae; genus Stegastes; species Stegastes partitus. The sequence continues at coordinate 1,083,923 of NW_007577736.1, read as the reverse complement.
GCAGTGTACAACTTTTGTTGCACCTTCTGGCAGTAAAAGTAATTACACAAACACTGTTGATGAGTGACATGTCTCACTGTTGACCACTTTCTTTTTTAGACTATTATTCTTCTGCTGAATTTTTTTTGTTATTACTTTTTTTTTTTTAATCTGGAGCCTCAGAAAGTTTTCTTGGAGGATGACTACTACTCGTACCATTGATATGTCTGTGTCTCAGGGCTTTCATGTAGCTGATGATTTAAAAGTGCGACACTTCAACTTTGATGATCAGAAAAGTTTTTGATTAACATTAATTTGATCAGTGAATGGACTAATTGTTTTTCCAGCTGTGTAATGTGATATACACATATTTAGACATGTAACAGTTATTTCTGTTGGAGAATAATCCGTTGGTATATTTTTGATAATTCAGTCACTTAATTGGAATAAATAAATTTTTATAAAATACCCAATAAAAGTTATGAGAAGCCAAGGTGGCTAATTTACAATTTCGATTTTTCTGACAGTCCAAACACACCACTTATTTAGTTTAAAAATGTCTGAACTGAAACAAACTTCTGATCAGCACTTAATAAATCTGTTCTTTCCACTCTATGCAACACCATTTTCAATCACTGGTTTTGAAACCTGCCTTTCTTCCTCTTCACCTCCCAGGTTGGTGACTCAGAGGGTTGGGAGAGTCCCATGTCGTTCTTGGCATAGACCCGGAACTTGTACTGCCTGCCTGGCATGATATTGATGGCAGTGAACTTGTTGTTGAATAGATGTTCAGCCACAGTTTGCCAAGTGCGCTTAACAGAATCGCACTTGGTGACTATGTAGTGCAGCCTGTCATCTTTCTTTTCATCTGGAGATGGAGTCCAGGAGATTGTCACTGTTCCAGACACGTTCTCCTCCAGCTCCACGGGGCCTGGAGGCTTTGGGTCATCTAGAAACAGGTAGGAAACCATTATTAGTATTACCTTGGCATTTGCATTCTTGCTGACTGCATAGGGAATGCTCTTATAATACTTTTTGGCTCCAAATGATCACTAGATACCAAAATTACTGCATATTTGCAACTGGTCAGTTAGGTCGTTGTTAAATTACACCCACACAACCTTTCGTAAACGTTTCGCTTTTATTTGATGATTCAATTAATTTGATGTATAAACTCCACCTGTGACTCTTATCTCAACGCTGGAGGTCTCCTGACCAACAAGATTCTTGACAATGATGGTGTAGATCCCAGTGTCATGACGCTCTGCTGCGGGGATTATTAACTGCGATGATGTGTCTGAGTTGCTCACTGTCACATGCTTAGCTACAGGCAGGTCATCCTTGAGCCATGTGATTGTTGGTATTGGAGAGGCCTGTCAGCAGCAAGAGATATACAGGGCTGAGATGAGGCTTTTGTAGAGCAGCAGACATGTGTGTAACCTGCCACTTTGTACAGGACATTAAATGAAACAACCTGGCATGTTTGTGTATAAAAATTAAGTATGAATGATATACTGAACCTCAAAGTTGAAGTTGACTCGAGCAGAGTTGCCAGCTCTCATTACTATAAAATTCTTCATTTTTTTGTCAGTGAAACGAGGTCTCACTATAACAACGTGGGAAGAGTTTTAGGGAAAGATAGTTAGCAAAGGTGACCGAAGAAATTTCTCATTCATGTACCAGATTCACTGGTTGCACTGACTCACCTGGAGGAGGCATTGCAATGATGTAGTTGTCAAGCTCTTGGGGCTCACCATCTCCACCTTCATTGGTAGCTACAACTCTCACCCAGTACATGGCCATAGACTTCAGACCCATAATGGTGTAGGAAGTCACAAGGATAGCACTGGAGTTACAGCGGCCCCATTCTGGGTTTTCTGCTGGTCTAAGCTCCACAAAGTATCCTTTGGCCTCATCTTGGACTCCTTCCTCCTCTGTGGGTTTGGTCCAGCCCAGTGATAAGGTGGTGTATGTGGAGTCTGTCACCTTTAGGTCAATAACTTTACCAGGGGGCTCTGAAAGTGTAAATAGTATGCATTGGGATCTAAGCAGTTAAGCATAAAAGCAATATAGCTTTTATCATCTTATCACTTACTCTTTGGATCTCTTGCAAACACAAATTCAGAAGGTGTACTTGGTTCTCCCGCTCCAGAAATGTTAATAGCTGACACTCGGAACTCGTACTCAAAGCCTTCAACAACATCCTTCACGCCATACTCTCTAGCTGTTGGCATGTAAAAATATAAAACAGTGTCACATCTGTGTTCACACAGTAAACAAAAGCACTGCATATTGAACACAGTCATTCTATAATGGCCTTACTTTTGATGGGCTCATCAGGTGGGTTGACCTGACTCCACAGATTGCTGCCATTCTTGCGTTTTTCCACATTGTATCCCAAAATGTTGGTTCCTCCGGTATTAGAAGGTGCAGACCAGGCGAGATTGATACAGTCTTTGAAAGCACTGACAACTTTTGGTGTAGATGGAGGTCCAGGGTATGCTGAGAGAATGAAAAAAAAAAAGAGAGAGAGAGAGAGAACGCTTGCTCATGTAAAGCTTTTCTCAAGACCATATAGTGTACTTATGACTTCTGAAAAGACCTACCCTTTGTCCCTGCCTGGATGTCATCAGTCTCTATCATTTCACTCGTGCCTTGATCAGTTTCAGCCCTGATGTGGTAGCAATACTTTCTTCCATGATCCACGTCAACATCCTTGTACTTAGGCTCTGGGCCAATCTTGCCCAACTTCTTCCAGCTGTTTCGGCCGATTTGCTGGCGCTCCAGGATGTAGTCAGTGATGGGTGAACCTCCGCTGTCTTTGGGAGGTCTCCATTTATACTCAATGCAATTAGCTGAACTTTCAATGATGTCCACAGGACCCATGGGTGGTGTTGGTTTATCTAAGACAAGATAAGATGAGATAAGATAGAACTTTATTAATCCCAATAAAAAAAAAAAAAATATTCTTGTGACAAGTATAATAAAGGTGTAACAGGTATGCTAAACTAGTACTAGAATAGAGAAATGAGAACTAACACAAAACATTTTTCTGAAGTGGAAATATTGCACATTTCATTGACATGTTGTATATGAAATTAGAAAAAAATGTTGCACATGAAACTGAAATATGGTACAAAAAAGTAAAACAAACAAACAAACAAACAAACAAACAAACAATTGTGCTTATGTCCATGACTTGCATAATATACTGTTTTATGAATTAGGAACAAAGGCTTTTAAGACATAGTGTACAAACCTTACCCAGTACAATGAGTTGTGTGATGGCCTCAGTTGTTCCAAATTCATTTTTAATCTTAATCTTAATTTCTCCTGAGATTTTGCGTTGGCACTTGGTTAACAGCAGGCGGCTGTGGGAGGAGGACCTCTCAATCTTGATTTGACTGTCCTCCAGCTGTTCTTCACCCTCATTGTACCACTGGATCTTCATGGGTTCACGGCCGACAAATGTTACCTTGAAAGCTGCGTCTTTTCCACGTTTGATTTTCACAGGTTTTATGAACTCAGCAAGGTCATCCTCATTGATTCTTGGTGGATCTAGTAGAAAAAAAAAACAAAACAAAACTCAGGTATTTTCAAACTGAAACTGCTGATCTAAAAAGCACAGTTTTACACATTCTTGATGTCATTTGTAATTATAGTACCTTCAACAATTAGAGCAGCTTCAGTTTTCCGTCCATCGGCTTCGCATTTGTACTTTCCGGAATCCTCTTCTTTGCAGTTTTTGATAATTAGTTTACGATAAGTGCCGTCTTTAACAATGCAGATATTGTCTGTAGCTGTTATCTGAAAATGCAGACACAAATGTTAACACGCTTGAATCTCAGTGGGCTAGAGGTGAAACTATTACTCTGTCAACTCTTAAATTCCTCACTTCTTCCCCGTTTTTGTACCAGACTCCATCACACTCCTCATTGCTCAACCTGCAGACCAGTTCTGCATCAGTATCAATAATAGCATGTACATCTGACAGTCCACTGGTGAAGTAAACTCCTGGGTCTATAGGAAAGACAAGCTCATCATTAGTTTGGAACGGGGACATATATTCAGCACTACTCAGAATTAAATCACTATGTTCTGATGCAACTCACCAACGACAGTATCTGGGACAAGTGGTCCTGCTCTTGCTCTCTTTCTTTTCTCTTGAACAGGCTCCTCTCCTTCAGTTTCAGCAACTTCTGCAGGAGCCTCTCCTTCCTGTGCTTCTTTCTTCTTCTTAGGTTTTGGTTTAGCAGGTTCACCTGCTTCTTCCCCTTCCTGTACATCCTCTTCCTCGTCTTCCTCCTCGCTTATATCCTCATCTTCCTCTTCAGCCGTAGCTTCTGCACCGTCTCTGCCTTTTGCCCCTTCTTCTCTTGCTTTCATCTTTGCCAGTGCTTTTGCCTTTTTTGCTTCAGCTTTAGCTTTAGCTCTGGCTTCTGCTTCTTCTCTGGCTTTAGCTTCAGCTTCTGCCTTCTCAGCTGCCAGCGCGGCGGCTACTGCTGCTGCTGCTTCTGCCTCTGCCTTCGCCTTTGCAATCAAAGCCTCTCTCTCTTTCTGAACTATAGCATTTTGCTCCTGAGCAATCCTGAGAAGATCTGCTCCTCCACCACCTGCCCGAGTGGTCTTGCGAACTTTTTTCTTTCCAGCTGAGTTTGGATCTTTATCAACTAATAAAAAATACACAGAGGCATGACAGTTTTAATGCTTCATGAAACACTTATTTGATAAACTTGCACTGAACAGTCAGATCAGATACTACTAAATATTCAAACACTACCTTCCACTATAAGCCAGGCGCTGCAGGATGTAAGCCCAACTTCAGCCGCATAAATCCCTTTATCCAGTGGCATACAGTCCTTCACCAACAATGAGTGAATCAGCATGTCTTCTGACACAAGAATGTCAAATTTTTCTCCCTGCTCCAGTGGGACATTCTTCCCCTTCCAAGTAATCTTTTTCAGTGGTTGTGATACCACACACTCGAACAGAGCATCCTCTCTCTCCTCTGCAGTCACGTCCTGAATCTTGACCAAGAAGTCTGCGTTGGGAACTAGATAAAGCACAAAACTACAGCTCAGCATAGGATCTGTTATTTCCCTTTAACGGGAAACTCATGTCACGCTTGTCATAGCGCTTGTCTGGCATTGTGTGATGCATCATCTTACGTTTTAAGTCAGTTGAGAAGATCTTTACTCCATCAACTTCCACTTGGTATAATCCCGCATCCTCAGGATTAATCCCATTGATGCTAAACACAAACTTCTTTCCCACTTGCTTCAATCCGTGTTTTACCTCTGTGTCAACATCAAAAGGAACCATCACTCCGTCCTGTAATATGAACCGCGCATAACAATGTGTGAGCAGAGTATGGTGTAGGATTTTTGGTGCTTTTATGTAATAAAATCACAATTCTGCAATAAGTCAGCCTTTAATACGAATCACCTCACCTTGTATAGGAAAATTTTGCTGGAAGTATCTTTGAGGGACATTTCAAGTTCAAACTCTGCACCACCATCATCTCTCAGTTCAATGGGCTTCAGGTTGCAAAGTCTTTCAACAACCTATAATAATTAGAATCAAGATAGCAAAAAAAAAAAATTGTATCTCTGTATCTCTCGTGTTGCGACATTCTGTCATTTAATTTTAGATGTCAAGCTGTGTAAGTGCTTCATATTCACATTTAGATGAAGCTAAAACATACCTTTTCTTGCTCTTTCTCCCTTTCTACCTTTTTCTCATTTAGTTTCTTCAGCATCCAACGGAAGTCAGTGATGGCATACTGCGCACAGATGCGCTCGTAATCTTTCTTATCTGCACTTAACAGCAGATCCCAAAACTTGTCATCGATTTCAAGCTTTGCCTCTTCCTTCGGTTCGGTGTCAACCCTTAAAAAAAATCGACAAAAGTATTCAATTCAACACTATTTAAACAACTAATTATAAAACATTTGAAGAAAATATTCTTGAAGAAACTCATCAAAAATTGATTAAAACAACACACAAATAGATCAAAACACAACTAAACAAAAATGTACTCTCATGATTTTTTGTATTATTAGTACATTTATTTTAAACTTACATAGTTCTCAAATTCTTTTTGAAATCCTCGGGTACCTCTCGGATAGCTACAACACAACCAGCGTCACAGTTATGATTTTCACTGAATATCTAACTGACAGTGGATAATTATACTTTAAATGTAGGTTGTGTACCTGTTCTTGATTCTTGCATGGCTCTGTTCTTTTTAAAGCCAACTAAAATGGAGAAAATCAGAGTGAAGTGAGGCCGACGTAATTTAGCTTTGAAATGACTATTGATTTAATGCATGTTAGAATGAAAACTTGCCTTCAATAACGTTAAGCGTAGCAGTTACAACAGCCTTTCCATATTCGTTTTCGGCGTAACACTTGTAGGTATCAGCTTGATCCACACATACATCAGGCATCTATCAATCAATTCATTCAATTTATCAATATTCGAGCAAATCTACAATTGTGCAAAATGGCCTCTGATTCATTTATTGATTTATAGATTTTAAAATCAACCTGTTATGAGAGCTCACCTGTAGTTGGTGTTCCCCAGTGCCTGCATCGAAGACAATTTTGTACCTTTCTTGGTCAATTTCCCCATTATTTCTCAACCAGGTCACGGTTGGTGCTGGTTTACCGACGACTATTGCTCGGAAGATAGCAGTTTTTCCTGAAGAAGTGGCAACGAGAGGCACATGTAGAACTGTCTCATTCTAATTCAATTATACTTATTATATTCAAAGATATTTTACATTACCTTCCTGAAGAGTGAGAGCGATGGGCTTGCGGGTGAAATCTGGAGTAGTCATGCCCTCAGGTAGCTCCTCCACAAACTGAGTGATCATGACTCCCGGCACCCGGGACCTCTTTTTAATCCTCACTGTCGTTAGATGAGATGCATCCAGTTATTTACAATTTCATGGAGAAATTGTGAAGAATTTCAGTAAATGAAGGTGTGTCATCTCAGAAAAAGCTACGTATGCATTCAGTTTTGATCACAGAACTTGTTCTTTGTTCGCAAAATGCAATTAAAGTCAGGTTTTTTCAGTGTTGCAGTTACTTACCCTGCCCTGGAGCAGTGGGCTCCTCTTCCTTCGCTTTACGTATCTTAAACATCTTGACAACAGCTTCTCTGTTAAAGCAAAAACATTACGGTGCACATTTAAAAAACTTAATACCAAAGGCTACACTGTTTAGTTTGCTTATGTAGCATTTCTTTTTTATATTTGTCTGCACTTTTATGACTTCTGCATTGGATAATCATGCTATTTAGTCACATATGAGTGCATTAGATATCATGGGATTTCTGTCTGAAGCTGATGGCTTTGTTTGACCGCTGTAACCATGACAATCCCCATCTGTCTGACAAGTAACTAAAATCTCTACCAGATGCACTCGATTTCCAGTGACTATCACTTTTCATTGGTGTAAGTAGTGGCTTACGGCAGGCAGGATGCATTTTTAAGGAAAGTCTATTCTTGAAGAAACTGTAAAGATGTAATAGGAGGTCATTTATTCCTCCCTCAATTGCAAAAAAAAAAATGGGCTAAACAGTATGATGAAGTGAGTTTCATTTTGGGAAGTCAGTATTAAATAATTAGATTAATGGTTGAAGGATGCACCACTTCATAATGCTGTCTTTATCATAAATGAAAGAATTCCCAGGATCACAGAATACTTTGATTTGTTGATTCCTACAAGCAATCGTCTTAATTTTGAAGACAGTAGGTCGCATTCCTCGTAAAACTATCTGTCATGACTCAGTGACATAAGTGAGTGGCTGCAGATGGAACATTAGTTGTCTTTACATGTAGGATTTGATTTCTTTTTAGCTCCAGGTTATCTGTTAAAATGATTAATAATTTCAAATAAAAGGCATAATCACAGGCAAATAATAATGTGTTGCTTTTCTATATTTATGTCATTAAATCAAAGTCAGTTTATTTTAAAAAGCACGTATCGTCTTCATCACTTTGTTCGATTCGCAGTTAACTTCCAAAGAAAGTTTATAATCAGTCAGATCTTATTCTCCAGGCTAACCAGTTGTCAAAACATTGTGCATTTTAAATCAAGGAATTATAGGTACATTTCAGCAAGTATGAAAACTTTTACACATGTGCATTATTTATGTTGTCATCTCATCATTTGTTTTAAAATACTCTCTTTCATCCGGAGAACTAAAAGGGTCAGAATGCTGATATATCGAAAGACACAGCAAGTTTAAGGATTAACAAATTAATTAATAAAAAACAAACATTTATTGATACTTAAATTGATCCTTTAGCGGTATAATTAAAATGAAATTGATGTCATATATGTATGTATCACTTGTACACATATGTGGTGTAAACAACTTATTGTTTCCTAAATGCTCAAAGGGAAAATAATTTGAACACTCTGTCTTCACTATGTGCAGAATCTTCCTTCATTTTTATAATCTCATTAGTCGAGAGACATAGTCTTGTGTGCTTGAATTATACTTGATAGCTACATAAACTATTATTATTAATAAATTTAATTAAAATGAACTGTGCTGAGTTGTGTCACTTGATGAAGTATCTGCATATTTAACAATTTTGCACACTCGCTGCACTGCTGCGAAGCTAAATTTGTCCTAGAGAGAAAATAGCTTTGCCAAGGGTGTTATGAATGTACTGATTTATGCATAACATGTCAAGTATTAAATTTCAGACCACATTTTTCTTTTTATTACACAGCAGATATGAGTTTTTATGTGATAACATGCTAAACAGAATGCCAATCTTAAGCCTAGTAAGATAGTGAAACCTTTGGGAGGAAGGTGTAGGGAGGATCTCATAAATGACACATAATCAAGTGTTTATTTGTATGCAAAGTGTCTGTATAGTTTGACTAGTTAGGTACCACTGCTCAATAATATTCATAAGAAGACATAACAAAAATGTTGAATAATAATCTTTAATGATAACTTGCTATGTGTATTTTTGCATATTGTGCAATCAGACTCTGACAATTTACCCTTCCTAAAAAGATAGACAGTGCTAAAGTAGTTTATTGTTAGCACTTCATCATAGGACTCTTGAGAAACCGTACTCTAATGAATTGATAGATTGCATGCCCTCTTTAGTATGAATTCTGAGTTAGGATAACTAATTGGAGCTCACTGCCATTTAAGTTAATTTGCAGCACCATGCGAGCTGCTGTCAAACACAGAACACATATATAGATTGGTGTAAAATCCAAAAAGAATTTTAACGAAATGCAGTTATATGTTTAGAATTCTGTGGTTTAACCAGCATTCGGTAGATGTACTTACTATATTTCAAGAAAACTGCTGTGCTCCACTGTCTGTTGCCAGCCGGGTCCAGATGATGCTTGAATGTGAGCTCTCAGTTTTGAGAAGCAATAAAGCCTTTGAAAGCACTCTGAGCAGCCTAACCTACTTCTCTTGGGGATAGGTTTACCGACATGCACGTTGGCCCTAAAGTGCTATAGGTTCTTGAAAAGGGGCCACCAGAGATAATGCAGCAGTGAAGCTCCCTTAATCCCACCCTCAAACCTGGAATTTCAACAGCAGCGTGCTTTTGGCTCATATGAAAAAGGGAAGTCTCATGGGAAGTGACATAGATGTGCCATGAGCTGAGCTGCTTTTCCATTAGCTTAATTGTATATAGGCTGACTGATCTTTATCCAACATTTTAACAAGAGGTAAGTGTTATTTTCATTTCATTTATTATTATTTGTAAGCTCCTTAGCCATTTGTTTTGCACGTTTAAAAATGTAAAAATGCATGAACTATAGTTTTCAAATGCTGAAAGCCTGTGTGGAAAAAAAAAAGATTAGATTTAATGACTTCTTTAGTTTCTTTTTCTCTGACAATTACAGATCTGACAAAAAGTGAAAAAAAACAACAAACTTAACCTTGTTGTAAAATCAGAATAATAATGGGCCTGTTATTTTTTTAATGATTTTTAGACTGAACCTGAGCAGAAATAAGGCGACATTCTTGTCTCTTTGAAACTGAGAAGCGACACCCTGCACTCGTCATGTTTGTGCTCAGGGTGCAACTGTTGACCCTCTCTTCTTCAGTGACTCTAAACTTGGAATGATGTGTGACCCTCCCAAAAAACTATCCTCTGGGAGGTAATACTAGAAGACTGGGCATAAATTATTCACATAAAACTTCATGAATGTGAACAAGTGGCATGAATTTTGATTCTTGGTTGCCATGTCCAGGCTTGACCCAGAGCTTGTACATTTTTGGCAAATCATTTATTTATTTATTTTAGGTGATTCTATGTACACGCCTATGCATTTACTGTTAAGTGGTAGCTGTTTTTCAAAGGTCAGCTTAAAAAGTCTCACATCACAATGCAGTATGAAATATTTATTTATACCAAACCCACACACATCTTCATAGGCATAACATACTGTCACATGGATCAGTAGCAAACAAATTTCATTTCAATATGTTTTCTTATCTTAGTTTTTTTTTTTCTTTTAAGCGAACAGTTTCTATACACGTGGAAGTATCTTTGATGTGAAAATTATTTGAAAAAACACAAGCAGATAATTGCTTCAGCTTTAGGTTAACACTTTTAAACAACACATTTTAAATCAGTAAATCACTGCTATGCAGTCTCAACACATAATTTTGCTGTTTAACATATCATAGTTATACTTTGCACCATTGGGTTTCATGCTTTCATATATTGATGTTACAAAATTAAAACCAACAATACATGTTGGTGACTTATTTCAGCAACATTTGCAGACCTAAGGACTTATTGTGACTTTAACTTTGAACAATTTGTCAATCAAATACTTAAAAATCTATAAAGAAGGTTTCACCAGCATTAATAAATAGCATTACATTCTCCATTTGACAGGGTTTCCATTCTGAAAGATACAATTACCAAAATCTTGGCTTAAATTTGGGTTTTAGAGCAATTCCATCATCTTCAGAGTGTTTATTGTTTTATTCTGAAAAGAAAGACAAAGGTAGTTATAAGGTTAAGATTTCAAACATTCAAAAGCAGATACACTGTGTTAGACTTACCTCTGACTGTGAGCTTAGTGGAGGACTCTGCCCTCCCCAAAGAGTTTTCTGCAACAATCTTGTACTCGCCGGTGTCTTTAGGTCCAACCCTCAATATGAGCATAGAGCAGACTCCACAGGTGTTGGAGATAAAGTAGTTAGTGTTGGTATTCAGACTGATATTGTTGCGGAGCCATGTCACATGAGGTGTTGGATCGCCTTTCACAGCACAGCTCATGTAGCATTCATAGCCCTGAGGAGCAGTGTGCATTTTTAGAGGGACAAGGAATTTGGGAGGACACTGGAGATTACAGGGCTTCGATTCTGGCATGTTCACTTTGAACTTTTCTGTAAGAAAGCAGATATACATTGAATACATTAGAATTGTGTTCATCAAACACGAGAGCATGTTTCACTACCGGCCGAATGACGGTGCTGTTTCGAAATTTACTTTACATTCTGATCCTATTTAAGTACGAGAGTTTTTTCGTAATCATACAGCAAAGCAACATAGAAATTGTGCTGTTATTGAAAAAATATTCCAAATGAACTTCCTGAGTATTGTTATCACTTCACATGAACAAAAAAAAGAAATGCATCAAAGGAATAAGGGACACAGGACAAAATGAGGGCTGTACTTGACAGTTGGTGAGGCTAAACAGATTTTTTTTATTGCCCCCAAAATATCAACCTGCATTGTTGCACTGACCTTTGCTCCAATGCTTAAAAAACCTACATGTCTCTGTAGGTGTCCGCACCCATGGCATAGAAAATTAGAATTAGATACAAGCACAGAAATAATTCTGTAAAATAGTGGACAGTATGATTATGGAACAGCATATGTCTGGTTCCATAACATCATTCTCTTTGAATTAAATGCATCAACTTAGCTTATATGATCTTTCAACATTATTATGAAAGATGTATGAGGACAGGAAGGGCAAGAGAGTTCAACTTTGTTTTGTGGCCTTGGTGCTTTAAAAAGCAGCTCATATGAAAGTATTGCATTTGCTTAAGGCTGTGAGTTTTTGAAAAATGCCAAAATGTCTTCCTTCAACTGCAGATATTAGTCTACTCAGATCCATTTGCACACCTTTCTTGCAGGAAATCAGCCACTTTGGTGATTCGGAGGGTTTTGAGGAGCCCATGTCGTTCTTTGCGTAGACTCTGAACTGGTATTCACGGCCCGGCATTATGTTGCAGGCTGTGAATTTATTATTGAAGATTCGATCTGCAACCGTGTTCCATGTTCTCTTGTTTGAATCACGCTTCATCACCATGTAGTGCAGTCTGTCATCACGCTTCTCATCAGGGGATGGGGTCCATGAAACGGTCACTGTGCCAGGCACGTTTTCATCAAGCTCCACAGGACCTGGTGGCTTAGGCTCATCTGGAGGTCAGATACAAGTTTTGTTTTCTTTTTAGCTGCAGTATATGGAATAGGAGTCAGGTATTTATACAGTAAAATGCTACAGTTTTACACGAAACTCACCTGTGACTCTGATTTCAGTACTGATTGTTTCTTGGCCAACAATGTTTTTGACAATGATAGTGTAGATTCCAGTATCTGTGCGCTCAGCAGAAGGAATCAGAAGCTGAGATGTGCCCTCTGCATTGCTGATGGTCACCTTTTTACTCACTGGCACTCCATCCTTCAGCCAGGTTACCTCGGGCCAAGGGGATGCCTACAAAGAATGTAAAAATATATCTTTGTAAGACTCACATGAAGATAAAGTCAGATCACTACACATGCTACTTCCTAAATTACCTCAAAGTTGATGTTGAATCGTGCAGAATTTCCTGCTCTCACCACCATGAAAGTCTTGATTTTGGCATCTGTGAATCGTGGCCTCACTACATAAACGAAAGATAGTCATTGTCATTCATTTAGATGGTAACAACTGATTTTTCTCTAAAGAATGCGTTGTGAAACAGAACAATCACACAGACTGCAAAAGTACAAAGTGAATCTTCAGTTATGGAATTTTGTTGTAGTTAATAATTATTTTATTTGACTTTAAACAGCATTTATTACTGGTCAGAATGTGCTTTCACAACCAAAACCAAACGGCACCAGGAAATTGAACCGGATAAACATTTGTGTGCTTGTGCTGTTGCCACTATTTTGATTTAGATTTTTTTTTTTGTGATCCAAAAACATAACATTTAGAAATTATTCTTAACTTGAGTCATGTGACACTTTGTTAAAAAAACCAAGAATTCATGAGTGAATTTGTGAATATTGACCTAATTTTTTATTCTACTATGATAATGTGTATATACTATGTCTGTACTCTTAAATATTGTCAGAGTCCCTGTACTCACAGTATTAAATACACTAGCTGTATGACATGAGTAACTGAAGGGACTTTTCTCACCAGGAGGGGGCATAGCCAGGATGTAGTTATCCAGCTCCTGTGGCTCTCCCTCTCCACCATCATTAGTAGCGATGACTCTCACCCAGTACATGGCCAGAGACTTCATGCCTTTTACTGTGTAGGAATTCATGGTTATTGCATTAGTATTGCAGCGATCCCATTCTGTGTTCTCAGCAGGCCTGATTTCCACATAATATCCCTTGGCTTCATCTTCAACCCCCTCAATGTCCTTGGGTTTGGTCCAAGACAGGGACAGGGTTGTGTAGGTGGAATCTGTCACTTTAAAGTCAATGACTTTACCAGGAGGCTCTGTAACATAGTTCAAAGTCAGTCTTTTTTATTTTCTTTTCGTACTTTTTTTTTTGTTTTAATCACACTAATGCTTCGTTTAGTCTAAAAGATGGCAGCACTGTCATGATATCTGTAAATGTCCACCTACTTTTAGGGTCTCTGGCAAACACAAACTCAGATGGTGAGCTGAATTCACCGGCTCCCGAGTTATTGATTGCTGACACACGGAATTCATACTCCATGCCCTCCACCACGTCTTTTACACCAAATCCTTTACCTGTATGGGACAAATGTAGACACATTAGTAGACCACCACCTTTGAGTGTCAAGCTGTGATAATACGAACAAACAGACACAACAGGTGAATAATTAAGGTACCTTTGATCATTTCGTCGGGCGGGTTGACTGGGCCCCACAGGTTGCTGCCCTTCTTGCGTTTCTCAAGGTTGTATCCCAGAATATTGGTTCCTCCGGTGTTAGAAGGGGGAATCCAAGCCAGATTAATGCAGTTCTTGAAGGCACTGACAACCTTTGGTGCTGATGGAGGTCCAGGGTATGCTGTGTACAGACAAGACGGAGATTTTTGATTATTTCTTCATTTAAAGGGGTCCGTAACCAACATTCTTCTGGACTGTGGAGGAATTGATCATAAATTTGGGTTAATAAAATTTAAATTTGGATTAATACCATAACTTCACTACATGTTGAAGGCTTCCTACTAACAAATTCACCTTCCGTATGCTTATGTATGCTTCTATTAAAACAGTTAAACTAAAGTCTGGTCACACCAGGAAGTGACTCATCAAGGTCAAACCATCTGACTTTGGGAAAGAGCCAAGACTACAGGCATGAGGATGATTACAACTGTCAAAGCCACTGATGAGCATCCCCCCCCCCTTCCCAATTGCACCTAATTTCATTGAATAAATTGAATAGAGAAAAATGCTCTACTGGCAAGCTAGTTTGTAGAACGTTAGCTTGGCTACCAGCAAGACAATAGGTTGATGTAGTTTATTCTGCAGACGTGTGCTGTCGCCTTCTGTCACAAAACCAGTTTATTCTTGATTTGTGGAGCATTTTATTCTCTGGGAGATTTAAGTAAAGTTTGATGTTTTAACATCAACAACAACAACAACAACAAAAAAGCTACACTCTTTCTTCAGAGGCCAGCCCTGTCAATGCAGTTTGCTGTTGGTGAATGTTATGAATTTGCTGATCGAAGCTCATCTTGATGTGATCGATATGCATTCTTAGTCTGCAAGCGAATCTGCTGATCGTTAATGTTTCGTTTGCCATTTTAATTTCGAGTGATTATTTATAGCTGACCCCATTTTAGTCATTTTAATCTGTGCTTACCTTTAGTACCAGCTTGAATGTCCTCCGTTTCCATCAGCTCGCTGGTGCCCATTTCAGTCTCCACTCTGATACGGTAGCAGTACCTCCTGCCGTGGTCTACGTCGAGGTCCCTGTATTTGGCATCCGGACCAATTGGACCAACTTTCTTCCAGGTGTTGCGACCGACTTGTTGTCGTTCAAGGATGTAGTTTCCTATCTTGCAGCCACCGCTGTCTTTTGGAGGTCTCCACTTAAAGTCAATTGCAGAGGAGGACGCTTCAACAATCTCCAGAGGTCCCATTGGAGGAGTGGGTTTATCTGGCAGAAAACAAAGTACAGAACACATAACCTTAAGTTCGAAAAAAATACCTATTTTTCACAAAATCCTGAATGAAAAATGTTTTAAGGTTTTTATAGAATCTGTCTCATACATACCCAGTACAACAAGCTGGCTGATGGCCTCAATAGTACCAAACTCATTTTTGAGTTTCATCTTCACTTCACCGCTGTCCTTGCGCTGCAGCTTCAACAGAAGCAAAGTACTATATCCGTCTGCGTTGTCGATCTTGATGTTGGACTGTTCCGAAAGCTCCTCACCGTCAAGGTACCACTGAACTTTTATCGGTTCCCGTCCAATAAATGGCAATTTAAACATAGCCTTGTGTCCTTTTTTCACAGTTACAGGAGTTTTAAATGCCTCCAGTTCCTCGGCATCAAATCGGGGTGGATCTAAAATGAGTCATGAATAAAAATTACAGACAGACATTTCATTTAGTTATGTACATTAGATAAACTGAGGAGTACTAAGCCGTGTTCTCAAAAATCCTTTTTCATCCGAACCTGCGGGCGTTCTCTACAGAATGATGCAACGGAAGTCATTTTTGTCAGACAAATGTTTTTACCTTCAACAGCAATCGTGGCCTCAGTCTTCCGTCCATCTGCTTCAAATTTATAAGTTCCATTAAATTCCTCTGTGACCTTGTGAATTTTCAGCCTGTGGAAACTTCCCTCTTTAGTAATAGTGATACCCTCAGATGATTTAATCTGGAAAATAATAACTACGTTACTGCAAGTATAAATAAGGTGACACGTGAAGGTGTACAATAATGTGATAATATCCAGTACCTACTGAGCTTTATTTCTGCACCTGCATCCAAGCCTCCATGCTAATGACTGCATTAACACCCAGGGCTTACCTCTTCTCCGTCTTTGTACCAGATTCCCTCACAGTCTTCACTGCTCAGTTTACACTCCAACTCTGCTGCCTCTCCAATAATGGCTTTGCAGTCAGACAGGCCAGCGTGAAAGTGGACTCCAGGGTCTGAAGATTTATCAACCAGCAAGTTAGTGAATGCATATGTCCTACTGCTCGCCATCTACATACAAGGCACTTTTGTAGTTGTGAATTAGCAATTACAATAATTTCATGCATTCGTGTATGTACAGATGCATGTTCTACTCACTTGTATGTATTCCAAGTGTGTACACTTACCTTCTTTTGAAACATCAAACAGTTTCTTCTTTCTACATTTCTGTTAATATCATGTTTTTTTTATTATCTACTAATAGAACATTGAAAATGTCACCTTTGAAGACACAGTTTGTCACGAATGTAAGAAGTGAGCATTAAACTGAAAATTGATGAAAATGTCTTCTTTGTTAAAGTGCAGCTTGAGTGTCTTGTTTGGCCTTCTTCAGCTTTATGGAGTTGAACTCTTGGCACAGCTCATAAGAATGTCTTCACAGAGTTATTCATTTGCCTCTGTTTGCTTAATTAGCCTTGAAAGAAAGACAGGCTCTTAAGATGTAAAATTTCCCCCACGGGACACTGACAGTTCCTTGGACAGTGACAAAATGTGTCATTTTGTCTGTATGACATGAATTCAGTCTTCAGTGGGGAAAAAAAAAATGGTTTAGAGCATAGTCATCCTCCAAGGTCAGCTCAAGTTGTCTTCCTTCTTCCAGTTATGTAAGAGTGCATCTACACAGAAGTGTTTCAGTTGTATCAAGAACACAATCAGTTCTGCAGTTGCTCATTTAAATAATTAACCTCAATGCACCGACTCATCCTGAATTAACATTTAAAAAGGCAAGCAAGGATGTTAACACAGATGCACACAGAGCACAGATGCATTTAAACATCGCACACACAGTCACAATCTTCAAACAAGTACGTGAGAGACATAGGTAGAAAAAAATAAACCGTAAAATGTCTGCTGATATCCAACCTGTAAGTCACAGAAATAAAATTACGTAACTAATGCTGTTCTGTTATTTACAAGCACATAGGTTTAATTTTTTTTAAATTAATTTCACTATCACTACAACTGAGAAAATAATTATGCTGTGTCCTATCCACAAAAAAACACATTAGTGTATCAGATTTGATTAGCGTTTTTGTAAAGACACTCAAGGTTACACTCAGTCTTGTTGAACTCTGATCATTCTGAAATGCTATTAACCAATTAGAGCTCAAATGTAGCCTTCTGCTCAATGGTCTCACACTTTTATTGTGTTAACCCTGAAACCACTGGGAAAGTCATTTACTCACAAAATGACTTTGTGCAGTGACAGTGCTTCCCATGCAGCAGTTAAAGCAACGCCCGTAATCTTACCACTAACTGTCTCCTCGATCAATGGGCCATGCCGTTTACGGCCTGAACGTTTGCCAGCTGCTGCTGCTGGCTCACCACCGTCTGCACTCTCACCATTTTCATCACTGCCTGCTGCTGGCCCGCTGCCATTATCACCACTGGCATCACTTGCTTCGGTGTTTTGTGCTTTTCAGTTTTAGGGGATATCATCGTAATTACCGTCAATCCAATGTTTCTCATTTGCTGTTGCCTTACAAATAACATTAATGAAAACAGCAACAATAACAATTAAAATGTCGACATAGAGGATGAAAGCAAGATATACAGCAGCAACAGGAATAACAAACATGAACTTCAATGCAGAAGAACAAGGAAGTGGAAAAGGTGAGATCCAACTTGCATCTGGTATCACTTGTGACATGGATGCATTATGCAGCATTACAGATAGTATTTCTGTCTCTCACAACAACAAACGAGATTCGAAATGTGTCAGGAAAAGATAGCTTTAATGCTCTCAAGTACATACCCACAAATACATCTGTTGGTTCGTCACCTTTTCCATTTATCTTCCACATGACAAATTCATACATGAAATTTAGCTGCAAGCAGCGGTGAGGGGGCCAAGCAGTTCAGCCATCACAGTTGCCATGGCAACTTGATCTGATCATGTTAAAAGCATGTCTGTAACCACTGATGGCAATTTTAATGTAAATTAACTAAAGAATGTTTGCGAGTGATATGATGTCACATCCTGTTTGCTCGGACAAGATGTCGAGTTTAGGATGTGCAGGCTTTAAACACTCAGATGAGAAGTTATCTGTTGTCGTACTTGGAACTCTGCTTGATCCAGGGACTTCAACAGCATCTAATTTTTGCAAATCAAATTCCTTACTTCCGACTACTACTTACTACCTACTAATTGTCTTACTGTGTGGTTACGGGAGCTGCAACAGATGTTAATAGCAGAAGAAGACGGAAGATGATGCATAAGAAAAGATCTAAACAAATTAGGTGCCGGTGTAGCTTGGCTGCTTGGCCCCCAAATATACAACGTATGCTCATGTATAACAGCAAAAGACCAACATGTTTACAGACACGAAAACACACATATTACACACAGAACACAAATATAGACACACACATCTATATTTTTGTAAAAGATGGAATAAACGAGAATGCAGAATTTGGCAGAGCATTTACATGCTGCGCTGCTTTGTTTCTCAGACGTGGCACAAAACAAACATATAAAGAAATGCAAACATATAGAATTGACGTTTAACGATCAAAACTCACTACATTATTAATTGACTATGCCCCAAATTTAGCAGAGTTATTAAGTTAATAGTTAAAGCCTGGGGTTTTCAAGTGTTTCTGTACTGAAAACCATGTGATCTGTTAAAACATCATGACATATGAGAACTATACTGTCCTGTACATTTTCAGCTCTAGACCTGCAAGGATTTTTACAAAAATAATAAACATAACTCGTAAATCATCTTACTCATCCTGGATAAAACTAATTCTGTCATTCAGAATCTTCCTTGGATTCATCCACATGTACCCCATGGGGCTTTAAGCTGATTATACTGTTGGCAAAGCAGAGCAGTGAGGAGCTTTGCATAGTGTCAGTGGCTCATACGGTCGATGGTATATACAATAATTGTTAATGTAGCTTCATTAACAATTAGAATATTTGAAATGTTGGGAAGTGTTTAGAACTCCCTACAGCCCTGATGTCAGTCATTTTCATTGCCAGTGACTTTTTGTCAGTAAGCTGTAAGCTGTAAGCTCTACAGCATGCGACCTTTGACACCGCTTACCAACAACAGCTTCTTCAACCATCACATTTTTCTTTTTGGGACGTTTTCCTTTTTTTCCAGATTTTGCACCTTGTCGATATGTGGTTTCCTCATCATTAATATCTCCTAATAGTAATGATAAATAGCAGTTTTATACAGAATGGACATCATCATTATACTGAACCTGCACAAAATGTAATGAAGACTCTACTCGAAATCATCAGATCCTCTTTAAAAAACTCGAGTTTTTAAAAATCCTCCATAAAAGTCTAACTCTTCTGTTAACTAAAGCTGTTAATGAAAAATTAATGGACGTAGTGATGAGAAAGAAATTAATAGACAGTGACACCAACATAAAAAGTAGTGTAAGGTGTTGACAAAAGAAATACAGAGAAGACAGTTGTCTAAATGCAGAAAAACAGCAATGAAAAATACAAATATATGCTCTTCTGCTACTGTTGTTAATAATATTTAAAGTTAAAAAAAATAGTGTCTTTAAAAGAATAAAGACAGAAAGAATGTTTCTGTATTTTCTTTATTATTATTGTACTACATCTGAATTAAAACTAATAAGAAAATTAGCTACATTTATATATATATATACAGTCATAATCCCAACAAAATCAATATTATAGAATAAATTAAAGGCTCACCTATTTCTGTATCCGGAACAAGTGCACCACCTTTCGCACGTTTCCTGCGTTTTCCTCCTTTTCCTCCTTCTCCTCCTTCTCCTCCTTCTTCCCATTCTTCTCCATCTTCTTCTCCTTCTCCATCTCCTCCTTCTCCTCCGACTCCTCCTTTCCCTCCTTTCCGTCCTTTTCTTCCTCTTCTTTTTCCTCCCTTCCCTCCTTCTCCTCCTTCTCCTCCTTCTCCTCCTTCTCCCTCAAAATCTTCATCAGAATCTTCAAATGAATCAAAATCTTCTCCATCAAAATCTTCTCCATCAAAGTCTAAACCTTCACCATAGGCACCTCCAGCCCCTGCTCCACTCCCATCTGCTCCTCCACCTGCACCACCACCAGCCCCTCCGCCTGTACCAGCTCCTGCTCCACCAGCACCACCAGCACCACCAGCACCCCCTGCACCACCAGCACCACCAGCACCACCAGCACCCCCTGCACCACCTGCAGCAGAGCCGGCCCCACCAGCTTCTTCTCTAGCTTTCTTTGCTGCAGCTGCAGCCTTGGCAGCTGCTGCCCTTTTTGCCCTTGCAGCCTCCTTGGCTGCAGCCTTAGCTGCAGCTTTGGCCTCCGCTTCGGCCTTTTTGGCTACTTCTGCTTCGGCTCGGGCAACTGCATCTGCAGCTTCTTTCTCCTCTTGGGCTTTCTTGGCAATTTCCATTTTTTCTTCCATTTCTTTCTGATATCTTTCTTGCTGTTCCTTTGCTATTTTCACCAGATCTTCATCATTGCCACCTCCAGCCATGGTGGATTTACGAGCTGCCTTCTTGCCCTTATTGGCGGGATCTTTGTCAGCTATGAAAGATGGTATGAATATATATGAGTGTTAAGGTCAGAAATTAACAATTATTCTGTGTCAGGGTAAAGCATCTTCAAGATGTAGCACATTTATGCATGCAGTGTGTACTGTATAATAAGAATCCCCAAAGATAAATAAAAAAGAAAAGAAAACATGTCTTACTTTCAACTACAAGCCAGGCATTGCACGATTTGATTCCTGCCACGGCAGCGTAGATACCAGCATCCAATGGCATACAGTCCCGCACAATCAACTTATGGATAAGCTTATCCTCAGATACAATGATTTCATGTTTCTCTCCATTTGACAGTGGAGCATTTTTGCCAAACCATTTGATCTCATTCATGGGTGCACTTAGCACACACTGAAAGAGGGCATCCTCTCGTTCTTCTGCCTTGACTTCTTGTATTTTGACAGCAAATTCAACTTCAGGCACTGCAAAGGTTCAAAAAGACAAAAAAGACACAAACTAGTCAAACTCCTTCCATCTGTCTAATCCTTTTTTAAATTTGCTTATTCTGCTCAGAGTCACATGTAACTGCTCTCTCTTATTGTGTGCATTTCATCACAGTTGTAGTAACTAATATCAGAAGGGAAAAAAAACCTTTATGGTGAACCATAATGTATAAATATTTAAATATATAACCTGAAAAGTAGCAGAATTGACTCAGACCTAATCTAATCTTAATTCTCGACTGAAGACATACCTTTAAAGTCTGTGGAGAATACATTGACACCCTCAACATCCACTGAGTAGAGTCCAGCATCTTCAGTACCCAGTTTTTTAATTGTGAATATGTATTTTTTGCCAACTTGTTTCAAACTATGCTTCATTCCCTCGCAGTCTTCCTTGGTGAAGGGAACCATGACACCATTCTGTAGAAATTAGGGAATTGTTGCATCTTGATCATATTGAAACAAACACAAAATGAAATGAACAAAAACTGTAACAGTACCAGAAGTAGTTCATGTCTCACCTTGTACAGGAAAAGTTTGCTGCTAGGATCCTTGAGGTCCATATCCAACTCAATTGTAGCACAGTCATCGTCATTGACCTCAATATGTTTGAGTGTACTGATTTGTGTGACAAACTGTGGCAGAAACGAACAGGTAAAGACATGCAATTATCATAACGTTCAAGCATCAAAGTGGAAAACAAACTATTAAAATAAAGCATGAAGAAATGTTTAAGGACTTTTATTGGAGAAGATCCTGATTGACTGAATCGTCAGGCGGAGTACCTCTGCAATCTCCTCTTCTCTCTCTTTTTTCATTTCAGTCAGTTTCTTCAGCATGCCACGGAAGTCTGTGATGCCGTAGTCAACGCAGATCTTCTCGTAGTCCTTCTTCTCGGCACTAAGCAGAATTTCCCAAACCTTCTCCTCCGGCTCCATTGGCTTTTCTTCGCGTGTGCCATCCGGATTACTGCAGAGTAAGAAATCGCATTAAGCTCCACTCATCAGTGCGTTTTCGCTAAAATAATTGATATTGTGCCATCAAGGAATCAATGTAGAAATCACTGCAATAAAGAATACACTATATTTTAACAAACAGTTCAATTTGCAACTTTTTTACTTACCGCTTTTTTAGTTTTTTTCTGAAGTCTGTTGCATCTGGGGAACCACAATGAAAAACACTGGTATGTCAATGAACATGTATTGTTTTTAAGTGATGGTTTACACATAATACATTGATTAAAGAAAAAGCATAAATTAACTCCTAATGGATAAATGAGGAGTATCCAGTGTCTCCTTAACAGCACTTAGACCAGAGGGGAAAAAAATTCCATTCAGAACTTTGTAATCAACTTCAACATAGCCACGACAACAGCAGTTTTCTGAGAGTCCATATTATTTCTTTCAAAAGGAGCCGTTGATTTGTCAGGCGTCAGTGCACAGTGACACTGCTGATGTGACAGACGCACCATTACAGGCAGATTTTTCCAAATAATTCCGATGAATAAAATGTCAAGTTGCAATGAAAATGTATGGGCACGGGATGTAGAAGAAAAAACTGAGCTGCTTTAAGTGTTGTTTTTGATAAAAATCATCAACCTTCTTTCATTCATTCTCTAAATGTGTTTTGAAGAAAGATGCTAAATGTACTTTTAATTGCATTCATTCCTTTTTTCTGCCTTTGAGTGATATTTGTGTCTAATAAGGGCAGTGACAGTACGTTTTATATGCTCTGTATTTGGAGCCTCACCTTCTCCTTGCACCTTTTGAAGTTCCTTAGTCTTAGAGAATCCAACTGTGAACAAGCAATTAAACAGAACCTTATTCTTTAGCACCTGTTTGGCACAATTCTATATCCCTATTTGTCATGAATGCAACTGGCATGCAAAACACTTGAGATAAGCAGTGATTCAGAGAATAAAAATAATCTTACCCTGAATAACATTCAAGACAACAGTGCAAACAGCCCTTCCATACTCATTTGTTGCAAAACACTTGTAGGTGTCAGCATCCTCCGGAGCGACCTTAGGGAACTAATGAAATGCAAAGAGAGTTGATGTCATTTTTATTCTCTTTTAATGCATGTTAAGTTGTAGGATTTATTGAAGATCGCCACCATTTGCACCTTGCGAGTGCTTTTGTAGAGCTTACCTCAAGGGTGTGTTCATGAGATGCCTCGTCATACTTTTGCAGGCACACGTCAGGGTGAAACGTTATCTCTCCATTCGCTCTGCTCCACGTTACAGCAGGTGTTGGAGTGCCCACTACTATGGCTTTAAAGACTGCCGCTTTACCTGTAAAAGAGAAAAAAATAAGGATTTCCTGATTAGTCAGTCAGTGCTGATTTTCCATCCATCCATTATCTATACACCGCTTAATCCTCA
>NW_007577736.1:950017-1059420 GCF_000690725.1 Stegastes partitus | reverse complement strand
TTTTTTCTTTTCCTTTTCCATGTCCCTTCCAGGGTTCCATATACTTCAAACACCTGATCACAACCATTATACTCCATGGAAACACTGTAGTTGATCCTAATTTTAAAAGCCAAATAAGGAACCAATAATCTCTATTGAGCTGAAAGTTTTGTTTAAAATGACAAAATTTTATTTCTCACATGCACAGGCATTGGGAGCAGTTGTGATTCACTGTCTTGCTCAGTCCATTAACTATGGATATACTGTATGTTAACTCTCTTTAAGTGTAAATATACATGTACACTGCTTTCTCATCAATAACTCTTACCTTGACTTTGTCATGTTTTATTCTCAACATGTGTTGTGTAAATCAATGTTCTTCTCTTTTTCATGAAAGTCCACATTGGGAAATTTAAGCTTTAGGCTCAGGCATGTTTAACCATAAGTCTGTTTAAGTGATGTGATGGCCCTGAATCTACAGTCAGAGGAAGACCGAACACTTACCCTCTTGAATAGTCAAAGCGATGGGTTTGCGGGTGAAATCTGGGGTTGACAGTCCTTCTGGAAGTTCCTCTATAAACTGCGTTATCATGACACCGGGCACTTTGGACTTCTTCTTGATGCCTGACCAAATTAAAAAGTATTTACAATTAGACAGGCTCAATGTTTCTCTTGGAGCAGTTAAAGATGAATGCTAATAAGCATTATGTGGAGTGAGCAAATGTTAGGGCACACTTGGAAATATCCTACAATTCCTTTATACAGTATGGCCACTTGAAACATGGAAGTTAGAGAGACTGAATTCCGAGGAGTCACCTATGTACATCTGTGAGGTCATTATGTTCGAAGGAAAACAAAATGGTTTTAACAAAAAGCTAACTAAGATTGTATTCAGATTCATTTAACATCAACACAAATCTAAGACACAGACAAGTGATCCAGTAAACACTTGTCAATGTAAATTTTAGACAGTCACATTCAAACATATTGGTCAAATGTTTATATGAAGAAAGGGCACATTCTGACGTAAAAATGCCACAATACCAGACCAAAACTGTGACCACTACGTAGCATAACAGCTAACAGAAGATCCATTTTTTGGAAAATGATGTAGTACTTTCTTATACAAACTGCAAGTGCAGATTTTCTAAATCAAAGGAATAGTCATCTCTCAAGTGTTATTTGGTGAGTTTGACTCTGCTGATAGTTTGTTGAACTTGCTCTCATAGTTTGCAAAAAAATAAATAAATTCATTGCTCTTTTTGCAAGAACAAAAAGTGCAAGTAAGTTAATTTGCATTCCCACATACTCTGCATCTCTGGTGTGTTGGCTGACACTGCACTCTCGCAACATGTTTAACACGGGACACTCATCATGGGAAATACATACTATAAGTTCAACAGGAGGGCAGGCCTTCAGAAACATTTTGACAGTGGCTGTCTAATTTATGCACCCAGCTAGGTAAAAGCACAATTTGTTTTTACGTAGTGCAGTGAGTTCTATTTAATAGCGTATTTGGAGATTGTTATAGGCCTGTTGAGTTGATGTAGTCGTGAGTGTTTAATCCCGATGTAAGCATGCACCGCAGGTGGCTGTATTTATGAAAGTTTTAATCCCAACAAGCTAATCATAAAAGGGTGTTATTATAGTCTTTAATCGTGTGTACTGTGTAAACATTTATATCTATTTATGTAATTGTAAAGGAGGGTGAAAACTTTGAGTTAATATTCATTAGAATATGAGACAAGACATATTTAGGGTAGTCCGTAGATACTTCTGTCTGGCTTCACTGACTAAAGTATTGGCAACAATTTATTTGTGGTAAACTATCACAAAGTCTTGAAAAGGTATCTGAAACTTACTTAAATATGTATTGTTGTACTGTAGAGTTTAATTGTTTTGTTAGCACAGTTCTGTTTGTAAGAGTCTGTGTGAACAGGAGAGACCGTTTGAAAATTTTAATTTATGATGGAAAAAAGAAGCATAAAGAATTAAATAGGCTCTGTCCTCTGCTGTTTCTGGGCATACAAGGTATAACTCAACTCTGCAGCATCCAGATCATCATTTTTGCATAGAGCCCAGAACCCCTGAGAGTACAAATATGAACTAACCCTCAGCAATCTCGAGGAGAGCATCACTGAATGCTGATCACAGGGGCATAGCTGGTCCAGGGATCTCTGGTCTTTAATTATTTTCACTTGCCATGAAAGACCTGTAACAGGCAGAATGTTAACTATGATATATCTGGATTAAAGAAGAGAATGCGTGAGCAGACAACCCTGCCATTTTGCAGTGTAAAGCACATTGGAGGTGAATTGCTTGTGGCAGGTGCTGCTGGTGATGGCGGTGATGATATTACGCTCGTTTTGCTGCTGTTAACAAGCTGAATGTGATTATGAATGGATGAGGATTATGCTGACATCATCAAAATCAAAAGCAACATGTTTGTGAGGAAATATTGATCAGCCTTTCAGTGTAGCCCAACAATTAGAACTGCATGTTTAAGCCAGGCACTGATTCCATGGGTCAGTCAGCAGAAAATTGAATTTAATTGGCATAACTTTGGTGCAAATAAAGATTTGTAAACCTCCTTTCATCCTGGAGCACTTTGGACATGATTTATGCGCTTGAGGCTATACTATTTATGCTATGTTAAGGTCATAGTAGATTGCTTTTCATTACACCAATCATAGCTGCCAGATGGGTAAGAATGTATCTATATACTGTATGTGGCCACTTGCATTAAAAAGCAGAAGGTTTTTCATTAGGTCCTCAGTTGTAGCCTGTAGCTGTAAATAACAGCTTTTAGAATATGTCTAGTGCACCACAGGCATCTCAGTTCTCTTTAAGTTGTCTATTTTTAGGACTATTTTTTAATGTCCCTGCTTTCTTCCTGTGTGGAGTTGTTTTTCAAAATGAATATCTTTATTGAAGGTTATTTTGTGTTTGCTTGTGCGTCACATTTATTGGACTCTTTCATTGTAGTATTGTAGTCGGGGTTTTCTGACGATGAATTCCTACCAGAATAACAAAGCAAAGATTGATATTATGCATTTCATCAGAAATATAAGCAGAAGATGGGATTTTCTTTTTTCTTAAGATCCCCTATCGTCCTCCTTATTTACTCATTCAGTTTTTAAGAATTCTGCTTTACAGTGTGATTTATTCTGCACTAATTATAGCCGTAGAAGTGCGTCACTGACTGGTACTTGACCATACGCACTTTGTGTTTTGTCACAGTCTTAACCACAAAACTACAGAGACATAGAACAACTTTCAGAACTTTCAGAAGATATGATTTTATTTATTTATTTATTCATTTAACTCTGACCTTGATTTGTTCTAACTATTTTAGCAATGTTTACATTTTTACTACTACTACTAATAGCACAGTTTAAACATAAGCACTCCAAATGACTAAAATCACAATTATTGCATCAGATTATGAGGTTGCTAATACTGGTCTGTAAAATAAACAGTTGAATCTTTTCAGCTGAAACTGAAGGAATGTGTAATATAAATGTATAATATAAAATGAGATTCCAATACTTTTTCATTCATCAGTGCAGTGTGCTAAATATGTTAGTGTTAATTATTTAACTTCTCTTTTATCTAATTGTTACTCTTTCATTGCTGCTATGTTTTTAAGAATGAACAATTTCATATTTCTACCTTGACTGGAATAAAATGGTACAAGTTATAATATATATATTCAGAATGCACACACTGAACCTACCGGGAACATAGTCTGAGTAGACTAAAGTAACTCTGAGCTGTTCTTTTCAAACTTAACACTCTGTTTCCCATCTCCAAATTCAGTCACGGTCAGAGTTTGTCACGCCTACTTCCTGGAAGAGGCCCCCCGGACTACAGCAAGTTAGTCACAGTGCATAATTCTTGACATCCATAGTGAAAATGTCAGTTCTATTTTCCTTGTTTTACTTCATGTTTAAATTCAAAGACAAGTTTCCTCTAAGCTAGTTTGATACCTCAGAGCATTGTGCGCTTTTGTTGCTTCAGAATAATTGTCACAGGATTACAACAAGTCAAAAGATATCAAGAGTTAGATGCGATGTAAAGGCTTCCAGATGTCATGGGTGTCATTCCAGCTGATTACCTTGAAACCTTAGAGTTGTGTGTTAATTTGACAGTGCATGGTTCTCTGAGACTTGCTTTGAACTGGCAGGGTTGTAGAAATTGCAATTTTGTGTGTGTGACAGTCGCATGTGGGCAGGCATGAGGAGGTCAAAAAATCTCAAAGGGAAAACAGAAAGGTTAATTTGAAGGGGGTGACTGGTAGTTATCATGTAAATAAGTGCAAGTACTAGAATAATTTACCGGTGATCTTTTCACTTTTACCAAATTCATGCGGTTTTGAGTGTTAACCGAAATTTCCAAGTTAATCATGTTTAAGCTGGGGGCACTGGGGTGGCCTATCAGATTCCATAGACTTCAGGACAGATGATTTCATCGCTTGGAGTCATCTTTGTAGAGCAAGTTCAAAAACCTATTGAGACTGAACTGTGCCAGCATGTTGTACAGGAATAATCAGCACTTGGATATACGTTTTTTGTTATTTTTTTTAAAGTGGCATTTTTCCTTTAAATGATAAGCTAAACCCATGGCAATCAACCACAGTGCCCTCTAATAACAGGCTGTAGCTAGTGTTCATGTGGAGGTTGTTGGAAATGTCACAATGAAATGCACTTGTTGTGACACTGAAAGTTTCATCATCCGTTCTGGATGACACCTTTCAAGGAGTGGTGATCACATCATACATGCAACTCACCCAACATGGAATCATGCATTTACAGAAGACGAATCAGTGTGATTCGATTTGTTTCTTTTCTTTTCTTTGCTCCCATACCTTTGTCGTCTGGGTGAACTCCCTCAGAACTGTTGACTTAACACGCATTGTGACACGGGAGAGGGAACAGGACAGGTAAATAATAATCCTGACAAAAGCACCATGGCAGGTTGGAACTTCGACAGGATTATGGACACATAATAAACATAAAACACCACAGTATACAGTATATATAACCCAGGAATGGGAAGCACAAACACCAACAGAGACAGAACTTCAGCAGACCAGAATACTCAGTGACAAAAACGAAAACTGTTAGTCAAAGACAAAATATATTACAGTATGTTAGCAGTATGGTGTTACAGCAGCATGTGAGTAGTTGTGCTGCGCAACTGCTGATTAGACTTAACTCGCTGACACATTTTCTCATGGCAGACATCTTAGGATGATTCCTGCGCAGTGCTTGAGAGAAATTATGTGCAAATACTTGTGGAAAAGCAATTTGCGGGAAATTAATTTCAAATGAGCCTTCATTTAGTCTTCTGTCAAACAAGGACACCGTTTCATTTTTCAATTCTCTCTTAGATGATTCTCTTTGCTCTGATGGTTTTGTTGATCATCCTCGTTACCATCAGCAGCAGCCAGTGCCGGTTTTCAGATGAATCCTGAGTGAATATTCTTTGTGTCAACAATTTCTTTCTTTCTTTAGGAGATGTTGTTTCTTTTTTTTGCTTTTTTTGTTCAACAGCCTTTTGTTCAGCTTGTTTTTGTCTCATCTTCTGGCTTCTGTAACATCTCTGATCTTCTCTTTGACCAACATCTTCGTAGCCTTGGCAGGGAGAAGCTGATGAACAATAGCTTCCACGGCCAGGATCTTTATATTTTTGTGGACAGCAAAAAAAAAAAAAAAAAATAATGATAATAATAATAATTGACGAGTGGTATTTGTTCCCCTGTTGACACAAAAAAAAAAGGCCTTTGCTGTTGAGGTTTCTCGAATTCATGGATGGAAGTGCAGGGATTTGAAATCCGATCATTATTTGGACTGCTTCCACCTAACAAAATAAGTATACATGGTGCTTATCTTCATTTTATGTCATCAGAAATGGGAGCACTCAACTTGACAGCATTATTCAGATGCCTTGGGTATTCCATGTCTTCAAAAAAGATGCCTTTATTTAGACAAGACATCGACATTATAGGATCCTTGACGGTGCAGATTTCTCATGTGCTTTCTTGTTTTGTAGCTTGGTGATTCTTGATGCAACGTCGCACAAGTCTTTTTTTTTTGTATAACGTTTAGCTGCATACTGTACATCAAATGGATCCAGTTCATCTTCATTCCTGGGATAAGAGAAAATACAGGAGGAGACACCTGTAATACCAACGTTTGACGGACTTCTGCACTTACCTGCCTGCCCAGCGGCAGTCTGATCGGTCACCTTTGACCTCTTCCACATCTTGGATTCCTCTTGAGCTCTGCTGATTCAGAAGGCTCTGCAGAAAACGAAAAGAAGAAGAGAGAGACAGAAGATAAAAGAGGAAATCTTTAGGACGTCATATTTTCACAACTCAAACTGAAATCAACGTTATTGTCTGACATTCTCATCAGAGTTTGAGGTGTTTGGGAATGGCTGTACTTTTATTTTCTCATTCTCTTTTTGAAAGCAAATGCCACTCAGAGGTTGTCACACAGTCAGTTAAAACTTCAGGAGCTGCTCTAAATTGTTTTTTCAGAGGCACCCTGCTCCTCTCCAGCAGTGCAGTTACTCTAAACAGTCAGTAAGAGGCAGCAGCCAGTGTCCTTTACAGTAAGTGTTGGCTTTAGCATGGGATGAATGCCTGCCTTGGGAATCCTTTACAGAGATGTGTTAATTAAGCACAGATCTTACTGAAGCCTTATATAAACAGGGTGAAGAATAGGGCTTAGCTTGAAAATACTGCACAGACTGCCACTTGCTAGGGCCTCCCCTTCTGTATTCTATTGATGATTTAGGGTTCGGGTTGAAAAAAATACTGTGCAAAGGGTTTAGGCACCAAAAGTGAGGATACATTGATAGTTTATCCATCAAGCATGGTCAAAACTAAAGTAAACAGATTAAAACTACATCAACTTAGTGCATTTAGTGTGACTACCCTTTGGCAGGTAGGTTGTTCCAGAAATACTTGAAAACGTTCAACAATTCTTCTTTGGATTTAAAGAGTCTCGTGGTCTTTTGTCTCTAGGTGCAACCCCAGACTGATTTGGTGATGTGGAGATCAGGTCTTTGTGTCTGTCTGTTGCAGGAATCCTTCTTCTTCTTATTGCTGAAGATGGACGTTGATGACTTTGACTGTATATTCGGTGCTGCTGTCATGCTGCAAAAATGATTTAGGGTCTCTCTTTGTGTTATAGATGAGAAGTTAAACATCTAGAAACCCTTTACACAGTACTTACAATGCAAGTTTCCACCACAGTTTAAACCACACCTGCAATTTTACAGTTAACTAATTAAAATATATAATCCTTTTACAGTAAATTTGCCTGTTCAGTGTAATGCATTCCAATACAACAGATGCACCACAAATGATGTATTCTGGAAGAGTTAGCATATTTCTGACACTGTCTGAAAGGGGTCATTTCAGTTTGTTTATATCTTTTTTTTCCCCATTTATTGATAATGACAGTGGAGTAGACAGAGTGATGGAGATATGACATGCAACAAAGGTCTGACTGGACAGGAATCAGACTGTTGCAATTATTTAGTATGAGGTGTAATCATTTGGACACAGAGTGCTCAAACTATATGTTGTGCTGGACTGCCTTATATATAAATGTGCTTCTAATACTCACCCTGTCTCATGTTTGTAACTATGTTGGGCGAAATGCTAGAAATGTAATGCAGTTTTGTTAAACATTGCTGGAAACTACAACAAAGCTGAACATTGTTATCAAGAATTTATGGCTGAGAATCTGTTGGCATTAGATTTCATGAGAATACCTAATGTACCAAAGAGGGCACTGATGGTAAATCATGATGTACTCACTTAAAGATACGCAGCAGTTGTCAAATTATTAATATTATAGCACTTAATCTAAGTGGTAAGAATTAGTTTGCCACAGCAAAGACAATGTGTTGTTGGGTTTTTATTTTATTTTAAAGATACCCGAAGAGTTTTACATCGAAACATCAGGTGCAATGTGACACTTATGATGATCACTGTCTGATTCATGTGACACATGTTCCAGCGTTACATGAGTCAAGTCTCCAGACGGTTATGAAAAGTCACATGTACGTCATTACTATTTTTTGTTCTTGTAAAATCTGACCTAAACCCTCTCATGTCAGAGGTCTTAACCTTCTCATTGGACAGGGATTTAAAGTAGGTGTGGTTACATACTGGCGATTAATATTATTGTCATATTATTACTTTGTAGCTCAACCTAGATTTTCAGATGATAATGATGACATGAGGAGGTGAGTCCTGTTTGAGTTCTGCTGTCAGTGTGAAGAACATTGTGTGTTTAAAATGCAACTACTGTTTAGATCGTGACTGGTTTCCTGCTGCAATATTTTTTTAAAATAACAGCTATAATCAACATTTGTGGTTCTGCATGAAAAAGATGCAGCATCTATTGATTGCATGTTTTTTTGTTTGCATCACTATATTAACTTAGTCTAATAGGTGGTGTTAGAATATAATGCTGCCTTTATCCTGCCTGGTTTTCAAACAACATGTGAACTAAACCTGCACTAAATCCTACAAACAGTTTTTCTCTGTCACCTTCACGTCTTCTTTGAGAGATTAACACCTCAAAACTCAACTAAACTGTGCTCATGAAAGATGGTCGCTCATCAAAAGGACCGATTTGAGGAAAAAAAAAACAATTCTCCTGACTTCTAACCCTTTGAAATAATGAAATGAAAGAAAAATCTCTTTATGTTGAGACTGTATTTGACTGATTTGCTGAATTAAAAATATTCCCCCTTAGATTTTTGGATATTTACAGTCCGTCCTGATGCCCTGCTGAAAATAAAACCTGCCATCTTGAAAGTAAGTGTTTTATTTTTAGTTGTGCACATGCTCCAGCATATGTTCAGAAGGGTTCTGGGCTCCAGCAGCGATCTTGGCTCTTGATGTGTCTCGAAAATGAACTACACAACACATATGGCAAAAGCAAAAATAAAAAAAAAAGAAACAGCCTGCAAGAGGAGACATCTTGGCAGGCGGCTCTTTGCATTAAAGAAAACCCACTCCTATTCCCCTTCCGCTGAGCAGTTTCGCCATTTTAGCGTTGCATTTATAGTTTAATGTTTGGCTTTGGCTCTCATGTTTTTTTTATAATGAATTCTGAGTTGTGGGGGAGGAAATATTGTAGACAAAATAGCTGTCAATACATGCTGAACATCTGTCTCAGTCGCTGTCCCAGAGATTTCAAAGATGTGTGCTGTAGGCTGCATTTCAGTAAATACTTCTGCTGCTGTAAAAAAAAAAATAAAAAAAATCCATGCTTCTTAACATCATTAGATATAACCAGTATGTAGGCAGGCTGGCTGTCACTGCAGGCAACATGACAAGTCACCAAGATTAAAATTAGAGATGGGGCTATCTGAAATGTTGGACCACTGTAGCAGAAAGAAAATATATCCAGCGTTTCACTCTCAGTCAGTCTGAATTTGTCCTGGGAGTCACTCTCCCATGTTTCTTTATACTGTTAGCCGTTGATATTGTTATTTCATATATAGGCAAT
Source organism: Stegastes partitus (assembly GCF_000690725.1). Taxonomy (NCBI): domain Eukaryota; kingdom Metazoa; phylum Chordata; class Actinopteri; family Pomacentridae; genus Stegastes; species Stegastes partitus. The sequence continues at coordinate 1,049,902 of NW_007577736.1, read as the reverse complement.
GTGTCACTCTGTTATGTTCTGGAGACACAATAAAGAAAATGAGCTCTGGTATAAGTATGATAAATGAATGTTTCTTATGTAAGGAAATGTCAGTTTGTTTGCAATGCTGCAGCTTTTGAGGTCACACGGCCCCTTCAGCATGGCATATAATATTTAAAATGTATGGAAGTTTGCAGGAAAAGAAGCTGGAAACACTGCACAGCACACATACATATTACATCTAATGTCTCAGTCAGACGTGGCATGTTTCAGTGAATCTGCCACCCACTGCAGATGACTGCACCACTGACCACATACTCTGAAAATGGCATCTGGTGGCTTCTCAAATGTCCCTCACTCAATTTTTCCCGCACGTCACTGATCGCAGCTGAGCGTACTAGACATAGAGTGGCTTTTGCTGTTTAACTCGCACAAAACCAGGCCTGTTGACAACACCGTTTGGTGTCAAATGCACGCTAATGGTGCTGTTTGAACTTTCCAGCAGATTTACTCTATGTGTTAAAATTTCTGTAAGAGAGTTGACAAGTTGATGCATTACATGCAATTCAAAACATGTAAGAAATGCTTGGCCTATAGCGCTCTGTGTGTACACTGTGATCACTCTTTAAACGACTGTCAGGAAAGAAACAGAGTTGTATGTGCACAATGTGAGAAAGAAGTATAGAGAGGACAGTGTCAGCTATAGCCCTGTGTGTTTCTTTAATGTGAAAAGAAATCCTATTTCCTGCCAAAAATACGGCCCACTCCCTCCCTGAATCTCAGGTTCCGTATTGATTTGATACCGCCATCTAAAGTTAGTCATCACCCAACAACCTCACAGCTCTGACCACACTGCTATGATCCAGCTTCCCAGATTTAAAACCGTGAAATTCAAACTGAGAAGCCTGCATGCCTCACTAAAGTGATTTTATCCAGCAAGACCAAATCTGTGTCTTCTACGTAATTAAATCCTGTACAATGTTTAATGTGTGTCTAAATAATTCATATAATTAATATACTGTGTAACAACTGACATTAGATGAAATGAAATGTACTACACAAAGCTACAAATTACACATTACATTCTGTTTTCTTTATTGCTCTTATAGCAAGCACAGATCTTTGAAGCATAAAATAGGAACATGTCTGCATTTCACATGCATGTACAATTTAAGTGTTTTTTTTGTTTTTTTTACTGCCTCTTTGTGCTCACAAAGTACTACATTTTCCTGCTGCAAATAGAAATGATACACATTGATTTCATCCTGATTATCTTCACAGATGTTGACTTTACAAGAAACAGGCTCATGTAAACCAATTTCTCATCTCTGCTCAGTACATTTTCTCATCCAGCCTTCATTGTGAGGGCTACCTACCTGCTCACAGTCCTCACTGCTCTCAGCTCTCTTCCTTTTCAGACAGCAGTCTGGTCACACTTGTGCCCTCTCCTAATTTTTTCAATGTAATAGATCCTTCTAGCAGCGTGCAAAGTCTGTGCTTGATGCTCCTCTACTGCCTAGACTCAGTGACTGCCAAAAGCTGTTTAGGCTTTTTTGTATTTGTGGTGACTCCAAAGACATTGGAGGTTGGGTGGGCGGTGAAGCAGGAGGGCACTTTGAAGGGTGGGTCAGGGAGCAGGTTAAATACCTCTTAAAGAATTGTTTGTTCTCGTAAACCAGATGTAGTGACACAAATGAGGATGAAGTCCAGTTGTTTACAAGCCTGGAATCGAGACATATATGAGTTCACAAGTTCAGGACTGGATCAGTGTAAATTATGTAAACAGGATCAAATGTTCTATAAAAGTTGATGTGATCCTTAACTTCTAAAATGTATTGCCATGTTTATAAATTGTTCCTAAATAGCATGAATTTTTTTATTGAAATAAAAAAGAAAAAATTGAATGCACCAAGTTTGGGTTGTGTTTGTGATTGATTGATTGGTTTATTTATAACAAACACATATGACATTCAGCTTATGATGCAGTAGAAATATACTTCATGATCATCAGGACACACTATTTGACACACTTATATTACAAATTACATTTAATATGACCTGAAAAAGAAGATTCAAATTATACACAACAAAGAGGTGGATATTTTTACTACAATCAATATCTTTCCGTGTGCAGTGTTGATGTCCAAGTAAGTACTTGCCCAGTGCATTTCTAAACTCATAAACTGATTTTGGCATTCACTGGAAGTAATCAATTCTTGACCACTGGGACACAGTAATTACCATCCTGCCGACTTTAATTAACAAAATACAGAATTTCTAAATGGCCACGATTGATTCGACAAACTGGGGTGGAAATACATACAAATATGGATGAAAAAAGTTTGACGTCCGCGACAAAGTGTCTTCTTTGAAAATGTTCATAACAGATGCATTCGATTTGAAATGGCTGTTTATTGTAGTTCTGCTTCGAAAAGGTTATCCTGTATTTAACTGTAACCTCCAGATGAACATGGCTGCGTCTAAATCAAGGTCGAACGCTGCGACATAAAATGCTTTTGTCCCCTTGTCTGCTATGACATGCTGTGGTATGCCACTTGCATGTCATGTCGCTGGTTGTTGTATTATTTTAGGACTCGCTGTAAATGTTGCCAGCCACCGTCCACAGAGGCGTAACTAAAGAAGCGAAGCGTACTGTAGATGTGTCACATTGTCTCCTCCCATCGGGGTGTCATGCCAAACATGAGGCAGCTGTCGGGAGTCTGTGTTCCTTTGAACATCTGAAACCTGATCAAGAGTGTTTACAAGTGTTAGTCGCTCCAACAAAAAAAAAAACAAGACCAAACATCCCTCACAGAAATACACGTACAATAAATGATGCTATATATACATATATAAGCATCATCCCACATACATGCTTCTCCAACTTGTAACTTACATTATGCAGCGTACTATACTTACATTATCTAGTGTTTTCATTTCATTTGCATAATGTATCATATGCTTTGGATGTTCCAAAAATTGCTACAGGCGCAGTACTGCAAACCTCCCTGAGTTGTTTTAACCACATGCTGGTATTCCTGCTTGCCCAAACTTTCCTGCCCTGACAGTAAACCTTCCCTTCAGCAAACAACAACAACCATAAATCTGCCATAACGTGAAGAAGTACACCTCCAAGTATCATTTTCTAGCAGATGGTTGTACGTCTTTCACTGTTTAAATTGTGTAGCAGGCACAGCAAACATGTAGTTCACTGTAAAACGTGATGATGAATGCGATCATAAGAGACCTTTATTTAACCTGGTTTGTTGTTAATGGTGTTTTATCTCACATGGGGATTTTGGTGTCTGCTACCAGGAGGCAGCAGCTTACATGTTCCTACATGTTATACAATCATAAGCACTTAATGCTTAAACACACATACATTTTCATCAGCTACTTAAGAGGCTTATTGGTTCCCTCACATAGAAAGAGGACACCGCAGGCATGTTCTGGTTTATTGGCGGAGGTTGAGTCATGTCATCTGGTCAGGTCGAGGTCTGGAAAGGGTTGATGAAGGGCATAAATTCTGTCCCGCGCTATTTTCAGAAGACTGCTACAGCAAACTACAAGTGATGCCCATCGATAGTGAAAGTATGACGAGCTACAAGATAGCTCGGTGATTCAGCATTGTGACCTTTTAGTTTTTAAAAGAATTTATTGATAGTCTAATAAAGGAATGTAAATGTAAAACCTATCGACTTTGCTGGGAGTGATTTCACTAAGTTCTTGTTTTTTGGGGGGGTTTGGGTTTTTTCTCGTTGTTTAGAAAGTACACATGTGCCCATATTGATTTAAACTGTGGACATGCTGCATATGCATGTGAAACAAAAATAGCCAATAAAGTTTAGCTACAGACTGAAAAATTCTAAGGCGGTTATGTGAGCTGTGTAATTTTAGAGAAAGTCAGCGGTTCATTGAATGACTCAACAAAACTCTAAAATCAGTATCTGCTCAGTTTTGATGTGATTAATTTTTCTTTTTAAAAAACCAACATTGTCTCTAAAGCTGCAACAAAAAAGGCATGATGGACTTTTTAAAGTGGGTATTTTATTTTCTCAAATATAGAGATAGTACTTTGTCAGTAACTGATGATTTATGTTGTAGACATAAAATAACTTCATTTATTAATTCATTCATATAGATACAGTTATAAAGAAGTAAGCTAGTCTATATTTTGCTGTTTAAAAAAAAAAAAAAAAGTATTTAATATTGTTAACATGCCCAGTTGGTGTTTTTTTTTTCTTTTTTTTTTGCTGGAAGACTTATCATGAGTGGAATTAGCAGTCACTTCCATGGCTGAGCACTTCCGCCTTTCAACTGCAATGTAGCAAGAAAAACTCAAAAACATGGATTCAGACTTCTGAGAGTTTCATACATAACAAACCTAAGAAACCAATCCTGTCAGTGTGTAGATAGGCACCGTTCTTCAGAATCAGTTCCTGGTTCGAACAATGATCGCTGAAGTCCTCCAGTATTTCAGTTTGCCACTGTGTAGCACAGAGTCAGTGGTTGAGATGATTGGACTTCATAAATCTGCACATTCTAGAAAAAGCAACAATGTGTCATTACATCTAATACAATTCAAGGCATAAAGTGATTATTTTCATTTAAGAAACTTCTAAATATGTATGTACAAATATGTTTTTAGAGATTAAATCAATGACTACCCTTGTAGTTTGAATTACTTGTATGTTTGTTTTTTTTATTCATACAAATCGAACACATCATTTTTGTACTGAAGAATGCCTTCACATTTTCCCATTCAAGTCTGACTTTTAACAATAGCAGGCGCCAATAAATACCTTGAAACAGCTTTTGTTGTTCTGAATATTTCTCACTGAAAATGAAGAAATTTGTAGAATTTAAGAGATGGAAAATAAAATCACTAGTCATGAATTTGTGCAAAAAAAAAAAAAAGTGTTCTCTAAATTTATGCAAAACCAATATGAGGCTGCAGTCTGAGTTTGAAAAAATCAAATATCTTGTTTCTGTGCTGACCTGCAGTGGAGGGACAGTAACACAATGCAGGGACTTTGCAATAAAAATACTCACATGAAAACCAGACTTCTGCAGCCTTGTATTTCAATCAACTAAGGTTTGGAAATAGCAGTTATTACAACAAGCAAAACCTTTTTCAGTGTTCATATGTGCACCTCACTGTTGTTTTAGCTTGGACTTGGAAAAATATGAACCCAGATTTTGAGGTTATATTAAAAATAATTATATTAATAAAATGCTGAAACCAATAAAGGGTGGGTATGTGATCAAGGTTCAAGTTTAGTTTGAACTCCAGCATGACAGTCAAACTCTTACCTTGTGATTTGTACCAGTTTCATAACCCTCTCTTTGAGGTGCTTGATGTCAGCAAATTTTGTGCCAGATTTCTTTCATCGCCTTTAACGGATGCCCTCATCACAACGTGATGGCCGTAGATTCGGGCCTCAGGTTGATTGCAGGTTGCGTAAAAATAGACCAAATGCTCGTCCAAGTTCTCCTAAGTTCTCCCTCGCACCGCTCCACGCTTCCTCGTACTGCTGCTAAATGTTTACCCAACTCCAGCTTTCAGGTGACACATGCTCAGCGATGGCTTGGTTTTCTTTAAATTCCGTGACCTACATGCCAACTGGCTCTTAGCAACTGTCTGCGTCTGTTTCTAATGGTCTGTCTCATAATTCACACTCCACCTCCTCTGGCGCCCTGTAGCCTCCCTTCCACTCTGTTTACCATCCATATCTACCTATTCTTTGATATCCCAGTCTTTGCTCTAAACCTGCTCCCTTAAGCAACATTTTTATCTCACTCAGTCAATGCAGTTCTTTTCCTTTTACATTATTGGATCTAAATGCAGGTGATTATTTTTCTTATTTGTCTGTCAAGCATCTATTGTTTTGAGTTTGCATCTTTGTGCTGGATGCATTAGCTGTGTTTCTTCTGAAAATTAGGGAATTGTAAGAGTTTTTTTTTTGGTTTTTTTTGAGACCAGCTATACTTTAAAGGTTGCATTATTCCAGGCAAAAGCACGGGTCACCATCTTCCCCCCTTCAGGTGTTTGTAGCTGCACATTTTTTGCATTTTTTTTTTTTTTTTTAAATCTGCATAATTTTAATAACCTTAGCATCAGAGAGACTTTTTTTTTGTCAAATATGGGTAATGTTTTGGAGCTCCAGGGGGTGCATCATGTGATCAGGAAAGGTGATGCCCTCATACCTCGTAAGAGGCAAGTGACTGATGAGGTCCCTCCTGTGTCTGATTTACTGCTCGGCTAGCGTCACTATCCTGATACACCCTGCTCAGCCCGCAGCCACGTATATAAATCAGGAGATATTTTTGATACCTTTGGTTGTAGAGCTGGTTGTAAAAAAAGAAGGCTCTTTTTTTTTTGGCTCTTTTTTTTCTGCTCTCATTTTCCCGACTGTGCATTTACTGAGTTCATACTGAGTTTATAGCTTTGCACAGGCCTGTCAGTTCTTTTCTTAAGATTCTCTATTTTTGGCACAAATAAATACAGTCAAAAAAAAAGTGACAGTTATTTAGAAGTTTAATGGCAACAGTCACACACGAAGGAAAACTGGTTTTTATCTCCGGCTGCAGTGTGTTGGTAAGATTTGGCCTCTAACTGACCTTTGAACCAGGATGTTGAAGTAAATACAACTTTTTTAAAGCACACACATACTCAACCAGTGAGGAAGAAGAAGAAGAAGAAGCTAAACTTCTGACTGTAAATCCAGAATAATTGAATGCTCGCTTTTCACACTTCTCTGACCCTAAAGTGGCGCTCATCATGTCTCCGTCATGGACTCAACAGTGTGGAAAACTCAATTTTGGCTGAATTATACTTTCAAAGGATTACTCTGCTGAAAATGTACTAAGAGACATTGAGCGGAGACGTCCTCTTAGCAAAAATGCTTATCATACCCAGAAAACCTGAGGTCTGCGCTATACATGTGGTATTACCTCAATCCCACTGTCACTAGGATACACACATTCAGAAAGTTAGTAGGACAGGTTTTGGTTGTCATCTTAACATCATAACTCCGAGAGCAGCCAGCCTTATATTAAATTATCACCGCGATCAATGGTGCAGTGAGGAACATGATGTGCAGTCTAAGATAGATGTGAAGCGACTGTACTGAATAGAACGTCCAGCCTTTTTTTTTTTTGGCTTCTGGTTTATTAAAACTGACAATAGTGAAATAAGAAGTCAGACACTTTTCTCAACAGGAATACATCAAGGTAAAAATACTCCACTTCTTATTTCGTAAACGTATTTCAATATTAAAATGAAAGTATTTATGTATCATAAATGGTCTGCACTTATCTAGCGCTTTTCTACCTTAGTGGTACTCAAAGTCCTTTACAATATTCTCTTAATCACACATTCATTCACCAGTGGTAGCAGAGCTGCCGTGCAAGGTGCTGCCTGCCATTGGGAGCAACTTTGGGTTTAGTGTCTTGCCCAAGCACATTTCGACTGTGGAGGGGTGGGGTATTGAAACGCCAACTTTGCGATTAGAGGACATCCTGCGCTATGTTCATATGTTTGTGAAGTCTGCGATGTAACTATTGACTATAGCTGACAGTGCATTGGAGTAAAGAGTGCATGAATGAGCTTTGTAGTGAAGTAAAAGAGCAAAAAGTGAAAATAAAGAATAAGTTCTTCAAAGGTCTGCTTTGTTGCAGTTTTTGAACAAACGTATTTACATTCCATCACTAAAAACTGATGTACTTTTGACTCTGTACGACACTAGACAATATTCTATTTGATGTTAAATATGGCGTAGGTGATTTAGGTATTAACTTTATAGCACGTTTATAAGAAATAACTGTCTACATTTTCCAGGCTGTGAATCGTTTTATTATTCGCCCAACTACGTGAATCGTTTACTCTAATCAGAAGAGAGGTATGTGCAGCGGAGACTGAATTCTCCCCGGCTGTATGGTCCATACACGACTCTGGCACAGTCCGGTTAACAGATGGCCGAACAGAAGTGTGCAGTACTGCGATATGAGAGATGATACCGTCTTCATACATGTTAATTGACAATTTAGCAGGAATGTGAATTGGTCACAGCTTGGCTTGTCGCCATTGCAAGTGTGGAAGCTGGTGTCAGGCTGTCAACACAGCACTTTGAGCTAAAGTGGTCTTCACAGGGATCTTTGCTCAAAGATAAAGTTTAATGTGATCAGAAGTAGATATTAATTAGGGAGGTGTGAGCAAAGTTGAGTTAATTAGACAATCCTAAAAAGAGCAGTCGCATGCTGACAGTAAAGTTGCATGCGTGGGCTTTTAGACTTAATATTAGTCGATGTTTACATGTTGTGCATTTCAGCATTGATTAACTCAGCAAGTGTTTCGAGCTTCAGTCACTCAACAGTAGAAATGAATATGGGTCAGCTTAGCCTGCTGGGTCATCAAATTTGACCTCTTCTGACGTCCCAGAATTGTGTCCTATATTTGGGGAATATCCAAGTCTGTGCAGTCTCATTCATCACAAACATCAGATGAAAGCTGTTGATCTGTTGGAATGATGTGATACAGCAGTTATTTTAATTATTCATTAATGTTTCACTTGGTGCAGCTTCGTTAAATTGGCAGATGGCACACAGGCCGATTTCTTATGGAGCAACTTCTTGGTGGCCACGAGATTTTGTAATTGCGATTGGATGACACTCTTTGGGGCCGTCTGGCTTGACTCACAATCAGAGGCTCTTCTAACTTTGAGAGAGAATCAGGGGTCGAGGTTAGCGTGGCCTCCCTGGAATTCTCTGTTCATCATGTGGCTCGACTGCTGAAGGAGGGTTTGGGATAACTGAGATGTCTCTATTTCCAGCCAAGGAACGATCTGTCTCATTTCTTCACACCATAATGAAAAGTGAGAAAGTAGTGCCTGAAACTCTGGGGGATTTTTATTTTTTTCTTCTCCCCAGATGTCATTTCCTTCTGCTTTGTACTCACACCTTGCTTGGTCGCATTTTACTGTCTCTTGCACCAACATTCAACTCATGTTCCCTCCCCTCGCTCGTCTCTCCCCTTGATCGTGGTAATAAACCCAGAGCTGCTGCAGTCATGCAATACTCTGGGCACTCATAAAGGCACCACCTGTTGCTTGTGCATGCCGGGACGCTTTACTTGGGATACTGCAAACTTGGCACTACTCATTTACTCCCTGCTCCCCAGTATCCTTTTACTGGTGACATGAGGCCAATTAATGCTGTTCAATCCACTGCTAACAGAAGGTAGATGTAACTCAGAAAAATGGGAAGATTGTCAATTGTCAAGGTGTGTGTTGAACTTTCACGTCTCACTGACCTGATCCGTCTGCTGTGTATAGATTTGTGTTAAAAGCTTGAATATATGTAGGACTAACAAAAGCATTGTGTTTCATTCCTGCAACATATTTATACCACCATCAAAACAGGCTGTTATATGCACATTGTTTCAAAAATGTAGCAGATGAGAAATTTGTTCAAATTGCTAATATGACCCACGTTAGTTTTTACCTCACAAGGACCTCTTGTGGCTGCAGGAGTTATGACTCTGGAACAAAGGAGGAAGAAATGTGACAGAACCTTAGAGGGAGATGATCAGTAAGTGGTACTGGGCAGCAAATTTTTTTTTGATAGATTTGTATTTGTTTCCTTATTTCAACCAACAGTGAATGTTGGTTTCTCTTTAGCATGATTGCCACTATTTCATAGCCGAGTCATTTTTGTGCCTAAACCATGAAGGCATCAAATCAGCAAACAATTATATGAGTAGTTTTTGTGACAGAATAGTGACAGTCATTAGGAAATTCTCCTACAGCATTTCTTTTTTCTTCAGCTTTCTTAAACATAGCAAAAGATATAAAAACGACAACAACGCATTTCCGCTTTACGATCTACTATCGTAAAGATTAATTAAGGAGTGACATCGGCCAGATTTGATAGTGCAAATTGATCAATTTTATTACGTCAGTATGTTTCATTTTTTTGTTTGCTTATTTAAGCGTAAACTGATGCTGCTGCTGTAATTTAGTGGTGTTGTGTTTCTTAACTTCAGAGCAGGCAAAGTCAACTGAACGTGGATACTTTCAATTAGACTTTTTTTTAATGACTTTATTTTGTCTGTGCAATTAGGCAAACATGTTTTTGAAAGTGAGTTAGGACTCGAATTTGTATTTCACAGCTGTTGTGAAATAATGATAATAATCTTAAGTAATTTCCTAAGTAGAAAATGTGTTTACAAATTAAAGGAGCTCTGAAACAGCTCTCACAATTTTGCACTCTTGTTCTGCTTCTGTCACATTTGGCAGGTTTGCAAAGGGCGCTTGATGTTAAATGCTAAAGTGTAATTGCACGCAAAGTCTTCCATTTCAGATCTTTGACCCAGCTTCATTTGTAAGCTCCGTTGCTCAGCTTCGATCATATTTTCAGTACATTTGGTTGTAATTATATATCTGGGATCCACTGACACATGAAAAAGTTGTCATATAAGATTTTCCAGTGAAAACCTACATTCAGCTGATTATCAATGTCCAAATGTTTGTTGATAAGGAAGCAAAACGCTGTGGGCGCAGTGACTCACAGTCACTACCATAAGAACTTAATTAAACCCTGGCTGTAAAACTGGAACATTTTCACTTTCTTTAAGTTGAGAAATAATTGACAGAACATTCTTTCTTCGCCATGTTTGTTATTCAGATTGTATGCTGTAGTTTGCTCCATATCCTGGAGACCATAACTAAGATAGAAAACTCCTTAAATTGTAACAATGTTTACCAAATTGTGGCAGATAGAATCTATCGAATACAGTCATATGAAAGGAACTCCATCAGGCTGTCTTTAGAATTGAATGAATAGAATGCTTTTTGTTGTCATCATACACAAGGTACAATGAAATTAAAAGACAACTCCAGTGGTGCAGGAGTATACAAGTAAAAGTATAAAAAGACAAATAAGAATATATACATGTATTTACAAAAGGAGCCAGTAGGAAGTATATACAGTTAGCTAAATGGTAGAATAAATATGTAGCACTGTTGGGGTAGGAACACTGTGGATATATGACAAATATAAATAATATAAATAAATAATTATTCTAAGTAATAAAATATACACAAAATACAGTATCATATACAAAAATTAAAATGTAGTTATAATATAATCATATAGTATAGTAAAGTATAGTATAGTATAAATAATAAATACATGTGATAAATAGTACAGACTATGGACTAATGTGCATTCAGTACCCGTATTGCAAAACATGTTGGTGATGCTGGATGTGCTGGCCTTGATGGACTGGTACCTCTTTCCTGAGGACAGCAGTGAGAACAGGCTGTGCCCGGGGTGTGAACCATCGAAGGTGATGCTTCTGGCCCTGCGCAGACATCTGGTGTCATAGATGTCTGACAGAGAGGACAGCTGTGCTCCTATGATGCTCTGTGCTGACTTCCTGACTCTCTCCAGAGCCTTCTGGTCAGCCTAAGAGCAGCTCCTGTACCACACCAAGATGTTGTGGGTGAGGATGCTCTCTACAGAACACCTATAGAAGGACAGCAGCAGTTCCTCGGACTGGTTGACCTTTCTCAGTGACCTTAAAAAGTACGGTGTGTGCCTTTTTCCCAGTGGCACTGGTGTTGGTGCCCCATGTAAGGTCCTGAGAAATGTATGTTCCCAGGAACTTGAAGTTACTGACCCTCTCGACAGCGTCCCCCTGGATGAGAAGGGGGGGGTGTCCTCCCTCTTCCTCCTGAAGTCTAGCACCAACTCCTTAGTCTTTGAGGAGTTGAATGCCAGGTTATTGAGGAAACACCAGGTAATGAGGTTCAGGACCTCCTCTCTGTAGGCCGTCTCATCGTTGTTGTAAATCAGCCCAACCACAGTAGTGTCATCCGCAAATTTGACAAAGATGTTGCTGCTGTGGGTTGGTGCACAGTCGTGGGTGTACAAGGTGTACAGCATGGGGCTGAGCACACAGCCCTGAGGGGCTCCAGTGCTCACTGTCAGCACTGAGGAGTGGTGGGGCCCCAGCCTGACTGACTGCAGACGGTTGGTGAGAAAGTCTCTGATCCATCTGCAGGTGTGCTCGCCGATGCCCAGACTGCACAGTCTGCTTGGAACAAGTGTGTTAAAAGCAGAACTGAAGTCCACAAACAACATGCTTGCATAATTGCCAGATTGTTCAAGATGTTGACACACTGTGTGGAGGGCTGTGTTGATGGCATCACCTGTGGACCTGTTGGCTCTGTATGCGAAGTGGTGCTGATCAAGACTGGGAGGCAGGAAGGATTTTATGTGCATCAGCACCAGTCTCTCAAAGCACTTCACAGTTGAAGTGAGAGCCACAGGTCTGTAATCATTCAGACTGCTGACGGATTGTCTCTTGGGGATGGGCACAATAGTGGCAGATTTTAGGTAGCTAGGGACTGTGCAGGCAGCCAGTGAGAGGTTAAAAATGGTAGTAAAAACCTCTGCCGGCTGGTCTGCACAGCCTCTCAGTACCCTCCCCTGGACACCATCGGGACCAGCAGCCTTTGACGGGTTCGCACGCCGGAGCACCCTCCTGACCTCCTCTGTGCTCACAGTGAGGGCCAGGTTGTCAGTGGGTGGCAGCATGGGGGCATCCTCTTCCTCGCTTACTTCAAACCCAGCAAAGAACTGATTTAGCTCCTCTGCTAGGCTTGTGCTGGTGTTGGTGGCAGCATTGGAAGTGTTCATGTTAACGAGGTCACGAATGCCCTGCCAAACACGTCGGGGATTCCCCCCATGAAGTGTCCCTCAATCTTCTTGGCGTATGCTGCCTTCGTCTGCTTAATGCCTCTTTTCAGGTTGGATCTGGCTGAGCTGTATAGTTCCATGTTCCCAGACCTGAAAGCAGAGTCCTGATCCCTCAGCAGCTGTTTGACCCCACTGTTCATCCACTGTTTTATTTGGATAATGTCTGACCCTCTTCTCCACTGTGACATTATCCATGCTCCATGCACGTTTTAATATAAAACAGAACAGTGGATGTATAGTCCGTGAAGTCCTCCTGCGCAAAGATGTCCCAGTTGGTGGTGTGGAAGCAGTCCCGGAGCTGTGGGGGCATTTTCAAACCAAACCCGAATGGGTCTCAACTCAGGCAAAGTTGTTTGTATGAGAGGTCTGTATACTGGGGTGAGAAACAGGGACAGATGATGATGAGTGTGTGTGTGTGTGTGTGCGTGTGTGTGTGTGTGTGTGTGTGTGTGTGTGTGTGTGTGTGTGTGTGTTGATGTGACTGTAAGCCTTATCCAGCACATTATGACCTCTGGTTGCTCATGTAACGTGCTGGTAAAACTTAGGGAGCACAGATCTTAAGTCAACATGGTTACACTCACAAGTTTTTGTCATATCTTGTGATTCGTAGTTTTATAGAAATGTGAGCAGTTTATTTCTAGGTGATTGTCCACAGTGTTTACTCTACCTGCCAATAAGAACCAACCAAAATGCCTGAATGCTTGTTGCAGTAATGACCTTGAAATTGACAATTTCTCACAACAAACAAAACAACAAAACTTTTTTGCTCTAAAACTGTTGAAATTCTGTTTTCTTTTATTTCTTCTTCTTCTTATTGCAACTTATCAGCCTGTATGCTCTGATAACCGTTAGAGTTTTTAAAGTATTGTTTTCCCCTCTGACCTGCGATTTTTAAGCAATCGCTGATAGAGTGATTAATCTTTCGGCATCTTGATGATTTTTTTATCATCAGCTGGAATAGCTTGAGCATCACCAGTTTCCCTCTTGTCCTGCGCTGCCCAGCATATGATGGATGACTCTCTTGTCCAAAGCATCTGACCCATTTCAACCTGATTCCTCCGCAAAAGTAAACAGAAGCGGCTTTCAACATTTGAGCTGCCGGTGCGTTCTCACACGAGCAGCTCTTCATTCACCAACACTGTCAATATCTCCATGAAGCAACACAATCTTGAGTTATTATTAGAAAGGTAGCCAGCGTGGTTAGTTAGTAGCCAGCATGGTTGGTTAAATATAGCAGAGCACCATCTACAGCATCCCAAAGTTCATCAACAGAAACATTTGTTACAATACTGACCATGCAGTGTTCATCGTCTTTGGGAAGTTCTGTATCAAACCAATCAAATGAAATCAATGTATCAATGTAACGCATGACCAAGTGCTGTATGAGCTATCAGCCAGGCAGGATAAAACTAGCAAAATCTAATTTCAAAACAAACAAGCAAAAAAAAAAGAGATAAAATATTGGATAAACTGGAATGAAACAGGACTCCTTTTTTATTTATATGTAAATTAAATATGCACAAAAAAAAGCCTGACCCCTTAAGTGTTCAGATAGCATTTGTTTTTCTCTTCATCTTCTTTATAAATGAAGAGAATTTGTTTTTTTTTTCTCCTCACAATCTGTGGTTTGAGTGTAAACAAACAGCAGTGATTTTAACTACAAAGCATCAAGATCACAGAACCGGAGTCTACCACGACTCCCAAACTGACTACACAGGCCTTTTTGTTTTTGCTAACAGCAAAAGCTGTAATTAAAGTTTTCTGCTGTTAAATATTGTGTCAAAATTAGTTATATCTCAGTGATTTAAGAACCACTCAAAATGTTTTTTTGTTTTTTTTAATGTTTCCTTTTAGTCAAACATTTTTTTTGAAAATAATATATTTGTGTTTTTCACTGTCAAACATTGTGATTTGGACTATGGTGGTTACTTTAACAACACGGGCTTCATGCATTAGTTCGCTCTTCGTGTATTATTATATCCTATTAGATTATCTTCAGTCTGGCTAGAAGTTCTCTCTTCTCTTCTTTTATTAGCAGACCTAATGAGGCTGACATACAGACAAATGTATGGAGACAGAGAGCTAGATGGGGACACGTAGGTAGAAAACATGATAAAAATAGAGAGGAATTCTATCAAGGAAACTGTTTTTGAACTTGAATCTTCCACAAACAGTGGAACTGATCCGTCTGTGGATGTGGGTCAGCAGATCCTAGTGGTTCAGGTGGAATCCAAGACGACTTGTTATGGATTAACAGGGAAGCATTCATCCCCGTGTGACCTCGTCAATCACATCACTTGCATAAACTACCACTGGAGTTGCTGAGGTGATAGAATGATGCAGTGATTCATGCTTTATTTCCATCCAATGAAAGATATCGGACTTGATGTTGATTGTGATATTGTTTTTATCCTGAAGAAGCTCAGATACTTGAACCTGCAGAGCTGCGATCTATCAGCACCAGATGAAGTCCAGGATACATGCTTCTGGCATCTGTGGCCTGTGTGTGGCCAGCAGGGTTTAAAATAGTTCTGGAGAAACCGATCGTTGTTGCTGAGCAGCAATGAAAACCGCGTGGATCAGATTTCTACTTAGTGTTAGAATGAGGACAAGACTTAAATGGCCTTGTCAGTGTAATGGAACAACATTATGGACTAACTGTTGAAACAGTGTCATTAAAGGTGATAAATATAAGTCACTTCCAATGAACGTCCCACCAAACAGAGAAACGAGGTTGTCTTGATTCCTTGAGATGAACTGCACGGTGTTATATTGTTAAAAGTGCTACCACTAGGTGGCATTGTTACACTTTATTGTATTGCTCTGCCCTCTGAGGACAGGCCTCCCCCAAAGCAGGGGATGAGTTTAATACATTAAATATATATATATAAATTCAGGAAGTCATCTGGAGCGTGCTGGTCAGAATTTATAGGCCCTGAATCACAATGTGGTTTCGAGGATCTGCTCCTGTTGTGTTCATACAGTCGGTGTGACTGTGAGGTATTGATTACATTATGAAATTCAGTTATATGATGAGTGGTGTCTTGGAACATGTATATTCATACACAGAAGGACCTCCATTTCTTAATGGCCATCCATTTCTTACAGCAGTGTGTTGAAGGCAGAAGCAGAATTAGATTGCAGTGCCAAGGGGAAAAGGTTTTTTTTACCTACTGTTCCAAGCCTTCCAAGCTGGGAAGCCAGCATGATTGCTATATTTTTTTTTTCTTCTGTCTTTTCTTTTCTTTTCTTTCATGTCACATCATCCATTTCTCATGTGGATAACATACTGGAGGTGGGACTGAATGACAATTTATAAATTGTGTTTGTATAAAATGAAAATATGGAGATAACCACCTGTCACAGAAATGACAGAAACATATTAACCACAGGATCTAAGCTATAGTTGACTGGAAAGCATGAAATAAATAATTTAAATGTTTTAAAGATCTATTTTCGATTTGCTTCTCAGAAACACCGTCATCGGCTGTTGAAATGGCTCGGACAACTGCTGGATGAAAGGATTTTATTTATTTACTTTCTTCGAAATTCTTGAGGCAACATTTCAAAGCATGGCGCCTCAAAGCAGGAGGTCACCCAGGGACATGATAAAGCTACTAGTAAAGATGTTTTTTTTTTTAACAAAAAAGCTCAGGTGTAGTCATGCTTTCACCTTAATGTATGATCTAACAATAGGGTGATTCACAGCCGCATGGAGAATTACCCTACAGCACACTTTTAAGAAGATTAGCATATTATTCTTTTTCTGAGAAAATGATTTCAAGCTTCAAAATCCAAAATTGCTTTTTTTTAACAGCAAGCATTGAAAAGGAATATTCAGGAAGAATTTCCCCTCATCTATTATAAAAACCAAGAAAATACTTGTAACCTCCTCTGCAGAGCAGTGAGTCCTGTGAAATATGCCCAGCCATCTACACAACGGCACAGTCTGGTGCATTATATTGGCACAAGTGCAAATGTTGAATGACTAAAGGCAAAACGATCAAAACAAAAAAGATGTTTTTACTTTCAGATGCATTTGAATGTATGTAGAATCTACAAGTATGTCATACTGCAGCTAATATGTGCTCCTTTCTCTCCTGCGTAGCATAATGTTCATTACAATGCAATGGCTTTATCATTCATTTAACAGACAAACAATGGCTTGCTCTTGACTTTCAAGACTTGCCAAGTCAGTCACATAATTGCAATGTCAAATGATTGTGTGTTTCACTTGCTGAAGACCTGGACTGAAGGCTAAACACTGGCTGCAGACCAGGCCTGGCAGAGCGTCATCAGGGAACCTACCAAATGCCAGCTGTCCTCACCAGAAAACAACAGCATTGGCCATCGGTTCAAATGGCCAAAACAACAGATATTTGTGTTCTTGAAAAACTGGTTCTTTTAATCAGGCGAGCAATTCTCCCTATAAAGCAATGGTGGAAGCAGAGTGATGTTATTACAGCATCAAAAGAGCTTTTAGTTATGGAGGGAAGGTCGAGGTGGACAGATGGGAAGCCTTTTACTCCAAGGACTGGTGTTTGCATCGTGTCTTCCACCAACGATCAGGGCTTGTTTGTTTGAATCATGCTCCGTCATATTCAGGATGCAGGTTGATAGGTTGATATTATTTGGTGTATTATGGTGTGTATGGTGCAAATAACAACTACAAGTGCACAGAGAGACCACACACTTCTGCAAAGGCCAATAATGTAATCATTGATGCAATTTCACAATCCTAATCAATAATCTTGCAAAGAGACAGACAGACAGACAGTACTGGCAGCACGAACTGTAGTTACTACAGGTAGTACATGCATGCCAGCATATCAGATTAATATATTAGTACAATATGTATATACACACAGTGTCCAGGAAAGTCCTTTAATTATGAAAAAAAACAAAAGAAACAACGCTAGCATACTTGACTGGGCAGGGAAAGTTAATGGGAAAATGTGCAATGGAAACAAATTTGAATAAATCACAAATCACATGAAGCATGTGACCTGAATATCATTCAAGCTTCAGCTCCATTGAACATATTGGCAAACATCACATCTGCGTCAGCTTTTGAGAGGAAGGTAACATTCCTCAAAAATCCATGAAGCAGAAATGCCATATTTTTATCATGTCTTTTGCAATGGTTTAAGGTACCTCACTGCTGAATTAGTATCACCAGGTTTTTACCTTTGATGCACACGAGCTCCTAATATTCACAATAATGGGAGTGTATGGAAATGCATGAGGATTTTCTTTTTTTAACTGGTTTTCAGGAAATTACATTAAAATATGTGCTTCATCTAGATGGAAACCTGAGTAATAATTGGTATATTCTGTAGTAGAAAGTAACCACATTATTCAATATCACTAAATATATCAGATTCATCTGGCATGACCGTAAGGAAATCTACATATGGAAAATATATTTGTAATGGAAACCCTAATAGAGTGGCCTCATTCATGAATTTCCACTAAAGGGCTGCACATTTTCCTCACAGTGTAGTGATGGATGATAGGACACTAAAACAGAGCACATGTATATGTTACAACCAGAAATAATCTCACTGTTATGTTCTGTTTTTTTGTTTTTTTTTAACCGCTCCCACCTCTCTGTGAGCTTGTTGGCCTGTCTGATATCCAGCAACCCTGACAGACAAACCACCTTTGTATCGTGCCACAGCTTTTTGGTAGGCCATATATCACGGCTAACCCTAAGTACCAACAAATAAGCCCAGGCAAAGCGGTAATTTATCATGTGATGCTTGGCCGTTATATATCTCTCTGTCTTGGTCGCCATAACTCTTCCTTATAGTAGGGCTCCGTTTGACTACTGCAGTGTTACCAGGGACAGGCGTGATAACTCTGCTGTAATAATGGACCTCTGCACAGCTATAATGACAGACAAGCCCCTGTTGTAGGAATATATTCTGAATGAAACGCACTTCTTTAAAGGAGCTACATAGAGGTATTTTGGTTTAAAACATGCAAAAAAATAACTAAAATCGTTAAGAGATTATCAAAAAAAAGAAGTAGTTTTGATATTGTGTCAAGAACATCTGTGTATTGTGTTGCAGGAAACCCCTCTTGTAATACCACTGTCTACCCCAAAAGGCGAATGAGTCACTGCAGTGCCCAGTCTGGACAATTTAAAACAGATCTGTAGTGTTAAGCTAAACGCAAACAGTTACTCATGATCATTTCCTGAGGTACAAAGCGCTAAAATATTTTAATCTGAAATACTATATATAGCTTTTTTAATAAAGGGCCTTTGTGTCGAGAGTCTCATGTGGTAGAAAACTCAGGAGACTGAAATCCCCGCACAGCTCCTGTGTTAGTCTGAGCTGCCCAGGGTCATCACTATCCACAGTAATTTGTTTTACAGTAGCAGTGGGGAAAACTCTGTTCATGTGTTTAATTCACCAGTGGTAAGTACATCAGAGCCTGATGGTGCCAGAAATCAGCTTTATAAATCTAAACTTTATTTTTTCTTGTTTAGCCAGACCAGTGGCTCTCAGGCTCGTTATGTTGATCAGTCCAATACTTAGTACAGACTGAATTTCAAAGTTAATGAGATGAGTTGGTGTGGAGATTTGTGCAGGCATTCATGGTGATCCCCTGATTTTTCCTCAACCCTTGATCTGACGTTCCCATTTGTAGTATTTGGTGAAATGTCTCAGCAACTGTTGTTTTGCTACGATCTGTGACTTTTGCCATGATCTGGTTAAGGTCTGTTGAGTACTTTGTTTATTTCAATTCAATTAAAATAACTTTATTTAGCTCTGATGGGCAATTCAAAATAATTCATGAATGAAATTATTTTTAAAAACTCATTTATTTTAATTAAAATATTTTTTATAAATTTAATTCATAAATTCAAAATTCATGACCAAATTCCTGCAAAATTAATGACAAATGCTTAAGCCTAAGTTTGTTTGTTTTTAGCTAATTTGCAAATATGAGCAAGCTGAGATAAGATGCTGAACATTAATATTACACCTCCTAACCATCTGCATGTTGCACTTGAACTGTGAGCATGTTGAAGCATTGCTGTTAGTACAGTCTCACTGAGATGTTGGTTATTCTGCAGTAACTTAAGCACCACCTTCTGTGCAAATAGTTTCAAACATCAGCCCTGCTGTTAACACCATAGTTTTTCAATTCAGTATGTTTAAGCACTTCCAGTATCTGTCATTCTTCAAACAGGAAGGGAAGTATGCTCAGCTGAAATAGAGCCTCTGCTAATGTAATGTTTCCACTCCCAGTGTTGTGGATGTTATTTTGCACCAAACTGCCTTATTCTCTGCTGGGTGCAATAGCGGTCATCATTTACGCTAATATCTTAAGGTCCCCATCTCGGGCTTTGCTTATGTTGAATGCCATTCATCTACCTCCAGCCGATGAGCTGCCTGATAAGCCTCATTGTAATGGCCCAGTGAGATGCTTCCCAATGTCTGCTTCTGGCTATGGATCAGGTGGAGAAAAGGGCAATTGGAATCTGAATGAGAAATCAGACGGCCTTTTGTTACTTGACCCCTGCACCCTGTCAGGCGTTCCAGGCATGTGAGTCATCTACTGGTAGCTTGCACCGCAGCTCGGGCAGCTCGCTGTAGGGGTGAAATAACCACACAATGTAGCAGCTCAGACTGCACAATGTGTCTTAAAGAAAGAAAGTAAAGAATAGAGAAAAGTTTTGCAGCTGCGCCTGTTTAGAACTCGATCTCGACCAAAGTGGACTTCTGCAAAGGCGCTCTTGCATTTTCTTGGGAGTGTGATGGATCACCAGTATGAGAGAATAAAGACTGTTTGTCTGTATTTTTTGTCTTTACAGGAAGGAAAACTCACGCACAAGTTGAATTTTATACGTGGAGTAGAATTGCTCATTTAATTCTTTCTGCTGTCTGGGCTGTTTCTAGCTTTGGAAACAGCCAATAAAGAGGGAAAAAACAACTATGATTGTGCAGTCTATCAGTTTCCATCATAACAACCATTTATCCTGTAGTCTGGCTGATCCAACTCTAAACCTCCCTCAATGTATCTGAAAAGAAAGAAGTAACACAGCAATAAAAAATAAAAAAAGAAGAGCAATACGAAAGGGAACGAAGAGGAAAAGATGTGTGCACAGTGTGATCAACGAAACTTTTACATGCATTTTAGATGTTATATATTACATCCACGTCTGCTCAGTGCGGGTAGGTGAGAATGACAAGTGTAGCCCCGAGGTCGGAGGGTAAGAAGCCACGATATTACATTATTGTAGACTACACTGAAAAAGTAATCTCTCCAGGCCTTCCACTTGTCACACTGTGAGAGCAGTTGTGCTTCACTTAGTTTAAGCTCCTCCAGCTAAAAAAGAAAAAGAAAAGAAGAAAAAGTATAACATTAATAAAGAAACTCCCCTAAATCCAGGATTCCGATGGATGATTCTCCCTCAAGAAAGTGACTTTGACTCATTGCACCACCATGATACTGGCTCTGCCGTTAAGACTGTGTACATAACAAGCAAGGGACTAAACTACCTCCTCCTCCACTCACATTTCCTCTGCATTACCTTGTTATCAGCGTGTTGGTGTCGTGTTACCAGACTGCTGTGCATGCACTTACCCTAAGTGTTTGGAAATTCCTTTTTTTTTTTTTTCCCTCTCAGTCTTCATCTTTGGTTCCAGCAAGTTTATTATCAGACATGATTTTAGATTATGAGACTGCACATGAAAATTTTGAGCTACGGGTTTGTAAAAATTTTAGCGAAGCGTCTGATGACATCTTTTTGTAGGAGGTTTGTGCTGCGGGGATTTATGCAGTTAATTGAGCCCAAACTCTCAATCCCTTTTTTCACAGCTCAAAAATATACTCATCAACATTTCATCAGCTTGATACCTAATAGCACTGACTAGTTTTCCGAGAATTGCTTGCAAAAAGGAGATTTTTTTAATGCATCTCTGTGGTTTTAAATGTGAGCGGTCGATCTACAGATCTAGTCGTCATGTTGTATATTCCAGATCAAGTAATTGTGGACAGAAAGCATCTACAACACTGACCTGAATATTAAATGATTATAACATGTTAAAGTAACACATGAAATAGTACTATTTACCACATACCACCAAACAGAACATAAATCCAACATTTGTGTATCATATCTTTTTCAGTCACACACTCTCTTGTCAGGCTCTTTGGAAGAGGTTAATTATTTTCTCTGACAGTTACCACATTTCAGATTGTCTTAAAGTTCCTCATTATCTGTAACACTGGTAATTCCTGACTGCTTGACAAGGTAATGTGCTGCCACTTTTGACTTAACTTCACTCGTCATACAATGATTTCTTCCTTGGTTTTTAACATAATTTATGTAACGAGAGAAAAAATTCCTGTAGGTTAAAGTAGGTGAGAGGAACACTTTTAGAGCTGACTAAATCTAAAAGACTCACTGTAGACCTACAAAGCAACACACTCTTTTCTTTGCATTTCAAGAGGAGAATCTAAAAAAAAGAAAAAAATAGTGTTTTTCCAGGGATGACGGATTACTCAAGGAGAGCATTAACAAATATTTGGATGTAACATACATTTACAGTGAAAAATAAAAGCAAGGGTGGCAAAATTTTGCATACCTCAAACTCAACTATGTTTTACATATATTTAATTAAAAGAGAACGTTCCAACATTTAACCTTCAGGATTCTTGGGATTGCTTGAGATGACAGTGTGGTGACTAGATAGAGTATCAGAGCCAAGGGAGCCCCTTTTTTTTTTTTTAGGTTCACAGAAAATAACACAAACAAACAACAGAAAATATTAATCAGACGTGTCAATTAATCTATTACTCACACTCACCCATAGCTGCCACTTTCGTACATTTCTACATACCAGGTTTTAATGATAAAATGTTTCAAGAAGTATATTGCTGGAAATGTATTGTTGTGATTTTTGTGCACAGCATTGGGGGTCTAGTGGGACCACAAATAATGAGGAAGAAAATAAAATGTCAACAAAATGGTTAATACTCAGTAGTTGGGACAATAAGATGGGATTTAAGTTATTTGTTATTTAGCTGATCTTGTTTATGTCATAATTATTTGATCGGAAGCCTTTTCATCAGTGTTTATTTAGCATCCCTGTTTTTACAATAAACTCGGTTACGCTTTGCACCACTAATTACCTCCACAGTGATACTTATCAGATGTGCTTTTCTTTATTTCTTTCTTTTTTTTTAACAAGGTGTTCGTTCATTTATTTATTTATTTACCCTCCATCACACAGCAAAGAAAAGCTCCCTGGGGAACCTGCTACCCGTGTACCTCATCCCAGCTGCTGAATACGGACTTCGGTGCCTTCATAAAGGGCAATTTGACAGTAATTTCTGAGGAAAGGACAGTATTACTCATTGGCATCACCCACCTATGCCTGCACAATATGAATCACGAGTCTGTCTGATGAGGTTCATTCACATCCCTGTACATGTAAAATGAAGGCGCACCTCTCCCCTCTTGTGCTGTTTGTACCTTGTCAGTGTCTTCAGTCATTAGAGCGGGATGAAAGCGGTTTGTCAGCTTCAAGGACTCATGATTGTACTAAAACAAAAGCAGCGGGGAGGCTCTCCAAAGAGCTGACTGACAGCGCGGTGAATTACTCAAGCACCTGCAGGCTGTAAAACTGATAGTCCATCCAAAATCTGCAGTGTGTTTTAAGTAGCGCTCAGAGTTTCTGTCATTTAAAATGTATATGTTATCGAGTTACCACAAACTAACAAATGCACAGTATATGGAACTTCTAGGGCCTGGTTTTAGCCTCCTGCGGCTCTGAGACATCAATGTTGTTGCCTGTTGTGCCTACTTTTGGGTTCCTGCAGCATGTGCTTGCTTTCAATGCTTACTCACTCATTGGGTTTGTAGGTTCATGTTAAATTTATAACATATTTTATATTCTATTCCTTTTAAAACACAACTACTGTGTGGAGAAAACCGATAAATTATTTCACGACAGGTTTAAGGTGTTTGTAAAAGCGACAATGTTGCTCATTGTTCTGATCAGATATGTACATGCTCGTCTTCGCAACTACAAAAACAAGACCACTTTTTTTTTTTTGTTATAATGACAGGTTGAAATATTCAGACACAAACTGCATTGATTCACTTATCTGTTTACAGACAGAGCTGATTTCCACGCGGGTAGTGACTTATTTGTAATCCATAACCTCTAATTGGACATTGACGATGCTTTCAAAGTAGCAGCTGTTATCCACGCCCGATTTAATCTTTTCTCCTATCAGCACTAAGCATGCATGTTGTAGCAGTAGTCTGACACGCAGTTTATCATCTGTCCTTCAATGACTGTATCAGTCAGTGGGCCAGACGTGTCAGATCCCTGCAGATAGGAAATATGTTGTCAGAGCAGGAAGAGACAGGAAGGAAGAGAAGGGGAACTCCTGGAAAACAGGACTGGAAAACATTTCTTTTCCTTGGCCTCTGAACAGATACTTCCGAGCCTTCCTGACACATATTCCCTGCACTACCTTTTCAACAGCTCTATAGGAGGTAATATTTATTGGCAGCGCATTTTATTTAGGCTGAAACCAGACAGAGTGCCAGGGAAACGTGTAACTTGTCACACCTTATAAGACTGAGTGGAGTGAGATGCAATGATTTTCTATGCTATCTAAACTTTCACACATATGCAGAGCAGTTCCCTGCACTCATTTCCTTGAGTGCTCTCAACAGTTCTGTAAGATTTGTTTGGCTTTTAGAGTGCATATTTTGAATCGCTCCAGAGTTCTCTTTGGACTCTTTTGCACTGCTTAATAATTTGGCTCAGAATCTTTTCAAAGGCTGAAGATCTTTGCCCGGAGCATGATTTTTGATGCTTAGAAAGGCTTAACGTGCACGGTTGGGGTTGATTTCAAAACTCTCATTTAATACAAATAGTATTAAATATTATTATTTTTTTTTTTTTAAAATAACTTCTGAAAATGCATGTTTGCTTTCTGTTCAAGAGTAAGATGAGATGGATGATAGCATTTTTTGTGTGTGTGGATAACTAGAAACAGCTAGCATGTATAACAACCCCTGAAACCATTCATTGTTTTCAGATTTCTGTTGTTTGTGTGCAGATTAAATAAAAGATAAACTGTAAGTTAGAGAGTTTTAAAGGTTTGAACTTTGGTCAAAACTAGCTATTTCCCTATGTTAAGTATTCACTTGTCTCCAAACTGTAACTCTGCTTAAACAAAGACATGGGAATAAAATCCATCTTCTCATCTAACCCAGGAAAAGGATGTGAACAAAAAAAAATAAAAAATCACAAACTGGTGAGCTGTGTTTTTAAAACCACAGCTCTACTTTTACCAGTGCTGGCAGCGTGGCTCAGTGGATGGCAGCACTGGTAATAGTCCTAGTCCTAAAAACTATTGGCTGTATTTCATGGTCCCCTGAGGGTGCATTTAACTGTCTTTGATGATGCTCAGATTTTTTACAATGGAGACACCAGCAGGTTCTCTTGTTGAGATTTTAGAGAAATGTCCACACCTTCTTCAACTCGTACCATCACTGTGGAACAACGTCAGCAAAAATGCAGGCATTGTACCGGACCAGATTGATTTAGCAGCTGTCTTCTCTCCAACTCTCAACTATGATCTGAGTAGTGAACAAAAGACTGAGATTGTAGATACAAGAAGATGTAATAGGCTCGGCCTCAGAGCTAGAATGAGGAGCTCGGACATCCTGAGGGAACTCAGAGAAAAGTCGCTGGAGCTTTGCGCTGAAAGGATCCAGCTGAGTTGGTTCGGGCATCTGATTAGGATACTGGACGCCTACCTTTGGGGGTTTCCAACCACATTCAACTGGGAGGAAATCCAGAACTCAAGGGAAGGATTACAAATCTCATCTGGCCTGGAAATGTCGCAGGATCCCCCAGGGGAAGCTGAAAAGCATTGCCAGGGAAGATGCCACCATGCTAAACCAAGACGTTAAACATGATAAACTAGCCTCTTATGCTATATAAAGTCATATCCCTTTTTTACATGGGTAGCAAGGACAAAGACCTTCACTCACCACCAATCTCATTAATGTAGTTGTCAGCATTTGAAGCCCTAATACATTTCTAGGATATATTATTGGTTTTGTTTGTGCCACAGTTTGTTTGTCAGAGCTCATTGTTTAGGATTCCCCAAACAAATCATGCTAGTCCCTCAGACACCATGCAGATGGTAGTTGATAATTAGGAGGGTGAAATATGTCACTTTTATGAGCATTGTATTTGGCTGCTCTCGACACAGAAACCAGACTGCGCACTGTTATTCCTCACACCTAATTGACCATCAGTGAGGACTGGTGTGGTTAAGATTTTGACGAAAGATGCAGTGTGGTTACCGTGAATGTGCCCATTACCTCCGTGGCAGATTTCTGATTTCTCCTCAGCGCCTCAGCTTATAGCCTAATCAGCTGTTTGTATTGGTTTTTGATTGGTGCAGTATATCTGGTTTCATGAGCCATTATCCTTTACCCTCCATTCTTGTTGTTTTGTTCAGTATATCTTCCCATGTGAAAAAGAAATAAAAACGTTTGTGTCTTTTACTTTTTTATAGGTTTTGTTGAGATGACTGTAAGGGCGCGGGGTGAGGCCTTGAGGCGACAAATGAAGTGAGAGGGAAGGAGGCACTTTGGGCTTTGTACACTCATCAAGACTTAGAACTCCAAGCGATTACGTTGGATAAGGCTTGATGAGACACTGTATCAGGCCCTCTACATCAGAGGGACTTTGTGACTAATAGCATTTGTCACAGGTTGTTGAACATACATTTGGTTTTGCATTTGGAGACTTTGTTCAGACCCAGTGGTGAATTTAAAATTTGCCTTGAGGCAGAAAGCAATAGTGTCATGTTTTTCTTGCTGCACTGGGAGTAAAGTACTGTATAAATTGTTATTCCCAACAGCTACATCAGCTTTAGGTTTGACACTTGCATTGAAATTATATTAATGTAGGAAACGTAAGGGTAAAACTGTCACTTTTGTTTAGTGTGTGGTGCGGCAGGTCCATTTAGAAATGCAGTTGTGCCCTTAAGGAGGAGTCATGAAGCCACAGGCAGCTGCTGAAGGCCTAGGGAGCTGATTGCACGAGGAAATGAACACGACATTCACAAATAATAAAAGAGGAGTTAAGAAGGGAAAGTTCAAAACCAAGTCATGTCAAACTTAAAAGTCATAAAAAACTTAAAGGAAAAATAATAGAATCATAAGATAAGAGACGCAACTGCACCAACCCATCAGTTTATCAAAACTAATGTGTTAGTGTATTGACTGTGTGATTTGTGTCATGCGATGCCTCCTGTTTTTAGTGTGTGTAGGATCTTTTTTTCACATGTTATGTAAAGTGTCTTTAATCACCTTGAAAAGGTCTTTATAAGTATTATAAGTGTATTTGAATGTATTATCGCTGTACCAGCTGTGTCTGTTATTAAACCTCAACCTAATTCTGCTGGTTAAAATGGTTTATGGTCTTTACTGGTGCATCATATTTGGTAGAGTTGCAGCTGAGAATGTTTAGAAAAGGGTTCAGTAACCTCACTGACTCATCGTTTTAAATATGTTGTTTACTTTCTTATTCACCTTTTAGATTTTTTATTTGAATATTTGTTTTTCACATTTGACTGTGATTCGGTGATGAGCACAAAATGATTTTTTTGTATTTTGGAATTCTCCCAAAGGTCTCTTATCAGTACAGCCCAAGGTTATTCTGTTTAGCCTACAGTAGTGGAGCTGTTACTGACTTAGAGGATGTTTTTTTTCACATGGAAATTAAAAAAAACAACAAAAACGAAGGGCCCTGGGCTTAAGGGGTTAAGTACACAGCATTCAGATATTCATATCTGCTATTTGTGTCATACATGCTGCGGTTTCTGACACTGTTTTAAAAGAAAAACAGAAACTCAAACTCCATCTAAAGCTCATAACTGCAATTTAAGACATTAGTGCATGTCATTTGTATGGATTTATTATAAATTGTGTATCCCGTAACTTTTCAGGCAACAAAATAATATATTACGGCATGAAATTTTTTCCAAGAATTTTAGAGATGCTTTGGAACACCAATTGGACTTAAGTACTCTAACCAACTCTTTAGTTTATCGTCCAAAATTTGTATGTGTACATCTTGAGAAAACATCTTGAAAGTGGTTAGTGAATTGTCTGGGACTTGTATCTTTTGGTATTTCTAAAATCCACCTTACAGCCATGTTCAAAACAACCCAAAACAGCCTGGTCAGAGGAGGAAATCAATCTCTATACTCCAACATGCTACATTAGCATGTTTGTTGTAGTGACACTTCAGATTAAGTTTGAAATGCAACTGTGAATGTGATTTCATTTATTTGGTTCCCACACAGACTGAAAAGGTTGAATACCACAGGGCTGTGCATGTCTTTTAGTTACATTAGCTGTAATAAACATTTTTGTAATAACAATGTAAGATATGAAAGATGTAGCTCATAGAGATGAACTTACAGGGTGTTATCACCTGAATCGGCAGCTTCCCTCTGCTTTATGGAGCTTTATGGTACATTCCGGCTCTTTGTTTAACTGTACAGCATGCAACTTTGTTGGCTGGGTTCACTCATGCCTGCTGTTTCGGCCACAACTAGCATCTGGTGTCAGTTACAAAGCTCTAAATGCCTGCTGTACAATACAGAGTTAGTGACAAGCCGGTGAACATCGAAGCATTTAGGCAGCAGAGGAGCCAGATCTCTTCAGGAGCTGAATATTGAAATTCATGAGGATAATGCTGCTCTAACTGCTGGAATAATAAATAAGAACCGGTAGGCTAAAAAGTTAACAATATCAATGTGGAGAGTTGCAATATGTTCCTGTAGTATTTGCAGCTTAGTTCTTCTGCAAATACAACTGTTGTTGTAGGTTTTAGCGTGTAGAATAATCTACTCTATGAGATGAGCTATACGCAAAAAAAAATCTGCATTAAGACTTGGTGGCTTGAAGAGTGATTGTGCAAAGCCATTTTAAGCAGAGTTTTATTTATGGGTACAACAGTGTGTGGATTTAATATTAATCTCAATAGAAGGTTTAACAGCCAAATCAATCCAGCGGAATTATAGTTTCTGTGGTAGAAAAGTGAGTCTCAAGGAGATAAACATTCCCTAGTAGCTCATAATCTTTATAGTTTGTTGCCAGCCTGCCTCTGTGGAAATAGAGCAAATATCTTGGTCATTAATTCTTGTTGTTGGGAAGAACAAAGTCTTTTGAACATAATCAAAGGAAGTATTGCTCAGTGCAGTGCACATTTGCAGAAGTGTGAGTGGTCATATTTGGAGGGCCGTGCTGACTGTCTGCCTGCAAGGTGGAACTACATTAAAAATGGGGAGCAATTTCCTCTTCATCTTGTCCTCTCTGTAGATATATTACAGTACGAGCTCACATCCTCTCCGTGACCAGACACCCTTCTCTGCTTATAAAAGTAGAATGCTTTTTTAGCCTATGCATCACATTTACCTACAGTGTCATCCTCCGTGTCACAGTGGTGAGGGGCTTTGAATGGCTCGCAATAAATCATGATTTTTAACAGCTTCGGGGATTGAGTTCACCTCTATCTAGACTTGACCTACTTCTTAGAAAAGTCCACACAAACTTGTTGTAGAGTCCCTCATGGGATGAAAGATAAATGTGGATCTTCTCCTAGTACTCATTGTCCACTTTGTCATTTCATTAGTTATACACAGACAATCACTGCTCCAGTCTTGCCCCTGTGACTTATTTACTATTTTAACTCACAAGCAGTGAGTGTTGTGCTGTGCAACACCACGCATAAGATTCTTAGGACATTTCTGTTCATGCTACTTACTTACAGCTGCACTATTCAAAAGCTGCTGGTCTTGACTAATGTAAAAAATATATACACTATATTGCCAAAAGTATTCGCTCACCTGCCTTGACTCGCATATGAACTTAAGTGACATCCCATTCTTAATCCATAGGGTTTAATATGACGACGGTCCACCCTTTGCAGCTACAACAGCTTCAATTCTTCTGGGAAGGCTGTCCACAAGGTTTAGGAGTGTGTTTATGGGAATTTTTGACCATTCTTCCAGAAGCGCATTTGTGAGGTCACACACTGATGTTAGATGAGAAGGCCTGGCTCTCAGTCTCCGCTCTAATTCATCCCAAATGTGTTCTATTGGGTTGAGGTCAGGACTCTGCAGGCCAGTCAAGTTCTTCCACACCAAACTCTTTCATCCATGTCTTTATGGACCTTTGCTTTGTGCACTGGTGCACCTTCATGCTGGAAGAGGAAGGGGCCATCTCCAAACTGTTCCCACAAAGTTGGGAGCATGGAATTGTCCAAAATGTCTTGGCATGCTGAAACATTCAGAGTTCCTTTCACTGGACCTAAGGGGGCAAGCCCAGCTCCTGAAAAACAACCCCACACCATAATCCTCCTCCATTAAACTTTACACTTGGTACAATGCAGTCAGATAAATTCTGTTCTCCTGGCAGCCGCCAAACCCAGACTCGTCCATCAGATTGCCAGATGGAGAAGCGCGATTTATCACTCCAGAGAACACGTCTCCGCTCTAGAGTCCAGTGGCGGCATGCTTTCCAACACTGCATCCAACACTTTGCATTGCACTTGGTGATTAATGGCTTAAAAATTGTAACCCATTATTAAAATCCATTCCATGAAGCTCTCTACACACTGTTCTTGAGCTAATCTGAAGGCCACATGAAGTTTGGAGGTCTGTAGCAATTGACTCTGCAGAAAGTTGGTGACCTCTGCGCCCGATGTGCCTCAGCATCCGCCAACCCCGCTCTGTCAGTTTATGTAGCCTACTACTTTGTGGCTGAGTTGCTGTCGTTCCCAATCGCTTCCACTTTGTTAGAATACCACTGACAGTTGACTGTGGAATATTTAGGATCAAGGAAATTTCACGGCTGCACTTGTTGCACAGGTGGCATCCTATCACAGTACCACTCTGGAATTCACTGAGCTCCTGAGAGCGACCCATTCTTTCACATATGTTTGTAGAAACAGTCTGCATGCCTGGGTGCTTGATTTTATACACCTGTGGCCATGGAAGTGATTGGAACACCTGATTTTGATTATTTGTATGGGTGAGTGAATGCTTTTGGCAATGTAGTGTATGTATGTATGTTTTGATGAAATAAAACATTCACTTGAAGCATTTCAAAGATGCTGATGAAAATATGAAACTTGAGCTTGAACCTTGAGTCCAGGCGGATGTCCTAATATGTCTTTGCTGTAATGGTGAATGGTTTAAGACTTCTTTATTTTATGTAATCCGAGGAAATATCTTCAAATGTCCTGTTGTGTCCCACCAGTCGTTTGAAATCTAAAGGTGTTCAGTTTACAGTGTTAAAACAGGAAACCCTGACATTTAAGAAGCTGGAAACATTTGGCATTCTCGCTTTATGAATAACTTGAATGACTACATTTTTTTCTAAATTTTTGACTCATCGATTTATTGTGAAGTTGCTTCAGTTTCACTAGAATTTTAACTATACTGTGTGTACAATGCTGTGAAAACAGTCAAGTGTGGTCAAGGGGAGGCAGATGAGGCAGAGCCTCACCTGCCATCATGGAAAGAAAAACAATATAATGATAAAATAATTGAAATGGTTATATTTATCCAGTGATTTGTACTATAAAGTATGTATTTTTTCATTCAGCCTCACCAATTTTGATGATTATTTAATTCAAAATCGCTGAATTTTCACAATTTCCCATTCAGTGCCTCACCAGCCATGAACCTCTCTGCACGTCACTGTGTGAAAAAGTATTTGCCCTCCCACAGATGTCTTCTATGTGATATTTGTCACACAGATATGTTTCACATCATTAAACTAAATTTATTAAAAGACAAAGACAACCCAAAAAAACCCCACAAAGTTTTCAAGTGATGATGTCGTTTATTGAAGGACAAATGCTGTCCAGCCCCACCTTGCTCTGTGTGAAAGAGTAATTGACCCCTTTGCTACCAGTCTACCAAATGACCAAATTAGTTTGACAAATGGATTCAATTTCACCAGCCACCATACATCACTCAATAGAACCTGTCTGGCATTGTGAAGTAGGCTGAAGGGTCTCAAAAAGCAACACATGATGCCATGTTCTAAAGAGATTCAAGACCAGATGCGAAACAAAGTCAATAACATTTATCAGTCTGGAAAGAGTGACAAAGTCATTGCTGAGGCTCTGGGACTCCAGAGAACCACAGTGAGAGCTATTATTAAAAATGGACAAAACACTGAACAGTGGTGAACCTTCCCAGGAGTGGTTGACCGATCAAAATTTCTTCAAGACTGTGTTGACGTCTCATCCATGAGGTCACAAAAGAACCCAGACAAACATCAAAAGAACTGCAGGCCTCACTTGCCACAGTCAAAGTCAGTGAACATGATTCCACAAAAAGAAAGACTCTGGGCAAAAATGGCCTCCATGGACGAGCTGCAAGGCTCAAACCTCTCCTGACCAAAAAGAACAAAAAGGCTCATCTGGCATTCACAAAAATAATATTTGGATGAGCAACAAAGATTTTTGGGATAACATTTTGCGGACTGATGAGTCAAAGGTGGAACTTTTTAGAAGACATGGGTCTGTTACATCTGGCGTAAAGCTGATACTGCCTTCCACGAGAAGAACATGATACCATCAGTGAAACATGGTGCTGGTAGTGTGATGGTTTGGGGATGCTTTGCTTCCACAAGACCTGGACGACTTGTCGTAACTGATGAAGCCATGAATTCTGCTCTCTATCAGAAAATCCTCCTTGAGAATATCAGTTCATGCTCAAGCACAAATGGGTTATGCAGCATGACAATGACCCAAAGCACACAAGCCAATCCACCGCTGAACGGCTCAAAAAGAACAAAATTAAGGTTTTTCAGTGGCCGAGTCAAAGTCTGGACTTCAATCCAATTGAGATGCTGTGGCTAACCATACTGTGGCTAAATTAAAACTATTCTGCAGAGAAGAGTGGGTCAGAATTCCTCCATGGCCAAGTAGAAGACTGATCACAAGCTATCACAAACATTTAACTGCAGCTGCCAAGGGTGGCCCAACCAGTTATTATGTTCAGGGAGGCTACTGCTTTATCACAGGGGAGATATAGGTTTTCAATAAGTGTAATAAATTTAAGAACTGCATTTTATGTTTTGTGGGTTATCTTTATTTAATATCAAAAAATATAAATATTAGTGTGATGATCTGGAACATTTAAGTGTGCAAAGAATGCAAAAATAGGAAAAATACCTTTTCACAGCACTGTAGATTGCAGTTACAGTGCTGTGACCACCTGTAAGATATTTTTCACTTCTTCTAAGTTTTCAAGAAAATATATACAAACCAACAACAGCAACAACAAAAAAACACATAAAAAAACACTGAGGTATTCCTTACAGCTGTTGCACTTTCTTTTGCTGATAACAACACATTTCATTCACAACAACACTAAATATCTAAAAAAGTAGTGTCCTCTAGCACGAACTAACTGATAAGATCTTTGTCAATCTGTCAACAGTGTCTTCACCTGGATTTTTTTGTTCAAACTTGTACTTTTGGTGTAACAACTCCACTCCTACTTTCACTTGCTCAGCAGAAGAAAGGAGGTGCAACAAAAGAATGAGAGGTGTCCTGAGAGATTTCAGCAATAGACATTTGCATACGGTGTTCTACTTTTTCAATGGTACAGTATTTTAGCTGAAATAAGGTTGCCTAATCACCTCAGAGGTTTAAAATTTGATTCTTTTTTTGTGCGAGTCACGTGTCATTTTAATACAGATGGACAGCTGCCCTAGTTGTAAGACTGGTAATGAAGGATGTCAGAGACTCACCTGTGGCTATAGCAGAAGTGGACAACCAAATTCAGGTCAGAAGAAACATTGCCTGTCTGATTTTTACATCACATTCATGTAACATTTTCTGCTTTTGCAGTTTTAATTCTCATCCTGGTGCTTTTTTCCCCCCAGACAGCATGCTTTGACTGCAATCAGGAGGTTTTTTGAAACATCAGCAGTGAGCTGGGAGAAAATGTGTGGATTTGTGTAGCTATCGAGGGCAAAGAGTGTATTGCAGCTTTAATTCAAGTGTGGAAGTAGAACTGTAACACTTTAATAATGTAATGACAGCAGCTGTGTGTGTGTGTGTGTGTGTACCTGTCTTTGTGTTTTGATTTTTTTTTCATTGACAGTGATGTCTAGTATTGGAGCAGTGTTTTTTGTTCCGCACAGTGTTTTTGCCTGTGGCCAGCAGGTATTATAAGTCACTGTGATGACGACCAAAGAAAGTTCAAAACCCTGCTGTTTGTGTAATTTGCTCTCACAGCAATGGAGGACTATGTAGCAGGCTGACTGGATGTGGCGTTATGTTGCGTTATGGCCTTGTTGATAAATCATACTGAACAGTACTTGTACCTCTCAACTACATCATATATAACATCATCCCTTTTACTTTTGTTCACAACTCGGTCTAGAATGCTCACTCAATAGTTTACTCAATAGTAAGCGGGACATTTTGCATGCTTACTGACCATAATAATTTAATTTTATCATTGTCAGCTGTGAGTCACAGTCATTTTGGCATCTGTTAAATGTGCTGCATTGCATTGTGGGATTTTTTGCAAAAAAAAAAAAGTGTATTCACAAAGTGGTAACCACAGGGACTAAAATATGAAGCCAACACAAAGTGTCAAGAACTGCAGGTCCTTGAATGGCCACTTGAGGCTAGCTCCGAAAGTGAGTAAACCCCCATTGACTCCTATTAAAATGATCAACTTCACAAAAGTAAACATGTTTACAGCGTGGTAAAAAAAAAACACTTTGGGTCTCTACAGCAATTAACCTGTTCAGAACAACTGTACAGAGGGTCCATTTAGATTTACCTTAGCTGTTTCCATTGTATTAAGGCTTAAAATATGCATAATTAAGGGTATGGTGGCTTTCAGTGACAGGTTGGTACCACTCCACTCACGCTCCACCTGGAGGACTCTTCAAAGCTGCTCCAACGGGTGATGTCTATGGGGATATTATTGTAGCAAAACTATTTGCAAATGTGTATGGAGAGTTGTGTGTCTGTATCTCTATCTGTGTGTCCGTAGAGACATTTGTGAATGTGTAAAAGGATTTGTAAAAGATTTTTCAGTATGTAAAAAGATTTGTCAATATGTACAAAGATATGAAAAGATCTGAAGTATTTGACTGTAAGTGCTGGAAATACAGACTAGTTACAAGTCAAGCAGACCTTGACTGTCTTTGTACACATGACTTTTGCTACACTTCTGCCATGAGGGATTTGTATCTGTAACTTCAGAGTTTCTGTGTCCTGAGCTCAGGCTCACAGGTGCGTTCATTCTGGCTGCTTGCCACTCTGCTGCTCTGTACCTTAGTCGTCATGCCGCCTGCAAGCCATCATGAAAGTTTTTGCTCAGTGTGCCCTCAAAGACTGTGGGGGATAGCGCCACCTGATGGCTTGCACAACTACTGAGGTACAGAGCACACAGCTAGAATGCATGATCCTGTGAGCCTGAGCTCAGGGCAAAAAAACATGACACTACAGACATGAACCTTTCATGTTAGAAGTGTAGCATAAGTCATGTGTATAAAGACAGCCAATTATGTGGCCCGCTTGACTTGTAACTGATGATTTGTCTGTATTTTCAGCACTTGTAGCCAGATACTTAGACTTTTTGTCTATTAATATCTTTGTCCGCATTGACAAATATTTTTACACTTCAGCGAATATTTTACAAATCTTTTTACACACTCACAAATCTCACAAAAGACAGATTGAGATACAAACACACAACTCTCCATATACATTTACCAAGAGTTTTTGACAATAATACCCCCATAGATGTCAAGACGGGTTTGTCTGTCTTGAAATACACTCAATGATATTTGCCATGGACACTACTCTTTTCATTCCTTTATTAAATTGCTGAGGGCACACTGTAGTGGATTAATTCAAAAACTGATAAATGGTAAATAGTCAGATTTGTCCATCACCTTTTAACCTGAGTTAGGCTCTACAAAGCACTTTCCAGTCTTTTTTTCATTTATCCATTGACACACACATTCACACGTCAGTGGCGGCAGAGCTGTCATGCAAGGGGCTTGTTTGGCATTTGGAGCAACTTGGGGTTCAGTCTCTTGCTTAAGGACACTTCAGCACCTAAAGCTTGAATCCCTAACCTTGCGATTACTAGATAATCCACTTTACCACTCGAGCTATAGCTGCTAAATCTTTAACCTTTAAAAAAATAAATTAAAAAAATGTCCACGGTGTAAGAAATAAAGTGATTTCAGACACAGCCTAAGAGTCTAGAGCCATGCTGATGGCTTTGTTAGGCGCAGAGTGGTTTTAATCCAAATGCTAACATCTGAGTGCAAGCATGTTCCAGCAGACAATGCTATGTGCGAATGTTTAGGAATGTATAATATTTGCCCTGTTTACCATCATAGTTTAGCACATTAGCATCTCTTCTATGAGGGGAAGTTCAAAAAGTGAAAATAACAGGATAAGTAATCCACTGGTGACGCTGGAGGGAAATTCTGGGAAACACTGAAGTTATGAGTATACACTCTCTGTAGACCATGATGTCTTCAAAAAAAAAAAAAATCTTCATGTCCTTTAGTCCAGTAGCTTATGGGATGTAAGATACATAGAGAAGGCCAAAAAGAGAAGTGGCAGTTTAGAAATGGAAATTCTGTTGTCATAAATTATATATATATGAAGGCATTAAACATTAACACATTACATTAAATATTAAAGGAATAACATGTCAGCGCGGACATGTGGTGCTCAGTTGTTGAATTGGTGCAGACATAAACATTTTCCTGTCATTATTGGAATAATCAAGATCCAGATCTGTACAGTGAAACACCCCCCTGACAGAGCACCAAAGGAAATATATTTACCATACGACACCGTAATCCATTTCAGGTCGACCGAGCTTTAAGGAGACAGAGAAGTGGTGCATAGCAAATGAAAGCAATATTGGCGGTGAATATGTGAGACCCTGGCTGCGATATACTCGGCTCTGTATTCTACTGTCACAGTCTTTCCCAGTCCTTGTTAGGATGGCCTAGTTTCATTGTAAAGGCTTTGCCCACCTCCTCACACTTGTGTTTTTTTTTTCCTCCCTGAGGGAAACATGTTACCCAAGTGTCTCTCTTTAACCTGGGAATCTCAACATACAGAACTTGTCTGGTTCCTTGTCTTCCCTGGGGCTCAATTAGAAATATCACTCAGTGGACTCCGCATTCGAGATGATCGCTCATTGTGTGCTGGAGACAGCAGAGTGTGTTCACTTTAAAACCTCCACCTCTGAGATGAAATTATTAATGACATTTTATGTGCTGTGGATGACAGCTACATACTAATGACCTAAATAGACGACTGCTCAGGAAAAGGTAATAAAATAAATCAATCAAATTTACTAGTAAGGAGAGGGTGATTCTTACAACGTCATTGCATACCATCTTGACAGAAGCACTTTATGTTATTACACCCTTATATTATCTTCATACACCATGCCTGAAGGGGTTGTCTTGATAATAATGTAGAACCGAAGTTCAAGGCACATGCTATTAAGTAAATACAAATAGTGATGTGAATATACTATGTACATATATAACAATCTGCTGAGTAACAGCAGACAAATGCTATACATAGTGTTTTAAAAATTAAATAAATGGACTATAAATAAGAGTAAAAATAGTTTAACATTTATAATCATACATACTAAGAATACATGACAGTGGGTGTTAAATTATTGTCTGATGTATGAGAAAATTAATTACATGGTATTGTTGTGAAATTTCAGAAAATCTGTACATCCTAAAATCTGACTCTGATTTAATACAGCAAGCAGGAAGATGAATAAAAAAGTTGTATTGCCTCACCTTTAATAAAAAAAACAACACCCCACTGCCATTGAAATGACAGCCAAGACCTAATCTTGTTGGAGCCATTTAC
The DNA here is from genome assembly GCF_000690725.1 of Stegastes partitus. Lineage (NCBI taxonomy): Eukaryota > Metazoa > Chordata > Actinopteri > Pomacentridae > Stegastes > Stegastes partitus. The sequence goes on along the minus strand of NW_007577736.1, from coordinate 1,012,178 downwards.
CTCCATTATTCCCAAAAGTATTCAAATCAAATCAGTTAGCCACACGTTTGCACTGTGAGACATGTGTCTTGGTCACGATTAATAAAGTCAAGAAATGCTTGGTTGTCCACAGCTGAAAATAGTCCCCCTACAAATACATTATTGATTGCTGTTTGAGTAGCATCCATCCATCCATCCATCCATCCATCCATCCTTTGTACACCGCTTAATCCTCACTAGGGTCACGGGGGGGCTAGAGCCTATCCCAGCTGACTTAGGGTGAAGGCAGGGGACACCCTGGACAGGTCACCAGTCCATCGCAGGGCTACACTTAGAGACAGACAACCAAGCACAGTCATATTCACACCTGTGGATTATTTATGAATCACCAATTAACCTCAACATGTTTTTGGACTGTGGGAGGAAGCCAGAGAACCCGAAGAGAACCTACACTGCACGGGGAGAACATGGAGACTCCATGCAGAGAGATTCCAGGTGGGACATGAACCGGGGACCTTGTAGCTGCGAGGTGACGGTGCTAACCACCGAGCTACCATGCAGCTCTGTTGAGTAACATATGAAAAAACTACAGCACCCAGCTGTTTAGACATTTAGATACACAACAAAAGTGCTTGTAGCTTTATTTTAAAGGCTAATGAAGTGAAAATATTGATGGATGAACACATTGTTTTTTTCATTTATTTTTCTGACAATAAGAAAAATATAGATAAATAGTAGCCTTTGGGGGATAAAAAAATAAATAAATCTCTTAAAATACTAATACTGCACCTTCTTTTGTGTTAAAAGCTTCACATTTTTGCAGCTGTTCATTTATCTATACTGGTCATGACTAACATTTGACATTTATTTATCATGTCTGCTCTGAAATTACAGACCTGTCCTTCTCCATACTAGTAAAAATAAAATGGAATAAATCATAGATGAGGAAAAACATCGAATAAAAAGAAGTGCATAATGATGATGCAACACATAAATGGAAGTGCAGTGTTGGTCGTGTCACATATTACGAATAATAAATAAACTGTACTGAAAATCACATCTATGCGAGTATAATCAACGTTTTGCTTTTACGCAGTCACTGAACTGTCAGAACATTACTCCTTTGATTGTGCAATAACTGCAGGATATTCATGAGGTACTGTTTCCTAGCAACATAGTGTATGCACTGTGTGTAAGCTACAGTAGCACGTCTCTGATCAGTCATCACTAAGACAAAAGATGAATGAAATGTTAGCTGAATGTGAAATGCGGATTTTCAAGCATTGCCAGTACGTTTTCTTTACCCGCAGCCCTATTTTTTCCTTCCTACATACATTGAGAGTCACTTCTGTCTCCGTCCACAGTGAACTCGTTTGAGCCTCTGCAACTGACGCTGCCTCGAGATCAGGCTTTTTACAGTAACCCTCCGTTTGTGATGGTATACAATAGCACTGCTGCACAGTTGAGAGAGCTCGGGCACAGGACCCCAGAGAGAAAAACATCACTGCATTGCTTCTCTCAATACTGCTGTATATTGGTGCTCAATTCTAGACAAATGTGCTCCTGCGCTCATTCTGTCACCTGAGGGCAGTTTGTATTGTTTTGTCTTCAGGTGCACACAGGGATGAACTGTATCTACTGGATAAACATTTTATCTGTTTAGCTATTCATACTTGGACCAAGATTGTTTCAGTGCTTCATTCCACATCCGCTGCAGTCAGAAATAGTTTAACGGGTTAATGAAAATTAATTGGTTTTTGATGACTACAACCAAATTAAATTACTTTTCGAGAGCTTTCTTGCAAGAAAAGACTGTGAGCATTTACACTTTTTGGGCGACTTTGACATGGTTTCAATTGTCTTAGGGAAGTGTGCCAAGACCATTTCAAGAACACATGAAAGGATTATTAATTGCACTGTGATCCAGTCCTCGTGTGATGGGTTTTGTGTACGCTGGCTGTTAATATTTCCCACTGCTGTGTGAGCAGCATTTGAATTAATTTACTCCACTAATCTAAAGCAGCTGTCACTGCCACCGTGATCGCATAGCGATGAGGAGGTGTCTACGCTCAGGAGGAATGTTTTTTTTTTCAGCTTTATGTTGTCTGCTTTCACATCACGAGCATCATCAACAATGTAGTGTAAATGTACATTTCTAGAGTCATTTAAGTCATTAGCTAGTGTGGATGATCCTCTTGACCTCTGTATGAGCATTTGTATCTGCAATAACACAGCTGCGTGGAACTGCTAGATAGTTGTGTCCTCACAACAGCACACGCAAATGTTTTCCTGGATGTATTTTGCCACTGTGCTGCCGAATAACATCTCAAGTTGTCCTAAATATTCTTCAAGTTTCCTGAAAATTGCTGGCTTTCAGACTCACGCATTGAAGCAAGGAGAGGCCAGCTGTTGGAGGAATAACACATACTTGCCTGTCTTCTTCACAGTAGGGTGGGAAGTCGGTATTTTAGACACTGAAGTCTCTGATGAGCTGATGATTCTGATGGCGCCATCATTTTAAAAACAGTTTTCTTCTTGCCTCCCTGTTTTTTTGTCCAGGAACTAAGCTAATATTGGCAAATTTGCCTTATTGTTGGCTTTCTAGTTTTAGTTTACATTCTTCTGCCGTCCTTATTTCTTCATTTAAAAGTATTGTGTGCATCGTCAATATACATATTTTTTTATTTCTTCCTTACGAAAAAAATTGCAGATTAGATTTTCGTAAGATGTTAAAAACCTACATTTTTTTACTTTCGCATTTACTTGTTGGGATCTTCTTATTTGCTTTTGCTTGTGCAGTGCTTACATGTAATAGCATGTTACCACCACCAGCGCAGACACAGGCTACATGGATGCAGACTTGTTGAAGGACACAATTATATAACGTCACCTTTTAGCCATTTTAAGGCATGAAGGGATTGTTTTCATGATAAAAAAAAAAAACAAAACAAACAAAAAAAAAAACCTCTTAAAATGAAGAGAATGAACGAACGAACGAACGAAAGAACTTTGCTGAGGTTCTGGGGGTTAAAACAACGACCAGGGGGACTTTAAAACATCTGTGTTCATGTGTTGAATATACACTTAATCCTCATGTCATGAAGTGATAAATTCAAACACTACTCACCATATTGTTGGTTTGAGTTTAGCCTTATATCACTAGCAGCGTTAATGAGGCTAAAGCAGCATGTACTGTACCACTGATGCATTATGATCACCTTCCATTTGCTGTATTAGCGCCTTCCTTCTGTAATTTCACTGTGAAGAAGATGCACGAATTGACGAGTTCGTGTAGTTTGTCTAATGTGTCATCAGTTGTTGCTTGACTGTAGGGATTTACTGAGATGTGCTGAGGTGTGACAGAAGAAAGTGTCCAGTTATTTAATGCACCATGTGGCCTCAGACTGATCAATGTCTCTATTATACCTGCGCTGTTGTTGAAGTTACATTTAAATGAGAGTCTTCTTTGTGCAGGATGTGCTTGCAGCTTTTTAAAAACTGCACGTAACAGATATTGCATCCTCCTGTACATGTCTTATGAAGCAATTTTTGGATGTCTAACAGAGAAGCACCTGTACGTTCAGTCATTTTGTTCAGTGAGATCTTAGAAGTACTGATTATTGCGGTTTGTAGGTCTCGAGGAACAACATTAAAGTTATTTGCAGCTTCTCTTGGCCTCGGCCAAGTAATAATGTATTGATTTACAGATTTATTTTGTTAGTATCCCACATCAGTGCAGCATCTCCCATATATAGATTATATTTGGCTTCCACCCAGAAAGGTTTTTTTTCCCTTTTTTTTCTTTTTCTGTATTATCTGTGTAAAGTGTAGATGGACTAGAAAAATCTTGTGTGACCTCGTCTTTGTATTGAATTGTCTGCAGATACTCTCTGACAGCAAATGAGGACTGAACATCGATACATCGTTTTACTTAAATATCTCCATATAACACTGTGTTCGTTATTATTTCACCCAGAATAAAAGGATGATTTTTGTTAAAGCAAAAAACACAAAAAAACAAAAAAACCTGAGGAAGAATAAGCTCATCAGTGTGGTAGTTTGTAATGCGCAAAACCCTGTATTCTCATGAGACAGCCACTGCAGACACCTCATTGTGCCGTGGGAAGATGATGTATATTCGGCTGTGCATATTGCTGTAATCTAGCACTTGGGCATGCATTTAGCACTCTTGCTATGCAACAACTGTTATTTCCGAGGCTTTTGTACTGTGGGCTCGTCGTATCAGGGAGGCGTGGAAGAAGATGATAGATGCAGAGAGCTCGCTGCATGCAGAGGCCTTGGATTCAAGTAGGGGCTAACCATTCATTTTAAATAATTTCATGTTTCCTTCCACCAACTCTGCGTCCTTCCATTGCTATTATCAGACCAATTGTGGCAACATATTATTCAGAGGATGGCAACCATTGTCTTTTTTTCTCTTCGGGGCGTAGAAACTTGTTTTTAATCTGTATTGTTTCTTTACAACGGCAGTAAAATACACACACGCTCACACAGAAGCGCTGCCAATCATTTAGCTGAAGATAATTTAGGTTTGCTAATGTATCATTCTGGGTTTTAATCAGGCAATATACAGCACAAGACATGTATTGATAGTAATAACCTGTAAGGCTATAGTTCTCTCTATTCTTCTTCTTTTTTTCCTTTTTTTTTTTTTTTTAGCGATTCAAACCAGCTGATTTTTCCCCCTGAATCGCACAAACCCGAAAATGGACGTTGAAGTTTGAAAACATTTTTAATAGAAATAAAATTTTGTATAAAAAAAACTAAACATGCTTCACACACTTCATTAGTTTTCATGAGGTTTTACAAATACATAGTCAGATAGCCAGGCACTGTATCTTTTTGTACATTTTCCCCAATTTTAGGATATGTCAGGACATAAAGCAGACATCATCAATCTATTTAATAACATACATTAACTTGCCATTTAATTTGGTCAGCACTCACATTTTATTCTGCAACACAAATGGTGTTGAAAAGTAATACAGAGGGCGGCATGAGAAGCAGCATTGAATTCACAACACAAATGACCCCACAATGTTTTTTTCCCCCCCAAGACATTAGAGGGCTTTTTATACTGCACGAAACCAACTTTTAATCCGTTCAGCGAGCTCAGGGTGATGGATAGAGATATTGTATAGTTTTGCAATTAGATTTCCATTTGTCGAAAAGCCTTACAACTTCCTGACACCTCCTCCTTATCATGGGAGTGCCTGAGGAGGACATGTACAGTAATGAATTTTCTCGATAGCTGGTCCATTATGGATATCACCTTCAGGGCATATTGCACGATCCTCTCAAGGGCATACTTCATCTTAATTCCCCCTACTAATGGATCGGTACAGCTAAGCTTTACCCTTACACTAAGTACGTGTGACCAAGAGAATAGCTGGTGGCAGTGATGGGAGGGTCATCCTGGATGACAGCTCACAGTGAGATCTCCTGGCTAAAAAACACTGCTTATTTTAACCACGAGCCACTGTTTGAAAGCACATACAGGTATGCGGAGGGCAGTGGCAGCCTTGGGCTAGCTGGTAATACAAATCATGGCCTCACTTAAGCACAGATAAACAATCACTCACTAGACCTTCACCATTTGAGAACAGTTTTTAACGTACAATAGGCTCGGGCCCAAACAATTGTTAACAACGCTGCAACGGAGTTTAAACGCATTCCAAATATATTATTTTTTCTTTTTCTTATTTATTTATTTTATTCATTTATTTTTTTTAACAACACAACACAGGATGTTGAAACTGGCATGCTCAAAATCGGCAGAGACCATCTACATATGTGTAGTCATTCTTACGAAACTCAGCGGCGACCTTGAAGAGGAAATAAAAATACACGGAGTCTGGTGTGGATCTGTTGCATTGTTGAGGTGATTACCAGTCATTTCCAGTCATTTTCGCTCAGGAGACCGGAATACCTTTAAAAATTATAAACAAACACCAGCCCCCTCTCAGAAATCCAAGGACCATGTTTTCATGCCTTTTTGGTGTTGATTAATCCCTTGTGATGCCTTGAGGATTTTAAGATTAATTATTGTTCGCAAAACTGGCAGACAACATTGAGAACACCTGAACATATTCAGTTTCAGTCAGCGCCGCTCGAGATGACAGAGAAGTCTTTAAAAGAGGGCATAGCGGAAATGTAAACACTCAAAAGGAAAGCTCCATCCTTCAGTCTCCAGACCTCTGCCATGCAAGTATTTTTCACTTTTCTTTTTTTCATGTGTGTGTGTGTGTGTGTGTGTATTCTTGTGAGGCAGACAGAAGATGGAACCTTAAAATTGTACTGTTATCTGTTCTGGTCCCCTGCATTGTCCATCCCTGCATCTCTTTGTGGTCTCTCCTCGCCATGTCACGTCTTTGGGCAATTCTTCTGTGATCTCCACCCGCACAATAACACATCCATTTTTTTTTGCCAGCTGTGTGAATTTCCGCTGCATGTTTTTTTCTCCGCCAAGGTGGAAATCCTGAATTGTGATAAGAACCTTTGTCCCTTAGATTGCATGGTTGCTGTAGCTGATGTAGGTTTGCTTTGTCGAGAAAGCTGAAAGAGAAGAATAAGAAAGGAGATTGAGACTCAAATGGAGTTAGGGTGACCTATTGTAACCCTTCAGATGAGAAGGAATTGACCATGTGGGTGTTTTTGTTTATCCGTGCTTTCCTGGTTTAACAAATGTGAAGATGAAACATCACCTAATAGCTGGGGATTTGTATTCAGTTCTTGACTGGTTCTCATGTCACACTTTAAGATTAATGCCAATAATTCCTAAACATTCCGTAAGTCTGTGACAATATTTTTTTCCCCCTCAGGAATTGATTAAACTATCTACAGCGAGCACCACCTCCTCCTTTTTCCTGCAGATATCAGGACTCAACTTTCCAGTTGTCTCCCCAGACCATGTTAGCTGATTCGCTGAGGTGGAGCAGATAAATCCTGACATATCGCCACCACATCTCAGCAGTTGTGGGAGCTGGCCCAGACAGGAATTTTTCAATTTCATCAAGCCATATATCCACAGTGGCGATGACAGTGACAAATGGTGCTTATTCAAATAGCCATGCACCATACAGCCTCTGTAAACGGTAACCCCATCAGGGTAAATTGCTGCCGGCTATCAATTCTGCATCTTTGCCTTCTCGCCACTTATTGTAACAAAAAGCCCTATTAACCCTCCACAGAAACTTAAAGCAAGAATGAAGTTAATGTTTCTCTGTTTGTTTACATGGAGCTATTTTAGCTGATGGGCCTCCCGGCATTGTGCCATTGTCACTGCTCTGCATTGTCATACATTTTATATTGATTTCTGTTTTTGTGTAAACAGTAAATACAATGTCAGCTGTTTTTATTCTTCTATGAAAGGAAACATTTCTCACCGCTGCTGGTATTAAAAGTAAGGGGAAAAAATACAGCTTTAAAATGTGTGACAAAACGCTCGATTCCTTCCAAGTTCGGGGCCAGACGGAGGGAATGCATCTCTGTTGACAGACGTGACCGATTAAAACCTCTTCCTGCCAGAGGCAAGCAGAAGAGGAGCGTTTTGGACGTCACATGAGTAATTTCTGCTGACTCAATTGCTGAAGTCATTATTTACTTCACTTGTATAAATCCAGAGTGTGTCATTGATACAGTAGTGCCAAGCACTTTTATTGGTATTGAGATTAGGAGGAGGAGGTGCACGCTGAGATATTCAGCTGCCTCAGAAAGGAGAGTCAGATGCCTGATTATTTATTATGTGTTTAAAGTCTGGCTGCATCCAATGGGTTCTATTACTGAGCTCCTGATTATTGTTTTGGTTAATGGTTTATCTGTATTATGCCAATTAACAGTGACAATTGCTGATCAGTTTCCCAGAGCCCAACGTGATGTCTTTATATTGATGTTTTGGCCAAAGTTTTTGTTTACATTTATGTAAAATAGCAAAAATGTCCAGATTCTTACATTTGACAGCCAACAAATGTTTGAATTAATTGGGGCATAAACTCTTTTATAAAGTAAACCACAATCCAAATTTAAAGTGGCAATAGACAGTTTGTGGTTGTTGGTTTTTTTTTGTTTGTTTGTTTTAATTAATCATTTTTGAGCAAATATTGACTGCGAAATGTAATCGCTTTAGAATAATGACACCATCTGTGTTTTGATTGGTTCCCAATAAACTCTGCTTTAACTATGCAATTCTATCTGCCAATGGAGCAAAAATCTTTACAGAAAATGGAGGCTTGATTTATAGTTAACAGAGCAACTTAAGTAACTGTAGAAACTCTGGCAAAAGGAAAAGAGACCAAGTTTGAAGACAAAGCGGAAGAGTAAAAGCAACCGAGGTGAGATAACAATAAACATCGGACAGGCATTCACTTGATGATGGAAAAGATTGAAAACAGATGTTCAGTTGGCATTATCTCTACGAGATCATAGAGTAACAACACCTGCCAGCATTTTTTTAAATGTAAAAAGGTGTTGTGCTAATTTGCCTTATTTGCCACTGAGATCAGTGTTTCTATTTCAGTTTAATTGCTTTTAGGACAGAATGTTATTGGTAACCTTGTTCCTCCTGCTACTGCTAACAGTCAGAAAACAAAGTGGTGTTGATTGTTTTGTGTACTGCATTGTTGGTAGGTGTGAGAAAACGGAACCCTTAATGAAACATCCGTAGTCAGATGAGAAGGTTGATACCACTCTCATATCTGTCTGTCTAATGTATGCAGCCACAGCTGGCAGGTGGTTAGCTTAGCTTACCATCAAAACTGGAAACAGTAGATAACTGCTGGCTTGTTTAATCGGTACAAAAATCAAAGCGTGAAAATAAAAAGTCTGTATTTCACGGTGTGTTATGTGGCACACTCTGGGAACAGCTGTCAAACAACCAGCAGGAACTTGAGGAAATCAGCGGGCCCAGCTGGGAAAAACTCCAACATTGGCCAAAAAAACTCCTGCATTACAAACCTGTTATTTGATAATTAATTAATCATTTCAACATGAGTTTGAATGGTGAACACATGGAAGTGGCGCTTTTGGTACGTGGAAGAGATCAAGGTATAGTTTCATGTGTAGCTGCTATATTTCATGAAATAGTAATGATGGAAGTGAGGTTTATGAACATCAGAAGGAACAAGAATCTCTGCGGACAAAAGATTCTGCTCAAAAGTAGAGTTGTAGTTTCATTGTTGAAATGCAGAATATGTTCTGTGATCCATTCCTTGGTGACTTTATCCCCCACACACATAATAACATTCACCACCCCTCACCCCCTGCTAGCAAATGAACAACAGTGCCACATTTACTGGATTCAATGAAGTGTTAAATAACATGCTCCACATCTGTTAATAAGTAATTCTTTTTTACTCTGCTTCCTATCATCGCATCAATTTGTTTGATTTGCAGACACTGAAGGACAAAGCATTCCTGAGGAAAAAAAAAAAGAAAAAAAGAAAAAGTACCAGCAGGTTTTTAGTCAAAGGTGTCCTCATTAGCATGCATGTTCTTACATTGTGTTTCGAGGCTTTCGCACAGCTCGGTCTTGGCTTCTCCATTGGGTCTGAGTCCGGCCTTGGGGTTGAACTTATTGGACATGGTGGCAGCGGTAACCACAGCCTTGAGGCTGCGTGTGCGCTTGGGCACGTTCTGCTCGGGGTGGAAGAGAACCACGTAGACCTTGGGCATGTAGAGCAACCCGAGGGACACAGAAGCACTCAGGCTCACGGAGATGGTCAGCGTGGTTGTTTGGATATACATCTGGAAGAAATGAAAACACCACACGTACACAGTGCAAACAGTTTAACCCTGATTTTGCATAACAGGTTTTTCTATATAGGCAGCGGTCTGTACAGTACAAGTGGCATCTGCCATGTATCATTATAATTAGAGCATCCAATGACCCGTTTGCTGGCCAAGCTGTTGTTGGAACCGTTTCTGCTGTGTCCAATGGACGCTTCAACACTATTTAATGCAAGTGATGTGATGAAACTTTTTTTAAATCAGCATCTCATCTGCTTTTATGGTGCGTGTGCCGAACCAGACAAGGCCACCGTGTTTGTTTAATTTTCTGCCATGCTAGTTTTAATACGGCCATCACGTCAACCTGAACACAAATTTGAAAACGCCAGTCGATTGGATCCTATTCTGACTCATAACAAGGAGGCCCATAAAACTGAAACAGGCTCATGAAAATTTTACACATGGTCAAATCCTCCAAATCATGGGGGAGGGCAACACTGAGCTTCACCCGGACTCATTCTGTTTTAATTGTTTGCAAAGCTGCAGTAAATTAATGAGACATCTTCGGGGAAGCATTAAAGAAGGAGTAAAGCTCATGTAATTTCTGTACATCATACTATGCTGTGACTGATTGACTGGCCATTAGAGAGGAATTAACTTGTAAGTTGTGTAAGAGAAGTTACAGGAGTCCTTTTACAGACTGGCTGATGAGGGAAGTGCTGGTAACAGGCAAACAGTTAGATATTAAAAACACATTAGGCCTTTTACTTTCCCTACCACCTCCATAGAAAGTCTCAAGTGTTTTCTGCTCTTTATTGTTACTGCAGCCTTTATGTAACAGTAATATTTACATCACAGTGAAGAACTGCTCCTGTTGGCCTCTGCTGAGTTATAATTCTCTATCAGAGAAATTGGGAATTTCCGACACTGATAACTGTGATATCGCCCACTTGATGTAAAGAACTACACAAGGTGTCATCAAACCCCAAGCAGATGCTAGAGTTAATAAAGTCCAAACATCGCACTAATAAAATTAATTGAACTAATTTGGAAGGAGCCATATTCTTTGTGTATGTTCATTTGTTACAAACAACAAGAAATTATCTAATATAGGCTGTTTATTTGGTGTGAATACAAGGTCAGCAGTTGTAGGGCAAAAGTATGGAGTGCTGTCAGAATAATGAAAGCTTTTATGTTCTGAGAATCCTGCTAACATTGTGCAACAAAACTGATGGTGATATTGTACATCATGTTTAGTCCATGAGGCCTCCATTTGTTGGACTGTTTTGGGCTTAAAATGCAACTGTAGTGGACTAAGGAGCAGAACCACAGAGCTTTGCAAGGCGCATTCCAAAGCAACACATGATAAAAATAATCATGTACTTGAAGTTGTGCCAGTAGCACACACGTCCAGCATTATAGAGTGAAATCAGTAATTATTTATAGAGCTGCAAAACTTAGTTGTCAAATCTAGTGAATATCTTCTCACAGTTTGCTAGCTGTGAAATAACATTAAAAAAAACAAAACAGGTGTTTGCATACAGCCTGGACTCTGTAAATGGGGAAGAACAAAAGTGTCTCAGACTGCTCCACACAACACTATTCCAGCCTGTCCTGTGCACCTTCAACTTTGTGTCCAGAGACCCTTTCTCAGAGCTGTAAATTTGGTAGGAAACCATTTGATAAGACAGATAATCCAAAACTTTCATCCAAATGGAAAACATAAGTGAGATGTTTACTCCAAAATGACCACTCATGGCCCTCTTGGAGACAACAGGACGTCTCCTACCTCCACAAGAACCTGATAAGAGCATAAAGTGGCAATTGTGAGAATAATTACACCTCTGGAGAAAAGGAGATGACATTCTTCACAGTGACCTTTTGACCTTCGTCTCCTTCGGAAACCCAAAACTTTCTATACAAGAATTAACTGAACACTTTTAAATCCTCAAATGACAGAAATTCGACATCACCAGAGTGATGATCCAACATCTAGACTCTGTAATACCAGGTCATCAGGACCAGCATCTAAGAACACTTCAGGTCTGAAGTGTGAAGTGCTTATCCTAAGCATATATACTTCTGAAGTCTTATTCTTCCTATTGTTGAATGCATATGCTTGTGTTCTTAGTTATAAGTTTACTTTAATGTATCCTGTATTCAAACAGTTTGTGTGCATGTTTACATTTTGACATTATCTCAGGAACTGTACGACAGAAACAAATCATGTATGATATCACTTTAATCACATGTTTTGTTGGTTTTCATCTTAGATATTTAACCATTGAAATTATATGTTTAAGAAATGAACTGAATTAAGTTGTAAAGGTATGTGACCTCTAGTGAGGATTAAGCGGTGTATAGAAAATGGATAGAAATGGATGGTATGTGACCTCTTGTGGACAGTGAAGTTACATGATTGGTTAGATGCTAATTTGAATTTGACTTCAAAGCTTTCTGTATAAAAAAGAAAGTCCCTGGAATGCAATGCAGGTTCCTTTTACTGGTTTACTGGGCTTCCAGCAGGGCTTTTTCTAAGATTTTATGAGCTGTTGCTACTTTTTAACTGGAGTCTTTCTACAGTTTAAGTTGGGTTTTGATTTTTTATGTTTTACTTAAAGTTGGACTTCTTAAGTTAAATTTTGTGATGCAACAGAGCAAACGGTTTCTTTGTAACTATGAGCTTTGACTCTTAGTGTTTTTACTTTGACATTTTTCCACAGAACGATGCAGAGGTACTGTCTTGTCTCTGTGTTTCTGAACCAGTTCATCCAGCAGATCATCACAGCAACACATCCTGCTGCAGCCTTCTCTCCCTACAAAGGCTATGCAAGTATCATTTTCCTTTTGCTAAACAGGTGAATTTAGACATTCCTAAGTGATTTCAAATTGATTACTGCTCTACCAACTGCTTTCAGCGATGATCACAGTTAACTAATTAGTTGTTTTTTGTTTTTTTTTACCTTATATTTAACAACATTTGGTCAACATTTGATCTGGGGCTACAACTAACAACTATTTTGCTACTAATTAACTATCTAGCCTAATATTTTTGCTCTTAAATGGCAGAAAATATTTTTCCAGAGCCCAGGGTGTCTTCTTCAGATGTGCTGTTCGGTCTGAGCAACAACCAGAAAGTCCAAAGATTTTCATTTTGTAGTAACATAACAGAGAAGTAACAGTAAATCATCACATTACAGAAGCTTAAAGAAGCAGATGTTTGGCATTTTGACTGAAAAAAAAAAGAAAAGAAGCTAAAACGATCAAAATAGATGCTGACTGATTGTTTCAGCTCTAAATTGATCAGTAAGCAACAAAGTCTATTCTGCAATGAAGACAGTTGTTCCAGCATCTGGTCTGTATCTGTCGCTATGAGAAATAACACAAACTTTGGCTTATTTTTATTTATTTTCTAACTTACATTTCTCACATTGCCTCGAGCAGAAGCTTTTTGTTTTTCACAAAGGAAGACTCGTGTTTTTTTGTCTTATTAAGCGACTTTATTAAACAGCTAAAAAAATTATAATTCCCTTCGATTTAAAAATAACTTTAATAAGGGCTACATATGTCTTATTTTCTCTGTAGAAAAGGGCAACAGATTTTCAATATGAAACACTGCTGTGGGCAACAGTGATGTGAATCCCAGCGTAAATGAGTGGGTGCAGGACTGGAAAAAAAACGTGCAGTGTGTTATTGTTCTTACCATAAGGACTGATTTACAACTGTGAATAAACCACAGCTGACTTAAGCATTCAAATATATAATTTAACGCATATGTGCCAGCAAATGAGAGAGTTATTTCTTGTGGGCACAGCATTCGAATCAGAATCCCCTCTTTCATCTGGCTTTTAATTGTGCGTATTTAAAAAGATGCTACCTTTCGAGCCGCAGCTCCTTCTTTTGACTGGGTGAGTTTTCCCCCCGTAGGTTCCTGCTGTTTTTTTTTCATCAAAGCAGAGCAGCGTTTAGCGTTCCAGATGTGACCTCTGCTTGAATATCTTGTTTGTTTTTATTATTTGTGACTCTCCGTGGTGCTTTCCCTCCAGACTGGCTGAATCTCATCTCAGCCAGCCCTGGTACCATGTGGGACTGCTCGCTGGAGAGCAGAATGGAAGAATGGAGGCAGTATGATAGAGGGACAGCTGCAGTGGTCCCCTCCCAGCTGCAGAGAGTGTTAACCAGTGAACTGCTTGGGGCTCGGTTCACTCCTGCCTCAGGGACGGACTGTTCAACCCAAGCTGTTACTCACATAAACAGAAAAGTGCTCTGCTGCCTTTCACCCGAGAATAATATCTTCAAAGCCTTCCTCTTGGACATACTGGAAGATGGCGAGTGTTGGGTGAAGAAAAAAAAGCTGTAATTAAACATAACTTAAAGTAGAGCAAAGTAGTTGAAATCAGTGTCACAATGACACGAATATTTACCAATAACGCAGCATTATTCTTATTAATATGAGAGTTGCATGTTTGTTTTAATGTGTGCAGATTAATCCTTTTATTTTTTGGTCTGTAAAATATCTGAACCCTAATAATGTTTAGAGCCAAATTTAGGGATTAATGATGCTGTGTGCGACATTCAGGACTACTGATGATGTCACAAGAGCACCAGAATGTCCCCAAAACACCCCTCATCCCTTCATATTTCCTTTTTATTCTCGGTTGTATACACGAAGCAACACAAAATAATCGAGCCAAAACAGTTAGCCAATGTCAGCATTGTAAAACACATTGCTTGGCCATCATAGGATGTTTTCTACTTGGATAAAATGATCCTCACCTGCCTTACCTTCATGAACTGTGTGCATAAATTAGGTAAATAACATAGAGACAATAATTTTTTTGTTCTCAATCTTTGTTTTTCGGGAACTCAGCTGATTGCAGCATTTCCGCAGGCAGTGTCAACAGTTTCAAGGGGAGGGACTCACAAGCACTAACACGTACGCGCGGCCAGGCCAACTGCCAAAACATCGACATCACTTCACTATATCTCTACATGGCAAATCATTTTTTGCTGCTATATTAACACTACATTTTTGTTTACAATCTTGCAGAAAATGTATATTTGTAGTCTGGGATTCTGGAGAAAGACTGATTTGATATTTAGCTAGTTACCATATTTAGATAGTTAGCATGTGCCAGAATTACCGTTCCTCCCACTGCACCATTTCCCTTCCTCTTGTGCACGAGCTTGAATGTGCACTGGACACCCTGCGATAGTGTTGTGTGGAGCAGTGTGAGACACTTTTTCCCTCCCATTTCCCATTTACAGAGTCAAGGCTTTACGCAACCACCCTGTTTGTTTCACAGCTGGCAAACTGTGAGAAGATTTTCACTGAATTTGACAACTAAGTGTTGCAGCTCTATAAATAATTACTGATTTCTTTCTATCATGTCACACGTGTGCTACTGGCACAACTTTAAATGCATGATTATTTTTTTTTATTATTCCCATGATGCACTGGGCTTCTCTCCTCTCCTTTCCTCTTTATAATTATACATATGTGTGTGTATGTATGTATATGTTTCTATAGTTGCCTATCACCATTACATATGACTAACTCTGTGACTCCCCCCGAGGTTCTCCTGCACCTGCTCTCTCTGTGGATGTCTCTGGATCTGGAGCTCCTGAATTACAGCCGCTGGCCTCACCTTCTGCATCTTGCTCCCCCCACCATGATGCCTCCTGTTACAAAAGGACAATAAATTCTAATAACTTGTTTAACTGTAAACTAAATTGTATAATTCATCCCACTCTCACCCTACCGGTCGAGGCAGATGGCCGTCCCTCCCTGAGCCTGGTTCTGTCGGAGGTTTTTTTTCCCCTGTGGGGGTTTTCGGTTCCTTCCCACTGTTGCGGACTGCTTGCGGACTGCTGAAGCTTATAGGAAATCCAGATGCTTTGGATTGTTGGGTGTTTCTGTCTCTGCCTTTGTGAAGCGCTATGAGATGACTGTTGTTGTAAATATGCGCTATACAAATAAAATTGAATTGAATTGAATTGAATCATAGATTAATTGTATGTGATCCAAGATGACGTCCTCAAATCTATTGTTTTGTTCAGTCAACAGAGCTAAATGTTTACAAAGCGAGCAGTCAGCTGTCACAGTGGAGAAGCTGAATCAAGGACATGTTTCTTGAAGCTGATACAAGTATTGCTATTTTAGGCCTCATAATGATAATAATGTATTAGTTGATTTGTTTTTTACTTAATAGACACAAGACCTGTTTTTAAAATTAATTGTGACTACATCATTGACATATTGGCACATTTCACAACTGGGGGCGGATAAAAACACATTTTAGCACTTTCAATAGACAAACAATGTTACAGCAAACTGACAACACAGTTTTTTTTGTTTTTTCTCAGACACGTTTGTCATTTCTCTTATGTTATTAATTATCAACCAATTCATTGCAATCTAATTCACTTATTCATTAGTCTTCCTCAGTTTGCCCATTCAGTCTCAGCACAAGTCTGCCAGAAGTTCATATTAAATTACTGCCTAAGCCTTACTTGAATTCAATATATTCTTGTCTGGTATTTCATCAGATAACATCAATGTGCCACTTGAAAAGAAACCTCCAGCCCCTTTCCACTGCCTCGTGAGGCTCTGTTAGCTTACAAATGGAGTCCTGTTTTCAGTGTCAGACCGAATCCAGTATTCAATCCATTAATTTGCTTCCTACTGATTGCAGTGCACCTGAGCATTCACTGACTGGAGCTCATAAAGGAGGGTTGCTGTAAATCTCACACTCCTATCGTCACATTGCTTCTGCAGATCTCGCCTTAGGTAAAAACATGACATAGAAGAAGCAGCTCACGGCAGCTTTGGTGACTGAACTAGATGCAAGAAAAACAACGGAGTGTATCAGCACATATATGAGAGGAGTTTAAAAAAAAAAAACATCCTGCATCTCCACCTGCAGAGAGTGCAGCACAAATCAGTGAGAATGTCTACCAGAGCTGAGAACGTAAGAATAATTCGAAGGTTAATAAATGTAAACAGATTCTATTTTCATTCGGAGACTCTAGAGAGCTTCTGCTTCAGGATGCAAACTATCAAATTCATTTAAACTGCATAATTCCCATTCTACATTAAGCCACTGTGTTGTTTTGCAGCATGCTATGGAAACATTCAGCAGAGAGGCTTGCTGCAAGAGAATTCACTATAATTGCGCTCTAATTAAGCCAATAAACAAATAGGAGCCTTAGGGGACGTAATAATATAGCTTCATGAGAGAATGTCATTTATAAAGATCACAATTCTTTGGCGTTGATTAGCTTCATGGCCTGTTTGCCCATTATTAGAGCACCCAGAGGTCAACAGCCAAGACCGAGAGCGCTGCAGAGCTGTAGGCCTAATGAATGTAACAACTGCTCTGTGAAGTTCAAGATGTTGCTCAGCTTCCTCCGCTCCATAAACATCAATCTTCATTATTAATTACTGGGCCTGCGGGACATTTCTGTGAATAATGCTGTTTATCTTACGACTGTGAACAGACAAAGAGAGAAATTCAAAGGAGCGGGGAATGGGGGGAGTGATAACAGGTAAGCGAGGATGAACGCCAAGCGCGCACTGTCACAAGCACACTCCTGTCTGACTCTGGTCTTGTTGAACTCGCTGCAACTCCCACTCTTTGTCTGACTAGTGAACTAACAGCAGTTTTTTTTTTTGTTTTTTTTTTTCCTTGCCATTTTTGTTGACAGTGCCAATAGTGTGATGGAGACTTCATAGCGAAATAAACAACACCACTCAATTCATCAGTCCATTCATGCGCTGTAATGTGCAGCACCTCTTTGTGTGGGCTGATTGAATTTGAACCGAGCCTATTGTGCTCTCGCTCTCGTTCCCATGCCTGCTATTGTCTGACGCCCCTCCTCCTGCCTCTGTCTTTGAGACAGCCGCTGATTTAGACAGTTTCTCCAGGTAAGCAGGTGCCACGTCTACCCGCGAAGCTAGCACAAAGTGTGGTGATGGCGCTCCATAGATAGACCAGATGTCCTCGTTTGAGTGATAGAGAAAGCCTCCCATGCCATTCGTTACATTTATCCTGGCACCAGATGACAAATAAATGACTGTGCTTGTAATGCCGAGGCAGAGGCCTGCTGTAAACTGGTGATGAGCGCATAGGAGGCTAGATAAGGTAAATCAAGACCCGGAGCTAGTGGAGCATTTAATTGCGCTGAAAGACATGTCAACGTGGGCTGTGAGGCTTTGTAGGGCCTGTCATTTACAGTATGATGATTATGAGGTGTGTTTGCTTTGACATGTTCATTTCTTAAATAGGAACACTGTTTATGTAACAGCTCAGCGAATCAGTCACAGGGTTTGTTCTTCTTCACAAGGTGTAGGACGGCACAACTGGTTACCTTTGCTGTTCAGCCAATAAGTTTTCGTTGATTGTGACTGCACGCAAGCAAGACCTGGTTAGGATTTGCTCAGTTGAAGGGTAACTACAGCCAAAAATATAGCTAGAAGCCTCTTTTGCAGCAAATTTTTAAAACGTGGCCCTTTGAGAGAGTCGCAGCATTGAAACCTGTGTTCTAGCAGCTCTTCTCCTAAAGGCTCTCTGGCGTGTGCCTGTACATATCCACAGCCATGCAGTTTATCACAGTTTGCATTACTGTCCAAGCCCTTTTATTTTATTTTCTTTTTTTATACTCTCAATACAGCACAGTTATTGGCAGGCCCATGTGATACCCCATGCAGAGGGATAAATCCATTTAATATACCTTGTTTTTCTTTGTGCCAGTGCTTATCACTCTTGCTAATATTAGCCCCATCAACGTGTGAGAGGAACCAACTGAGGCCACAAGTTGCCAGCGCTGTACAGTTTACACTTGGTGCAGCAGATGCGGCAAACATTTACAAACATGATAAGAGAACAAAAATCTATGTCAAATGTGTCGTTTCATGTTACGGTTATGAAACAATAATCTTCATGGTTGGAAATCCTATGAATTCCCTCCTTCACTCTTGAGGGCCAGGAGCAATCATAATTAGAAATGGACTAAGTATTAAGGGGGGAAAAAATGCCATTTTTCTGATTATTGGTTTTGACATAAACTGTTATTGAACTCAATCTATGAGTAAACAGGAGAGCATTGCCGTTGCAGTGTCACATGACAATCAAATGTCATCACTCCTATTCCCAGTGTACATATTGAGTTACAGTCATCCTTAATAATGAAGAAGCCTCGTTATGAATTACAGGTCTTCTGCTATTACGTGCTGTTAATATGCAATGTTTGATGTCTGAATGTGTAAATTTAGTAATAGTAATTCTTATCAATGAACAAAATTATAAATGAAAGACACCCTGTTATTACATGTTGTTATGAATAACGTGTAATGTATATTGGTTCCAATGTATATCGTTATCAGCCTTTCTCAAACACCAATAATCAAATGCAACAGGGCTTTGTCATTTCTTCTAAAAACATTTGAAGCCTTTTTTGTGAGGACAGGGTTCTGCATGGTCTGACTTGGCTTAACTATCTAAGAGTGTGAGCTAAATTAAGTTTTTCAGACTCAACACTCAAAGGCCCTTTTGGTTATATATTAAATATGATTATTCTCTCTCAAATGAGGAAAGAAAAAAAATGTAGGACATTTCCCTGAAGCTAAACTTCCATTCTGTGTTCCATTTTGTGTCTTACCTTAATGTAGCTCAGAGCAATGGTAGAAGTTTTCAAAATGATAAAAGTAAAACTATCCTCCAGCCATTGTATGTACAGCTTTCTACAGGAAATCATAATTAATGAGTGACTCATATAATTTGAGGCAAGAAAAGGAGTGTTTTACATTAAGCCTGGATGGGAGAAGTTTTTCAGGGTTTGTAAATTAAATTCATCTGAGGTGTAGAAGAAGAAACACAAAGTAGAACTTCACGTACCCTTCAAAGATTTTCCTTCGTTTCTATTTTACTATTCAGAGCCATGCTAGCTAATGGATTACCTCATCCTCCAAAAAAGCAGTTCAATCTCTCTGTGATTGTATAATTCTCTTTCATCTTCAGAGAGAGGAGATGGAATGATTAAACAAAGAGCTCCCTGATATCCATGGCTGCTGTTGACATGTGACTTAAGATGTGCAACACTTGCATTAAAAAATAATGTGGGCTTTGTACTTGGACTACTGTGTATGCTACGTGTGTGATCATCAAGAATGTATAGTGATAACAGCTGGCATTTTAGTATACTTCCCTGAAAATATTTCAGTAAATTTAACATTAAACAACCAGCATCCATTAAGCTCAGCAGGTCTCACCTTGTTTTTAACATGTAGCTGCTGTTGTTTGCACTTTAAGTGTTTACCCCAGTGAATATATGGGGTGAGAAAAGGCCAATATGCAGATTCACAGTAATCTGGACTTTGGGCTATTAACACAATATGCAGCACATGAAAATCAGTCATTGTACTGCTGGTCACATATTGCATTATTAATGTAATACAATTGGCTGCAGTCATATGCAGATTTCCTGCAAGGCTGTAGACTATAAAAATTATTTTAGGATGCTTAGCGCAACACAATGCACGTTCTTAGTCTCTCAAGAATGTTTTTTCCACAAAGCTAACTATCACAGCCAGTTTTCCAGGCCAGCATTTTGATGCATTGTTTTGTTTAATCCCAAAGGGGAGGAGGTAAGGATTAATTTGTTGCATCTGTCAGACCCACGCTGGCACCGCTGATAGTGTCCATGCCAGTTCGAGGCTTTCCCTTACCAACGTCCTCTCTTGTAGCCACTGAGCCCCTTTTGTTGCACTGCCAAAACACCTCTTTCAGCTACATCTACACATTTCTACTGTGTCGCTGTTGTACCCCTTTGGCTTTTTACCCAGACTGTGTCCTCTGAATGTGAGGTCCGAGCCCAACCTCGATTTCCATGTTCCTTTTGGATGCTTGACCTGTGTCCTTCCAGTGCTCCCACTGGATGTGATCCAGGGCCATGGTTCACAAGGTCGGGTACATTGATTTGACATGGGGATACGAGTGTGAGCTTGTGTTTTTGTAAACAGTTCATGGGTTGCTAATGCGCTGTGGCATACAGCCGTCACATATATGTGAGTCACAGGCTTGCGTGCTGCTTTGAGAGTTATTATGCATTCATGTTACTGTCTACACTTGGTAGATTGTGCATTCACAATCTGAAACCTCCACATGACGTCCCCTTCTTAAGTTTTTGTTTCAGCTGCTGGGGTCTAATAAATTAATTTCTATAATTGTTGTTGCCATACAGTAAACCAGTGTAGCATTTGAATACACTGACATACAAATTTATAGATTGCTGAACTGCAGTTTTAGGTTTAAAATGAGTAATACTGCAGTTTAAAAAAATATTTGAATGAAAGTACAAAGGTTATAACCGCAAAATGAACTGTCAGTTTTTTGTTTTTTTAATATAGTGTATTATATTAATATTTATGCATTAACATGCAAACGAATTCATAATGTAGAATATTTTATAGGTGCCTAATAGATTCCTATAAAAGTTTTCACCCCCCTTGAAAGTTGTCCCTTTATAATAATTTTCAACATTGAATCTTGATCCATTTAATTTGGCTGTGTTGACAAGAATTTGCACAAAATACTTGTTCATGTCATTCGACAAACTGATTTCTACAAGGTAACGTTAACTGATTAAAAACATAAAACGATTGCATAATTATTGACATTACTTCGTAGAAATCTGTTTTCACTTTGACATGAAAGAGTCTTTTTTTTTATCATTTCTTGTCAAAAACCCAAACTAGATTAACCATGATTCTCCTGTAACTTTTTATTTTGTCCTTGAGAACTGCTGTGTAGTTTGACTTAAACAAGATAAATACTAATTATTCAATTAAAACAAACCAAAACAAGTAACTCTTGTTTGAACTTGTCACAGCTGATAGACACAGGCCACCTCTGCAAGGGGTTACTCTTCCTTTGTTTTAAAGGGTCACAAGCCAACAAAGCTTGGGAAGCACTGATTTAACTACAACAATGTATCACATTTATTTGTTAATTATATGCTTTGTCTGCAAAAGAATGCTCTCGGTTAGTACACATATCTTCGAAATTGTAAATTAAAGTGTCTCACCAAATGTTCTTCAGTCTTGCACCACTGCAACTGTGCAGTCATTTGTTCAAAATGTTTCCCACATGTGTATTAACACAACATCCCTACAATAATAAACATGACTTTCAAACACTTTCATTAAGAAACCAAGCAGAAGCAAACAAAAAGACTAGGTGCTGCATGTTTGAGAACAAACTGGCTGAGAAAAGAATAAAACAGAAGTTGTAAGCTTACTTTTTCTGTAGATTGTGAAGTGCCAAAGAAGATTGGGATGAATGCTAGCCAGATGATGCAGGTGGTGTACATGGTAAAGCCAATGGGTTTGGCCTCATTGAAGGTCTCCGGCACCCCTCTGGTTTTAATGGCGTAGACTGTACAGGTGACCATGAGCAGCATGCTGTAGCCCAGCAGGCAGATGAGAGACAGGTCAGAGATGTCACACTTGAGCACACCACGAGCCAGCACTGGGTTAGACGTCCTCTGGTCCTCATAATCAATAATAGCCTTGGAGGGATCCACAACAAACCAGATGCACACCCCGAGCAGCTGCACTGAGGCCAAGGTGAATGTGATGACTAGCTGGGAGGCCGGAGAAATAAACCTGGGCGCGCTCACAGACATAGTGCCCTGCTCGAAGATGCGGTAAATACGATTGGTTTTGGTGAGCAGAGCAGCATAACTGATGCTCATCCCTAGGCCCAAGAAGATCCTGCGCAGGGAGCAGATCCCTACATCGGGGGTGGAAATCATCAGGAATGTTGTGGCGTAACAGAGGAAGATGCCAGTTAGCAGAACGTAGCTCAACTCTCGGCCTGATGCTTTCACAATCGGAGTGTCGTTGTAGCGGATGAACGTGACCACCACAAACAGAGTGGCCATGATGCCAAGGACTGCAATAAGCACAGGGATGACTGCCCATGGAGAGCTCCACTCCAACTTGACAATGGGGATTGAAACGCAGCCTGTGTGATTCTCGTTGGGCCGCAAATCAAAGCGACACATCTTACACGTGTAGGTGTCTGCCTGGTACTGATAGCCATCGCAGCGCTCGCAGTGCCAACAGCAAGGGATGCCCTTCACAATCTTCTTGCGCTCACCTGGCTGACAGGGGTGGCTGCAGATTGAGGAAGGGATCTGACGGACACCGCCGGGCCACTGCATCGAGCGAACCTATGAAGGAGGCAGAGGAAAATAGATAGGCACAGAAGGACACACAGGAAGAAATAAAAACTGTTCAGCAGAGATTTATCATATTCAAAGCTCACTGTATCCTGTGCAATGGAAGCGTGCAGAGGCAGCAAGTTTTATTGATCTGAAAAAATCCTCAGCATCTGGAGGTCAAGGACATTCTAGAGGGTGGTTACTTCTTGTTTGGGTGTTTGGCTGAAGTATCTGTATTCTGTGTTTTATGTATTTATTTGGGTGAGGGGGTGGAAAAAGGTAACCTCTGTGTCAAATCAAGCAGTCCTCTAAGATTCAGCAAAATGTTTCAGTGGGAGGTCGAATTATCTGAAGGGCAAGATGTGAGAGCAAAAGGGGGGGAAACCCATTGTTTGCTCTGCAGCTGTTGGCAGAGGTTCTCTATCTTTGGCTTACGTAAATGTTTGTGTTCAAAAATTAATCGATTCAAAGACACTTTTCAAGATATTCCTCTTCTTTGTGGATTTCCCCTTGAACAAGCACACTTAGAAAGATAAATTAAATTTGTCATTTCAAACAGTGTCTTCTCTTTTCAAAGTTATCAATTTTACTCAATTGTGGCTGTTCGTTCAAAGCCAGTAAATGTGTCTTTAAATGTGCGCTTAATTAACAACTCAAAGAACACTAATTAAATACTGCCGGCTTTAGACTCAGAACTGGCACGTTTCACAGTAGGTACCCACGACAAACCTCACTTTTTTTTCCCTTTTTTCTTCCACTGCATGTTGTTGAAGGAGGTGAAGAAGACAAAGCTACTCTCAAGCTGCTTCATGTGTTCAATTGTAGTCTTTTGCCTGCCCAAGGCCTCCTCTTCATTTTGCGAAAACATAATTTGTTTGGTTCCTTTATGTAATTTACTGTTATAATACTGTTACTTCATCACGCTGCCTGCCCACAGTATTGTTTTTGGAAGTCGGTGATGCCGTCTGGGGAGATGATACTAAATATGTCTGTCCTTAAGCTCTCCTGGCTTTCTTTTCATCACAGTCTGCCCTGTTAATCATTTAAAGCTCCCTCTGGATATTTACACCTTTGAAGATGGAACTAAGCACTATCAAATGGTTTGGGAGGAGTTGGTGATCTCACACGCAGCTGCAGAGCTCAGAAAACCTTTCAGAGGATTTTCATTGCAAACACTGACACAAACAAACACTTGTAAAAGGCATGGAATAGAAAAGGGCTCACATTCAGATGGAGCTGATCCGTCCAGTGTCCAATGATTTTGTATTCGGCTGTCCGGTTTCTTATCTGGTATTGGTAGATCTCGTAGCGTCCAGGGGCATCTCCGTTTTCGTTGAAGAGCACCGGGTTGCCAGCTATGCCTAAATAAGAGATTAAGACCATGATTATTTATAGCACTTTATTAAGTTATTTTTTTGTGTGTAGTGAGCATTGGTCTGTGAGAGCAAACTAATGTGTTTCCATTTTTACATGTGAATGTGCAAGATGTTCCATTTCAATTTGGAAAGAAGAGAATATATTCTTGTGTAGTGTAACCACATTACAGTCAAATGTTTTCTGGGAGACCATAAATACATTCCAATCTCTTTTTGCTTGTGTACAATTTATGTTAACCACCAGTTCAAGAAGTTGTTTCCCATTTATGTAGAGGCGTAAGACATCTTACTCATCAGAAACCAAAACAGTTTATACTGTTTTAAAGTGGAAAACACGACACGGTTTGTCTAGTTTCTTCCAGACTTCTGAATCACCGCCGGCTACGTCTATGTTCAGTTCAGACATTGACAGCATAGGTGTCTGGTAATTTGTTGATTGATGGCTGTTTCCACCAATCTGCAAATGTCTTCAGGGTTGCAGGTAGAATTAAAAATGAGGATAGCTGGATCCATGAAACTAAACAAAGACAACTGAGTCTAATTATCAGACTCGATCCTTTATAAAGTGTTCTTGTTTCCTCATCTTAATAATACCAGTCGCTATACACAAATGATATAGAAAGAAATCTTTTCTGAAAAGCAGACAATAAATGTACAGAAATGCTACTGAAGATTACCTAGGATTTTGCAAAATTGTCAAATATCAACTTTTTTCTGGCACTATAAGGTTGCGAATTGTACAAACATGGTGTGCAGGTATGGACCCAAGAGCTGCCTTTTAAAACCTGCTCTGTTATTCCACACAGAATGAGATTCTACTTATCATGACTTTGGTGCCAGCACATAGCCATAGCCGCTTTAAAGTTCAAATCAGCAGAGTTGATATATGAATTGTTTAAATAAGCCCAAATTTCTCTTTTCCAAAAGTTGTGTGCCATATTTGCTGCCTCAGAAAAGGAAATAAGGGCCGGATTCATGTAACTTTACAGCTAAAGTGGAAAACTACCGCATATTGTATATAAGCTGAAGTATTGCTTGAAAATGCTGCAATATTCTGTCTGGTTTAAGTCTTCAGTTTATATATATTCAGAGCGATTGGCCTAAGAAGTAGCATTCTTGATTTGAACATTTCTGGATTTTGGTTCATTATGTGATGTGACGATAGTGCAGCAAGTTAGACTATAAGAAGAAAGCAATGCAGTTCTGTATTGCTGGCTACTGAGCAGCGCCCATGAAGCTGTCGGACTTTGTGCTTGCAAAGCTCTTTGGACACTAAAAAACTGCCTCTGAACAGCTGGATTTCCCCTGGAGGTCCAGAGGTGGTTACAACTGACCCCTTCCTGACTTCAGATGTACTTTTCTCATACTTTTCTTCATCGTTCCTACAAAAAGTGTCCATTGCTTTGTTGTTGTGATAACAATGCATAACAAGCTATTCCTGTGTGCCATTTTAGGACAAGCTGTAATGATGTGTCACAAAGAAAGCACACTAAAGATTCCTCTCTAAGCTCTCCATTTAAAACTTGACGAGTCGTTTAATCGCAGTAGAACGTAGAAAGGTTCTCCTTTGAGGCAGAATGAGGAAAAACGGCCGCTCACATCCACTTTCACCAACGTCTATACCTTCAAACGCTAATGAAAGCTGTAAACCCCTGTGTAAACCCCCTGCTTGTGTGCAGTGTTTTCTTTTAGGGTTTTTTTTCCTGATTTATTATTAAGTCTCCCAAACACAATGAACATCCCAGTTAAGAACAAAAGGGTAAACATGGCCAATTGCTGCTGATGGATTTCTGCTGATGAGTATATATTTTTTCCTGCTCTTTGTTTCGGCTCTGGAGGATGCTGCGCCCTAATCCACATCTCGATGAGTCAGCCCTGCAGGATTACAGCATTACCGTTTTACCAGCCTCGCCTGTGTGACAATGCCGCCCACATCACAAAGCAGTTAGTGATCATGGGAGGATTACAGTGACTTTAGAGAGGCATTATGTTTATATAAACATATTAGGCACATCGACAGTGTTGGTTAGTAAGCTGTCATATTTTCTATCAAACATTATAATCGTGCCAAGTTTGTTTCTTGAATATGCACAGCGATTTGAAAGCTTCCACCATCATAGTCGTGTGCCTTGACTGTCGTGGTGGATCATGTAACCTCAAGCTAAAGTCTTCAAGGCTTTAAGTTAGCCTATGTGCTTGAGGGCTCCTATGGTCACCGTCGTCACTGACAGACAGACCTTGAATGGTGGTTCTGAGAATAAAGAAACTCTATCAACACAGCAACACAACTGATACGACAACATTTAAGAGCTCTATGGGCTTTTGTTACTTTTGAATGAAGACCTTCATTAGATTGTTGGCTCTCCTACTGCAGCTTTGCAGTACTGTAAATTAACTTTGACCTATTACCACTACTTATTTATCACACAGCAAGAGTTTTCCCTTTGTTTTCTAGTAACATTTTTAAAGGTTGAATCTTCATTTTTGGACTGAATGATTTACAGGTAAATGCAAATTTGAAATCAAAGCGCTTGACCCGTGTGGTTTTCATGTGTGACACACAGTAAGTATCCCGAAGGTACAGTGTTCCCTGCAAAGCACATCACACCTATTCAGCAGTCAGCATAATAAAGAAACAGTCAAGACAAATCAGGCTGCTCCTGTCGTTGGTAATGAAATGACACATTAAAGCTCTATGGGGAAATACTACCCGAACTGTGTGTCATTCTACCAGAGGCAGCACTGTGTCCTCTTCATTAAGAGTGAAGAGAGTGGTGCATTTTGGGACATAATGGTCAATGTTTGAGTTGCAGATGAGGAATTAGTCCTGTCATGTGGCACAAACTGCCTGTCTAAACAGTCCACTCACAAGTCAGGGGCATAATGAGTTCCACAGAGGCCTCTGCTGTGCACTAACGTGGTGGGGCGTGCTGGGGTCGCACAGGTGTCTACCACAAGCAACTCGCTTGCTCATTTTATTTTGTGCGCTCTCAAAGAAACGTTGGGGTTAATGGAGTGCTTGTAATTATATGTAATGTTTAATGATTGTAACCTCTCTCCCTCTCCCGCTGCTGTCACGATCCCAATTAAATGTATACATACACTCCTTAATAATTGCCGGGGTATGATCATTAATCCAACCTGTGCTTGTTCTGCATCGATGCACAACCGGAACACCTTGGTGAATGGCAACAACATGACAGCTGGTCATTAACTCTTAATGACCTGTATGCAGGGAAGTAATGCAGAATTTACTGCAGATCCACTTCTCTCATCAAGTGTGTCTGAGTCTTTCCTTCCCTTCTGTCACAGCCACGACCTTCACATGATCACTGTGTATGAGCTGTAGCGATCTATGTGCTCTCAAACTGTTCCTGGAATGGTTTGAAAACATAAACATGACCTACTTCTAAGAATTCGTGAATCACTCCATCAAAAGGTTTAGTCAAATAATCACATGGCATGTGGGGTTTGGGTAGAATGTGGATACTGTTTTAAAAAAAAAAGCAAAATGTCACATTATAAAAGCCAGTATATTAATAATAGCCAGCCCAAACAAATGAAGGACAGGTAAAAACACCAAAGAGGGGTGGAATTACCAGTACTCTAAAAGCTAACATGGTAAATTCAGCATAATGTAGATTTCCACAGCACTAATTCCATCAGTACAACAGCAGCCATGTCATACTGGCCACTCTGCTAAAAACACTTTCTCTTTGTAAAACAGAAGTACTGCTTTCAGTTAGTCCAACAGCGCCTGTGCTTTGTGCGACAGCACAATTGTGTTACTATCGATACAACTTGACAAGCAGATGTTTCAAATTCAAGTAACGGGATAGAATATGCCTCTTGATCCACTTGAAGGCTTTTAATGTGAAACAACAATGCGACAACTGTTGCAGTGTTTATTGACAGTGACTTAAACTGCGCTTAAGAATGGCAAACAGTCAGAAAAATACTGACTAGAAATACTGAGTAAATGACAACAAAACTTTTCTGCTCTTTTGGTGCAGAAGAAATACTTAAAGTTATCCAGACATCAGGTGTTTCATTTGTCAAAATTCTCTTTGGTCGGCTGCTGTTTAGCACAGGGTGATGTGTTTAAATACAAGCAGAGATGCAGGTTGATGTCAGCAAACTGATTTAGATTTAGTCGGCGACACACCAATATCTTGCGGTTAGCTAACATTAGCCACCACATGCTGCTGGTCGAACCAGACCAAAAAACGCTGTGGGAGTATTGAATTATTTCTTTTACATTTTCTAAGACGATTGTGTTAGAGATGTTATCATTCCAACAAAACATGTGTCCCGCACTAGTTTATAATTGTCTGCTGGGACCTGAAAGTACATCTGACTAACAAGCACTCCAGTTTGAACATATTTAACTGCTGCTAGTTTTGGAATTAACAAGACTGGAGGGAAAGAATGTTATCACAAGTTTGTATTTTAAAAGAATAGAATGACAATTCATCAGTCGCAACAGCAAACTTGTTTAATAGAATGTTCAGCAATTTTACTTTAATGCATCAGAT
This sequence comes from Stegastes partitus, assembly GCF_000690725.1. NCBI lineage: Eukaryota > Metazoa > Chordata > Actinopteri > Pomacentridae > Stegastes > Stegastes partitus. The sequence continues at coordinate 983,320 of NW_007577736.1, read as the reverse complement.
GCAAACCACCATGAAGTCATTATGAAAACGAACGTATTTTTCATGTTGTGTAAAATTATTACTGGTGTATCTTGATAAATAGACAAAGTTGGTTAACTTCAAAGTAAGGTGGTAAAAGTCTAATTAAAACTTTCCTCTCCTGTTCTCAATTAAAAACAGGTAATTAAAAATGTGCAATAATTAATGATATCAACTGAAATGAGATGTTTTATCGTGATAAACTTTTCAGCTGTATCATCCAACCTTGTGTAATTTGACACAAAGCGTACAAATTACTTTTCAATGGTAGTCAGCACAACATAGACGTGGTTACTCGGTTGTATTCAGAGCCTAACAGCATATTGTGGGTTGATGAACAGCAGCAGCATTAAACAGAATAGCTATGGCTACATACTGGCACACCCTTACTAATATGTTCCTGCTAAAGCCACTAGCTCATCTACAATACAGGTGCCCACGTAGAAAATCTCTCAACGAACCAGATGCTTCTGGTGACAGTCAAAGCTCCAGCACATACACTCCCTGTCTTTCCGAGCTTGGCATCGCCAGACAAATGCCAATTAGTGCTGGAACTTCTCAGTTCATTTTCGATTGCCAAGGACACTCTTAAGTGACTGCAGGAAATGCCTCTGGACACAGTAGGACAGACTGACAACCGACAAGAGTAATGAAACGTGTGACGTAATGCTAAAGTTGTGTGTTGGCATTTTTTTTTTTTTATAATTGCCATCATATCGAACCCGCCCCAAATTAGATAAATGGTTGTGATTGGCTTGGCAGGGGCAACAGCGGGTGAAAATCTGTTTCAACAGGAAGAGATCCAAGCGCAGTCTGCCAGAGCAAATGAAACATAAGCTCTCAGAATTGTCTGGTTCCCAGGCCATGACTTTCCAGCGTAGAAACACAGTCTGACAGTAGCTTTGTCATGGCTGGTTTGCTTTGACTATCTGCTCTTTGATGCAGTCCACGCTAGTGGACGCCATTGATGGTGAGTCAGTCTCCCCGTATCACCCGCTAGCCACGAGGCCATGCCTGCGGTCATTGCTACCTTGCTCCTGTGTTGCTTTTTTAGATATGCTAGGAGGGAGGGCACGAGCAGAATTTGAGGGCGTATTTACTTGTTAATTTCCTATAAAACAAGAGTAGGACACGAAACTGGGAATTATTAAATACACTGACTGGAATAAGAAAATAGTCTATCTCCTGCATAAATAAGTCTGTTCCATGGAAAGGCATGGTTCTCTCCACAGTTGAGTTTAATAAAGGCCACAGCCACAATTTGAGAATTTACTTTTTCTATCTAGCTTTTCTGTAGCTGCACATCCACAGTGCATGTACAACAGGCTTTGGGATGGACCTTCGAGGTGATAAAAGTAGATAGTAGACTATGATGAATAGGCTTTATATTTAGGACTGTCTATTCTTATCATGTTAGATATTGACAGTCAAAATTTTGTGAGTAACAGGACGGGGTGTCATGCCACCTTAAAAAAAAAAAAAGACATATTGCTTTATGCAAAAAAAAAAAAGAAAAAAAGAAAAGAAATGTCAACTGGAATCATCTTTTCAGCTACACAACAATGAAATTTTTGCACATCTGTGAGAGGAGAGAGAGGTGTGGAAAAATGGAAAATCCAGAGAGCTCGCCTTTATTCCACACTCATAACTGCTGTCCCTGATGAGAATGACAGTGGAAAGGCCACTGCTTCTTAGTCTGCGGTAGCACAAAAACACCTCCCCCTGATATGATTGCAAAAAAATATGAAACATTGACAGGAAGCTTCATTCAACTGTGGCCCACTGAAGTCTGACTGACTAATACACAAATCCAACGCTGAGGAGGGAAAAAGAAAGAAGGAAACCCTAAAGAATGTCAAACGGTGCATAAAGACGGACTGAAGACGTTTGATTCTGCTGCTTTGTCGGCCGCAGCTCCAGCAACTGCAGAATAAACCAAAAATGGTCATTTAGAATGAAAAAAAACACAGCTACAGCTTCAGATACATCTGTGTGGAGAAAATGTAAAAGCTCTTGAGAAAGCACAGAGAGCCTCCCAGACCAGTGAAAATAAACCTTTTGTCAGATTACTTTTCATCTTTTCTAAAAGGTTATCTGTCATCAGCTGGCTTACTGTGTCCCCTGTTGAAACCCCGACAGTCCACTGAGATATCAAAAATGTTGTGTTTTTTTTTTTGTATCGTGCCGAGAGTAAAGCCACGATAAACATCTTAGATTTTTAAGAAGCTTTTTGACCTTTATCATCGGTTTCAACATACCCAATCTAAGACACAATACACTATGTAGTTACGGGATTCTGAGAGCTCTGCAGCTCCTCACAGGAAGAAATGTGAATTATTTTTAGCAGATGTCTGGTAAAACTGCTGACAAACAGAAATATGCAACAATAGATTCTTGCTGGCTCGGCCTCAAGAATGATTCATCACAACAACAAAAAAATGACCCACTTTTACATACATTCCTGTCAATTGCTATTTGTAAGAGAAACGGGACGACTGCTCTGTGTGTTTACTGGCGCGTAACACACTTATATCACAACAGAGATACATGTCATCGATGAAAATATGATACACAGGTCAGCAAGTGGACAAGCTCTATATACTGCTGAGAGCTGATGCAATTAGATAAAGTGTAGTACAAACTTAAGGCAACCCCTCTGGTCAAATGGTGCAAATACAGTCTCGCTGTAAGAATAAAATTCTGCTCAAAAGTGCACACTGCACAGGAGTTTTATGCATCAGATTAGAGGCTAAACACCTTGTTGAAACCACTTTATAAAGAGCACCACTCAGTCCTCACTGTACAAACCTCCAAATTGAAAAAAAATTAAAAAAAGTTAGTTTCTACTGTGGATGCACTTGTTATCATCACTGTTTGGATTTTTTTTCTCTTCTCTTGCATGACAGTTCCACCTATTATTCATTTAATTTAAATTATCTGTATGTCACTTTACTTCATCCCTGTTTTATTTGGTCCAACATCCCAGACATTCCTTAAAGAATTCAAACATTACTGCCAGAATTCAGAAATAAAAACTCCAGGGTCAGTGTTGTACATACAGTGTATGGAAATGTAAAACTAGCACATCACTTTGTAGAGAAAGTTGTAAACATCTATTATCTAGACAAAAACCATAGCAGCATATATATATATATATATATTTGTTTTTTAACATGGGTAAAAATAAGAACAAAAACACTGTTTTACAGCAGACCATGAGAACCACTGAACCCATTGTGCTGCATGTTGTGAACAGCAGTCCATCAGTTGTTTTTCTCCACCATCTTATTGAATTCTGAGCAGCTCAGCTGGGGCAGATGGGAGTTAAGGGCATCGTAATAGCTGTTGTTGAAGGAGAGTGTTTACTTTTTCCACCTGATCTAGCAAGTCACGAGAGTATAATCAGCTTTACATTGATAAAAATAAGAGCTGAGCTGACGCTGAATATTGTATCAATAAAATACTTCATACCTTGTTCCTGAGATAACAATAACAATGTACATTTTCACTGCTTAAATTTACATTTTTTATTATTTCCATACACATTCTTACTTTAACAAGAATGTCAGAATGACACCTGATACTGTACGAGCCTAGAAAAGTTCAAAACTGTTGTTGTAGTAATTAATATGACTGGCTTTGTGTGTCACTGATGTGATAGTCAGGCTGAATTGCAATTTCATCTCACTCAAGTCGGACCTTAGGGCTGCATGATATTGACAAAAACTGATGCTGCAATATTTTGCTTCTCTGCGATAACAAAAAAAATACAGAATTCTTCACTAGATAACTTGACTTAAAAGAAGTAAGTCCTCGATGATAGGGGTGATTTTGTAGGGGAGTGCATCTTTATATATATACAAACTATTTTAAAGAGTGAAATAAGGTTTTCTAATGCCACATTTACTTCATTTTTTTCCCTCAAATTTATCTACAGGGGCTGTTTTCTATTAGCAGAGTTTTCTATGAGCACTTAACTATCAACACTGCTTCTGATCATGATCGTTTATTTGTGGGAACCCCAAACTGTGAAATATGATTCATGTTCCAATACATTTGCAGCCCAACAGCTGATTTGTCTCTCTCTCTCTTTTTTTGTTTTTATCTTCTTTTTCACATACGGAAACTTGTCAACAAGACCTGTGCTTTGAATTTTTATTTAGTTTTTTTTTATTTAAAATATCTAAGAACCCTTAAAACAGAGTAAATTGTGATCACATCGGCTTCTGTTGCTTAGTAATGGAAAATGAGATCTGTTTGTAGTTTTCTGTTTGTATCAAGCAGCAAAACTGTTGCAGTATAATGTCTTTGAGTTAATTTGCTTTAGTTCACATCGTACTTTTTACGTGGTGACTATCACACACGCTTTATGTCGATGCTGAACCAATACCTCGTGCAGCCCCGTCTGATGTTGACATAATGTTAGTGGATTTATTTATGTATTGTTTTACCCTAACAAGTGAAAAATCTGCCCCACAGATATTTGTTAACACAGACACCTCCGTAGCGATTGCCAGCAGCAGTTAAACTTTTTTATCATATCTTTTAATACATTGTTCTTTGAGGGTATAGCAAAGGCCCTATGGATAAACAGCATCCCTTAGAGATTCTTTGTGAAGATCTAGTAGTGCTGCAGAGTGTTTTTTTCAGTATTTTTTATGAGTAGGTCATTTTGTTTTTTTTTCTGCAAGTTAGTGTACACGGATGTAAACAAAGCAGGACCTAAAAGATCTAATTGGCTTTGCAAATGTTTCATGCAGAAGGAAATGCATTTGACACATGAATACACACACTATGTTTTGGTGAAACACGGGACACTCCAGAGGGCCACTTGCTTATAATCTCTGCCAGATTGACTGATCAATCCAATCAACACAAAAACAGCATCAGTAAGAGAAGAGGTGGGGTCATTCTCATGTCTGCAATCAGGCAAGTCCATCCCAATTGTGATGAACTATCTTTTAGACACTTTCACATCGAACTGAATTCCAGGTTTCAGAGACAAGTTGGGCAACAAATCAGACTGGCTAATTGGTTGTGGTGCTGCAGTACAGATGGCTTTCTGAGTTACTCATTTTTACCGCTGAGAAACAGCATCTCGCAACTTGAACATTGCTATTGTATAAGAGCATAAAACATCTTCCCGAATTAAAAAAAAAAAAGTCCCTTTAGTGACACTAAAGCCTGCAAAATCTCTCCCATTCAGTTTTCATTTTTTGGAGAAAAATATTTTCTTTTACTTTACACATATGAATTAAACATTGAATTGACATTCTGCCAATGTAATAAGTAGATATTAGAATGACAAATTAGCTTGAAGAGCAGAAGTTCAAATGAATAATTTATCTGTACAAACACTGCATACTCAAGTCTCTATGAAAGAATTTTAATTGTCTTGAATTGCTTTGCTTAAAAAAAAAAAAGGAAAAAAGAATGAAAAAAAAAAGGCAGTGTCTATATAATGAAACTCTGGATCACTGCTCTTTGTGTGAAAGCAGTCAATTATTAATATGCCAGTCATGAATGTGAACTTGAGTGATAACGGGGTATAATGTAACTCTACAGGAAGGGATGGAAAATAGGTCATATAGTAGAGAGAAACGGGCGCAAGCAAGGTGCTGGGTCAAGAGCCACAAGATGTTGAAATTACATCTCTATGAAGGAAATATTCTCAGAGCTGTATTATTGTGCCAGAAATACATTTCTAATAATTCCAATTCAAAGTAATTGTCATGAGCTACTTTCAGCCCACAAATGCATGGGTAATTTTTCTATACACTATTACAAACCTTGAGTCACTGCTGCACTTTAAAGGTCATATATTAAAATCACACTGCTTATCACCTTTTCAGGGTGTACTGTACATTATTACAAAAAAAACCCACATTCTTGTATAAAAGCAGTTATTTATGCATGTTTTTTTTTCTTTTGTAAGTTCAAAAGCATGTAAATACAGTCTTCTCTTCCTCACAGCACACCACAACTTCTCATTTAGTGGCACCTACAAAAGCTATAGTCGTATACTGAGTAATCACATGCCGGTGATTATTGCAACATGGTTATTCTGCAAACTCTGATGAATAGATAAGGAATCTCCAGCATTTGTGTGGAGTTTTTTTCCAGCCTAAGCAGTTCTGATTCTGGACAAGTAGACTAATACAGCATTTATCAGATTTTGGAAGTCATGGCACCATGTTCCTTTTCTCAGTCCATGGCTACAGCTGCAGACTTGCAGACCAGCAGATAGCGTGAAATTTGGGTTGGAAAACTACTCGTGCATTTATGCAAGCAGGGTCAACACAGCGGTGCTAATCAGTCTGAACATCTTTAATTTGCTATCTTGTCGTATTTTGACCATGGCCTTCTCATTTTCATGCTCCAGTTCTGCTTTTAAATTATCTGGTTCATGAATAGCACAAAAAACTAATCCTTCATCATCAGTAGCAGCAGGTAGATCTTCATTTATAAAGCTACTGTCATCAAAATCCGCTCATATCAAAGAAAATACTGCCCTGAACCAAACCTGCAACCCAGCCTTACTACATGACCTTGTACACTTTTTTGAAAAAAAAAAAACACTAGTAACCTGCTTTTTAAACATTTTTCGACATAGTATGGCGATAGCTTGAGGGAGTTGAATAATTAATTGGAAAAACGAATTAAGTACCCTAATGAGCCAAGTATTCATTTGAGGGTTAACTCTGTGGATTTATAGCCTTCCAGTACTACCGAGAACGATTGCATTTATTCAATAATAAGGACTTTGCATATTGTAATGTAATCTTATGTAAACACTAAATATATGATAACCTTGAAATTCATAGTCCAAACTGTAGGTTTTTATAACCCATTAATGTTGGTTGGTTAACCACTCAGGTACAGACTGAAATATCTCCACAACAATTCGATGGATGGCCATGAAATTTTGAACAAGCATTCGTGGCTGCCAGAGGATAAATCCTAATTCCCAATTCTTTGCTTTTTCTTCCAGCACAACCAGAAGGCTAACATTTCTTGGTGGATTGCCTTGGTATTTGGTCAAGACGTTCAGGGTGCCTCAAAAACGAATCCTTTGGAACCTATGGACTGTTCATCTACCACCATCATAAGTCAACATTCATTTGTCTAGTATTTTGGTTTACAACGAAATAACTGCAAAACTAATACAATTACAATCAGCCTTAGCAGCACTATTTGCTAATTAGCAAATGCTGCTATTCTAGCATGCTAAACTCTGGCATGATCACATTCTGGCGTTAACCCCACTGTGTCCAAGTACTGTAGCCTCATACAGCTACAAGCACATCTGTAACTGTAAGAGCGAGATAGTAAAGAGCTGACCATGAACCAGCGTGATTTTTCTTTATTTTTTTGTACTTTAGATGTGTCAGTGATCTACTACTGCAACCTTCCTCTGGATCTGTCATAAAACTAACGTCTACTAGGTGATTCGGCACCTAGCAACACTGCAGCCTTCAAAATTATAAACTGTGTCCAAGACAGAGTGGGAATGTGTTTGTTAACTGAAACAGCTAAGAAGAAAAGCTCATATTAAAATAAGTGTTGAGTTCAGACAGTCCATCATCAACACAACTGACCTGCAAAGTTTAGACGACGAATGTGCTTGAGCAGATGGGTGCCGTTGATGGGGTCCATTCTAGAGCACAGTCCCACCTTCCCCGGGCAGAGCTCCTGGTGCATGTTGTGCAAGGCGTGAGCCATCGCATACACCGCATCAATGACAAACTGCACCTTTCCCTCCTGCTCATAGTTTGAGTCTTTTCCTATTCGTTCCTGATCTGCAAGACACAAAGACATATGCAAATTAGAATCATCACACATATAACATGCAATTTATGTGTGTGATTTTGTAAATTGGTGACATGCATTTGAATCATGGGAAGTGCATCATCTATGGTCACTCATTTGGCTCATTGTTCACCATGTCAAGTGTGAGGCTGAGTCCGGCACTGGCTTCCATGTAGTTAAGCAATCATGGGGGAGACTGAAAAGGATTTTACAAGTGGATTTAAAAGACTCAATCAGGAAAAAAAGATCTCTAGGTCTATCAGCCACACCATGCAATCAAGAACAAATGTATTCATTTAAATACTCGAGTGGTTTCCATGAGTGGATCCAGCTTAAAGAATTATCTACTTGTGAAATTGTCCCTGACCCTTATTTGAAGTAGGCTGATGATGAAACAGCATATTTAGTGTCTGTTCCAGACAATTAATAGTAGACAATAGTAGCAAAAGCTACCCATCTTGAAACTCATTTATGGAGTAACTTGAAGATACTACACAGTCAGTAAAACTTGTCTTTTCAAAACTTCTCTCATGTGTCGCCCCCACTTTAGAAAGTGGATCAGGCTGGACAGGATAGTTCAGTGCAAACTACTTGGAACGAGCGGAACATTTTAAATGGAGGCTGAGGCGTCATTCCAGCAGGCAAGGAGGAAAATGCATTGCTCCTCAGTGAGTCTTATTCTTTCTGCACTGAACGGGTCTTGCCTCTTGCAATTAGCTAGAAGGTAAATATCTGGATCGCTGCAGAGGAGCAAATCAATTCCAATATCTGGAGTGCAAGGTTTTCTCCTTTGGGAAATCTCATCAGTTAAAAACAAAAACTCTTTCTTGTATCTCCAGAAGGAATACATGGATTTCCCTTTGAGCGATTTTGTAGACAATATGTCTGGGGTCTGCATGTCTTTACCATTAACTGTTAACTATATGCCTCGTGCCATTTTTCATTATCAGCTTTAAAAAAAAAACAAAAAAAAAAAAACAAATGATGTGTGTTCAAATTTGATTGAATCCCTGATTCTTGACCTGTTTGACTGAACGACGAACTGCAAATTCAGTATTTACTGCCTGAATGTATTTAGAGCCCAACACAATGAGGAATCACAGAAGCAGGAAATGGAGACATCCATTCATGGGACAGGGATAATCCCCTTATAGGCTCAATGTAATAACTTGTGATAGGAGTTTATTAATCCTGGCCCAGGTTGTTCCTCAGGTTTTTGTGATTGTTAATTGCTGTGAGGAGGTGGGGTCTGAGCAGGAGATACAACATGCCAATCCTAACTTCTCCTTTTTCCTCACAAGCCTCACATCTTAAAGCTGTGTCTACGCTACAACTCTCTGCTGTGTGTGCATTAGAGATTATAGAAAGCAGGTGTGCTCAATTTAGATTAACAATAGACTAATTACCAGGGATGAGCTAATGATAGAGCAGCATATATTTAATATTTATATAAATGCCAAATGGAATTCAATTAAGCTTGGCAAGGTAATAAGCACAGTGGGGGATCTTCTGCTGAAATTCTTACAATAATGGCGGCGGTATTGGGGGAAGAAATATGTGACGATGTCTAAAGTTGTTGAACTGAACGACTTGCTGCCATATTTACCAAAAAAAAAAAAAAGATCAAAATTACTTTTAAATTGCGGTAGATCAAGTTTGTTTGGCTAATGCACTGTGAAAGTAGAGATTGTTTTGAAATATGACCACATATAAGTCTTTGAAAGTAACTTGATAAACCTGAAGCGGGTGAAAAAACAGACAGTTTTAAAAAGCATTATTTTCTGTAACATTCTAAATGATTTTCAATAACAAAAACAAACAGACTTGTATTAAAAAATACAGGTCAGTATAAGAAATAAATGGATGCAATATTGCAAAATATATTTTAGTTAGCATCACTGGTATTTCAGTTATGAGACTTGTCTCAGTTTTGATTGTGTTTGGTGTATGATATTTATATGGGGGAAAAAAAGAGTAATCTGGTTATTCATAAAAATACTAGTATTCAAATTACCAACGATTACATGATGTTTAGAACACAAACCTGCAGTTTAATCAAGCTTAAACTAAAATCAATTTGACCGTTGCCACTGGGAATAAAGCTACTGTGGCTTAGAGTGGGTTTAGCACTAAGTGCCAACATCATGTTGCAGATTTTGCTTATCCACCTTATTGTCAGTGATGGGAGACAAGGGCAACAGGGAAAATTAACAATGTCCTCTAGTTTGACCGGTGTCGGGCTGTTACTGTGTAAGACAACAGAGAGGGGGATGAAGAACGAAGATGTGCAGCCATAACTGGTGAGAAAGGGCCGCCATGATAGAGTTCAGTGACCCCGAGTGGAGAGAGCATTTCTGTATGAGTAGGGCATGCTTTTACCGGCTGTGTTACACAGTTGAAGTATTCTCGAGACCAGAGGAAACAACACCGGTTTTATCACTGGGCTGAGGGCATGCTTGTGCAGGTCGCTGGCAGCAATTAGAAATTGGGATAAGATTTATTGATGCAACAGTATTCTAGTTTCCTTTAGAAGGCTTCCGCTAACATATACAGGTCTCAAAACCAGGAGAAGGGCTTATTCAGCTTTCTGAAATCAGAATATGATATTTACATGCACAAAAACCCAACCTTAAGTAGAATAGCCAAGTCCATGTGAACGCAGTCATGGAGAAAATAAGAAATAGAAAAATAAAAAATAGATAGATAGATAGATAGATAGATAGATAGATAGATAGATAGATAGATAGATAGANAGATAGATAGATAGATAGATAGATAGATAGATAGATAGATAGATAGATAGATAGATAGATAGATAGATAGATTTAAAAAAAAAAAGAAGCATTAATCAGACATAGTTCATCTAAAATATTTTTGTTTGGGATTCTCCACCCTGTGGTGTATAATTACATGAATAAAACCCCCAGTGAATATGAAGTCCTAATTGTCTTAAGTGTTTGAATCACTAATGTCTCATAGGTGAATAAGGTGCAGTCATTATTGTGGGTATAGCAGGTTGAAAGCAATACTAATTAACAAACACCTGATATAAATTTTAATCAAATATGTTTTTTGTAACATCATATTTCTTGTAAATAACACAGACACTATAAATACTGAGAGGAAGCAGTAAAGACTGTGGTGTGAAATGGTGTAAAATTATCTTAATATTACGCTATTACCTTGGAAACCCTTTCTTTGTATGGAAATACAGTCACAGTTCAAGGCTCATAATCGTGAACAAATAATGTTTATATATGTAATGTGCATGTAATTATTCAAACAAATATGAGTTGAACATGTCCCGGAGATTAACCCTCTGACAGACAATCTGTGTACAAAAATGCTATATTGTCAGAATGGACAAGCCTTATCAATATTAAAGCCTGCTTCAACAAACAATAATTACAATGCACAAATAAGGGCTGTTTTTTTCAGGGGATAATATGCGGTTGTCATTCCTGCCTCTTAACTTTTGGACATGTGGATAGGAACATTCTGAAACTAAACATTTTGTCACATAGTCATTTATCATGCCACATCTCTCCTCTTAAGGTTCAAGCTATTTTCAGTGAACACTTCAATCTGTAAGAGTGCTGGCCCCCGAATCAGCAGAGGTCTCCTTCTGTCAGCCATCTTTCATTTGCTCCATCTCCAGCTCCTCGCTGCAGACCAGAGGGGTTTTAATGTCCCCGATTATCTCATGAGCTTTTGAAATGCATGAATTATTGTTGGAGGTTACGGCTCAGTAATTAAGGGCCACAGGGCCTTGATTGGACAGAGATTGTCACAGTTTGGCCGCCATGCTTATGCCATGGGGAATCCTGTGAGCCAGAGTGGGTGTGAGAGTGATATTTCTCTTGCAGGCTTGGCAGGCCACCCACACTAACTTTGTATTGTCTCTTCTCCATAAGACCATCCCCCCCCCCCTCTCTCTCTGTAGCTCTCTCCTCATTGGCATTTTGGCTCTCTCACACACATTTTCCAGGCTGCCATTTTGCTTTCAGAGAAATCCATTTAGATTAAGCAAAGCAAAAGCAAAGTGTGGGTGTCTTCCACTGAGGTGTCACACAGTCCATTCTGTGGCAGAGAGTGTGGGCTCAAGACCTTTCACCTTTATTTGAGCTTGTGACTGGCCACAGGCCATCCGCTCTTTTCCTGCCAAGGCAGTTGGACTGTCTCTTAGATGAACCCGACACTGCCACTGTGTGCCCTGCTCTCCCATTTCATTATCTGTGAATTTATCATTGCGTCTTGTTAGATGTGAATTTACAGCCAAGGGGGAGACACTACAAGGGACAAGGAGGACATTTTGACCAACAGATATCAACATGGAATTTCCCCAGTTTTTTTTCTTACAATAAGACACATAATAAGAAATAAGGAGTACACTACATCAGTTTTGTTTTAGGAAACTTTCAGTTTAAACATCCAAAAGAGTTATCATATATCTACAACTTTGTAAATTTGCATTAATTGCTGAATCCCAAAACCGCTGGCAGGTTTGTAAGATTTGTCCTCTTTAAGGATTCTTCAAAATGACACCATTTATTTGAGCCAGAAACCATAAAAACACACTAAATTGTTGTTGGACTTTTAACTTTCCTAAAACTGATCATGTGTGACACCTGGTTCTGTTGGGAAAATGATTCAATTCTAAGCTTAAAATTGTGATATTTTATCTCAATTACTTTATTTTAAGTGTCTCAGTTGGAAATTCACCAAAATAAATAATTTGCACTAAAACCATTCTGTGGAGTAACTTTGTAATCATGGATGTCTCTTTTTGTCAGTCAAGAAATCAAAAAATACTGTCAACAGCCAGGGAAGAAAAAGAGAAGGTTTCCACTGTTTGTAGGAATAAAATGTTCTATAAATCACACTATGATTGTTATATGAACAAAATCCTCAGAATATAGATAGGAAAGAAGCTACAGAGTTTGGTGTATGTAAGTGCTACTCAGGTAGAATTTCTGGCTCAAAATATAAGAAAAAAATATTTTGAGACCTTTAAAGATTTCTGTTATTTACAATTTTAAACTACTATTTTGGGGTAAAATGTTAAATTCATAGATGTCATCATGAAACTCCCCCAACTATTGTTTTCTCTTTTTTTATTTAAATGTATACAATATCATTAATCCGTGTACATGTCCAATGGTAAAGTGTTGTGAAATGAGCACCCACCCAACTTGTGTTTTTAACATTGTCTCGACGGCTTTGAAAGAAGTCAAGTTGCACAAGCAAAATATCTCAAAATCTTAAAACTGACCAGTGTACGAAGAAACAGCCTATTTGGGTTAAATAGTTGTTTTCAATAAACTGCCTGCTCACAACTTTTGATCTTTTGTTCCCATTTCTTCTTTTTGCATTTTGAAGCTCTACTTAGAACCTTCCTAAGACCCAACAGTGCAAAATGCAAATTCATGCAATTTTTAAACTGGTCTTAAGATTTTGATCAGGAGTGTAACGTCCGGCTGGACGAAAGAACGAGGCAGGACGCTGTCGATGTTCCATCGTTTTAATGGCTCAACAAAATAGAACAGGGTTACTGTCAGCCGTAACCACGCCAAAACAACACAGAACCAGAAACGAGCCCACAACGCTTCAACTGTCGGGTCGCATTCGCGCGCGCACTTTCACGTCACACGTGCACGCCCACGTCCGTCTCATGCTCCTCCGCTCTCTCCCTCTCTCGAGCCTCCACACACACACACACACACACACACACACACACCTCAGTAACAACAACGATCATCCTGACTAAACAATAGTGCAACCTAAACTGCAGGGTCGCTACACTGCCCCCCCCCTTACCAAGCCCCTCGCCCCGAGGGGTCGCATAAAAAGTCCTTGAGGTGACCTGAGGCCGTCTGCGTCTCTGACGTCGCCCTGACGTGAAAACCAGCAGTAGTCCTGACCCCTGTGGAACAGTCTGTTGCTGAACAGGGGGTGGGGAAGGGGGTGAATGTGGGGGGTTGGCCGGGGAAACATCCGTGAGCCAGGGGGTGTGGCTGCCATATTTAGCAGGGGTGGTGTTGGGGATCCGGGGCGCTGATGTGTGTGGGCACCTCCTCTGTACGGGGCCAATCTGTCTCTGTGGAGGACCACCCGTCTCCCTCTGGGTGGTAGCTGGACCCTGTACACCACCTCACCCAGCTTCTCCAATGCCTCACAAGGCCCCAACCAGAGACAGTCCAGCTTGGGGCACCGACCTTTCTTCCTCTTGGGGCTATACACCCACACAAGATCCCCAGCCTTGAAGTCCCTGCCCTTAGCTTCGTGTCATAGTTCCGTTTCTGTCTCACACCTGCTTTCTGCAGGTGGTCACAGGCAAAGGCGTGAGCTGCCTCCAGCCTGTCCTGGAGCTTGCGAGCGTATTCTGGCCCTGATGGTACCCCTGGTGCAGCTGGGGGTTTGCCAAAGACCATTTCTGCCGGGGTCCGTAGCTCTTGACCCAACATTAGAAGGGCGTGTGTACACGAGGTGGAATCCTGTACCGCTGACCTGTAGGCCATCAAGACGAGAGGGAGGGGCATGTCCCAGTCACGTTGATGTTCTGCAGTGAGGATGGCGAGCTGTTTTCCCAGGGTTATGTTGAACCGCTCAACTGGTCTTCTGCATACCCAGCCGTTGACACATCGCTGAAAACACCCCTGACTCAAAGTTCCGCCCTTGGTCGCTGAGGATAGTCTCTGCGGCCCCAAACCTGGTGAACATCCTGAATAAACAATAGTGCAACCTCAACTGCAGGGTTGCTACAGTATGTTGGGGTTCTAGTCAAGAACCTTTATTTGGTATTTCCTGGGTGTGTTTTTGCTGTGCTGTGCTTTGTATTTTCAGGCTGTGCGGGTCGTTGCCGAGCACTTTTACACCGCACCTGTCCATCATCGCAATCAGCGCTGCTTTTAAGCTGGCTTCTTCCTGTGATGCAGCACCAGAGGATTCACTCTCCTATGAGCGGTAGATCGGCCACGCTTAGTTCTNATCTTTTGTTCCCATTTCTTCTTTTTGCATTTTGAAGCTCTACTTAGAACCTTCCTAAGACCCAACAGTGCAAAATGCAAATTCATGCAATTTTTTAACTGGTCTTAAGATTTTGATCAGGAGTGTCGTGTAACGTCCGGCTGGACGAAAGAACGAGGCAGGAAACGCTGTTGATGTTCCATCGTTTTAATGGCTCAACACAATAGAACAGGGTTACTGTCAGCCGTAACCACGCCAAAACAACACAGAACCAGAAACGAGCCCACAACGTTTCAACTGTCGGGTCACATTCGCGCGCACTGTCACGTCACACATGCACATGCACGCCCACGTCCGTCCCATGCTCCTCCGCTCTCTCCCTCTCTCGAGCCTCCACACACACACACACCTCAGTAACAACAACGATCATCCTGACTAAACAATAGTGCAACCTAAACTGCAGGGTCGCGAGCGTATTCTGGCCCTGATGGTACCCCTGGTGCATCTGGGGGTTTGCCAAAGGCCATTTCTGCAGGGGTCCGTAGCTCTCGACCCAACATGAGGAGGGCTGGTGTGCACGAGGTGGAATCTTGTACAGCTGACCTGTATGCCATCAAGATGAGAGGGAGGTGCATGTCCCAGTCACGTTGATGTTCTGCAGTGAGGATGGCGAGCTGTTTTCCCAGGGTTCTGTTGAACCACTCAACAAGACCGTCGCTCTGAGGGTGCAAAGGTGTGGTTCGGGTCTTCCGCATACCTAGCCGTTCACACATTGCTGCAAACACCCTCGACTCAAAGTTCCTCCCTTGGTCGCTGTGGATAGTCTCTGTGGCCCCAAACCTGGTGAAGATCCTGACTAAACAATAGTGCAACCTAAACTGCAGGGTTGCTACAGTATGTTGGGGTTCTAGTCGAGAACCTTTATTTTGGTATTTCCTGGGTGTGTTTTTGCTGTGCTGTGCTTTGTATTTTCAGGCTGTGCGGGTCGTTGCCGAGGAGGACTCACTCGCTCTCCACCGCACCTGTCCATCAGCGCAATCAGCGCTGCTTTTAAGCTGGCTTCTTCCTGTGATGCAGCACCAGAGGATTCACTCTCCTATGAGCAGTAGATCGGCCACGCTTAGTTCTCGAGTTCTCATGCTTGTTGTTCGTTTGTTTTGTGCTGAATTTCTCGTTTCGTCATCCCCTTCAGAGCCTCCTCAGTCTGATGTCCCATCAGCCAAGCCGTCACAAGTCAACCACCAGCCGCAGCCCTTCGGTTCTCCTCCACTGGGTTCACGCACCACGAGCACCTTCTCCTCGGAGCACGGATTCCCCCCTCGCACTGGAGCACACCTCTGGAGTCCCCGGAAACCCTCTCACCTCCCCCCACGAAGACCAGCACGCACCTGCACTCCCCCCTCCTGCTTCCTTGGTGTCCTCATTCCTGCCCCGAATAAAACCCTCTTTATTATTGACAGTGTCTCTCTCGTCGCATTCTGGGTCCACTTCCTACAAATTAGGAGCTCACTCCTAACAATATATGAAGAGTTCATTTGCAAAAACAGATAACTCCATCTTCACAAACCTTCAGAAAACCCACTTTTCCATCGTCTACCTGAGACAATATCAATCAAACTTAAGTTATCTCTATTTCTGTCATTTCTACTGAGCCAGAGCCACTCAACTTCAGTTTGAGTGATATCATCTCAAGCAAACAACAAAAAAGTTTTCTGAAAATCTACAAAAATTGAGATGTCTGTTTTTGCAAATGGGACTGTTGATGTAAATTATATATATATATATATATGTATGTATATGTATATATATATATGTATAAATATACATATTATCTCCAGAAAATGGTGCAATATGTTACATCACACACTTACTTATCACCAAAACACAAAAGCACTGGATTTACAAAGATATGAAACAGAGAATCTGAGAAGCTGAAATAAGGATATCCATTTTTTCTTATGATATGTTATCAAAGCTGCTGTTAATCAACTTTTCAATTACACCACAACTTTAGGACGAAAAGATCAATACGTTTTATATCCGAATTTGGCTTTGAAAGTTTGCACTTTGATAATGCCTGATAAATGGCAGTATTAATGTTTTAACAACCAGTTTCTGTGTTCCCTGCATGTCTGCTCGATTGTACCTCATCCAAGGAGGGTTTCATCAACTGAGAAAAATGAAATATATTGGAAAATGTACTGTGTTCTGTTGCTGAATGTGTTTTTCTAAAGGATCTAAATGTTTTCATCATGTTAGATAGCACAGTGGTCCCCAACCACCGGGCCGCGGACCAGTGCCAGGCCTCCAGTCATTTGGTACCGGGCCACACAGAAAGAATAAAAACGTTTTATTGGTTTATTTTCATTTCCAGGTTGCAGGTTGTTTTGTCTTGAAAAATAACGAGCTTGTCTTCCCGTCATTTCCATCTGTGCTTGTTTCCTGGACTTGACCGTTAGCTCTCATGCTCTGTCGTAAAACGAAGACGTCAGTCTAACCGCTGCCGAAATGAGTAATAAAACAAACGTCTCAGGAGAGCTTCTTTGAAAAGTCGAGAGACTAGATGCTGAGACAAAAGAAAAAGTAAACACATATTTAGTAATAAAAAGTAATTGTATTTATTTATGACACTTCTTGATAGTTAAAACGTTTTTTTGCGGGGGGTTTTTGTTTTTGTCATGACTGGTCCGCAGAAAATGTTCTTGCTTAAAACCGGTCCGTGGTGCAAAAAAGGTTGAAGAGCGCTGAGATAGCAGATAACTGTGAAATGTAAAGCTTGTGAACAGTTGTTGAAATGCCCAAGTTAAGCTTCTAGTAATTAGACTTAACCAGTAAACGAGTTAATGTGGGTTGTTAGTGCAGCTTTAACAGCAAGCAACCTATTTTATCTGTTTTTGTTTAGACTGATGTTTATTTTCATGTGTAAATACATCTGTTCATGACTGAATATATATCATTGAATGTTCCCTAGACAGCAAATACAGGCACTAGATTTCATTTATAGAAAATATTCACAATTTAAATAGCAATCGCAGCAAGGACAACAAATCACAGTGAGGTATTTTCCTCAAATGGTTCAGCCCTGTTCTGTGTTGGATTCAGTTTTACAATACAAAAGAGAGTCCTTCAGTAACAAACTGGCAAGCTGTCCTAAATATTCCCCATCTCTCACCCAGCGCATGCTGGAAAGACTCCAGCCACCCTGCCACCCTGTTCAGGATAAGCGGTTTAAAAAATAGATGCTTGGATGGAAAAGAACATGCTTGCTTTATCTGCATTGCTTTGTTTCCTGCTGCTCCCCCACATCATTAATACTCAGGAGAAACGCAGACCCTTTGAGATGGGTCCCTGCTCTAACTTACCTCTGCTTTCCACATTAATCAATATCAGTTTTATGTCTCCTTCATTCACAGATAAAAGACAAGTCTCACTTTTTCTCCAGTCACTCATGCCCTCCTTATCCTTTGATCACACTAAGCAGTCTCACCCTCTCAGGACACTGATAATTCTGCAGCATGCCCCATGTGGCTTTCGCACAGCTGCCTCGGGAGCACTGCAGAGCTCTCCACCAGTGAAGAGGCACCACAAGTGTCACACTTTAACCTCAAACAAATTCTATGAGACTCTCGCTCACCGTGAAGCAGAGCTGAGAGTGAAGTTAACACTAAAATGTCTGTAATGAGCGAGGCGAGTGATAGAAGAGCTACTTACTGCGTTACGAAGGTGTCTATACTATCCCTACTATAGAGGTAGTCTCAGTCATGCTGGTGTGCTATGTTCAGAAGGATTTAATCCCTGCGCCAGTGGACTTAAAAGAGTAATAATATTTTAACTGCAAAAGCATTTGCAATACATAACATGTACTCACTGAAGAATCCTTTACTTCTGTATATATTTTGACTTACACTCACTCTATAATCTCATTCATTGGATTGGATAATAATCACTGGATAACCTGCAAATACGGTATAAATGCAGTGAACAACCTCACAATTACTACATTCCTATCTTTGTTTGTTTAAGGATCCACCTGGTGACATTGTATGTTCTTGTTATTGCCAACAAATCTCATTAAAAGGCCAAAACCAACAGCGAATTCATTTGGCTAACAAGTATTGCCTGTGCAAGAGAGCTCTGTTGTTCAAAAACTATTAAAAACACATAAATGTGCAACACTGCTGCACTCAGTAACCTTTTCCTTCATTACGATAAGCTCTGTAGTTGTAACTGCTCAGAAATACTGTTTCCAGCTGTCTCAGGACATCATTTTGTCTCTTTTGAAAACAACTCACATCTGACCTGCTTTAAAGATTGAACAACTTCAGGAGGAAAGAACGCGCCGTGGAGTGCAACCTCCAGTGACATATCCGCTCACATGTCTACAACCTGTAACTTTATTTGAAGTATGTATTAAATGAGCGCAAATTTAACAGTCGCTTCTCAGTTTTCATAAAAACTGCTAAGGATACTTGCCAATATTCTGGTGGTCCTCTATTTTTAGACTGCTGGACTAGATGCATAAGCCCTTTAGATTCAAGACACACAGAAGCAGAAATATGCTGTCTTTGTGCCAAAATGAAACCCCGACATACACACGGTTTCATGTTTTTAATCTTAGTTATAGGGAAAATACAAACACATTTTGCAAACTGCCACTGGAGCTCCTTCAGCATCCCCACTGGCAGATAACCAGGGGGTCAATCCAACCAATCCCAAGACTAACTCCATCAGTATCATCTCATCCACCTGAGCGTTACCCTACATCTAACCCAGTGTGTTATCTCTTTAGAATGCTCAGTGTTGGGATTTACCGCCTGTGAGCAAAACGCCAGCTGTTGGTTTTGCAGCCCACCTCTTGAGTAAAAGTTGCAGGTTTCCTCTAGTGTATTTGGTGAGTCTTTGTTGTTTATTGTTTTGCCAGCGCCGTCTTTTCTCTAAAAATAAATAAGCGTCAAGATTCTCCTGAGTTTTGAGTCTGTGCGCTGGGGTTTCTTATCTTTTATCATTATACGTCATTACAGGCATCAGCACAGCGGAGGTATGATGATCACTCCCACAATCACACATAAAAGGATGTCAACATGCCCGTTTACAGCATCACATATATCAGAATCATTATGTTTTGTCTCGCACTAGCAGCTTTGTTAAAGCCGCTTTGAATTTTTATGTACAGAAGGAGCGGGCGAGTGATTATCTCCTTTATCGTGAATGCAATTTTCCTATATTAAGTGTGGTACATACAATACATTTTCCAGAAAATTGATTGAGAAAGCGTTTAAGAAATAAGATAACGAGATGAGAATGTGTGCTCATGGATTATCTGGGGGACTTAACTACCTGACACATGAAAGTTCTTGATATAGATATGCTGTAAATCATATTGCACCATAAAGCAGTCCTGCTCACTGAGTGGTTTATTACAACCAGAGACAATAAATGAATAGCCAGCATGGTATAAATGGCATAGCAAAATCTATAACAGTTAAAAATAAATAAATAAATAAAAAAATCCTCCCATATCATATTATCTCTGTCATATCACTGCAGCATAATGTACAGCCATTATGGACGCATACGGCATTGTGAAACAATGTACACTTAGATCATGGCTGCGATAGAAGAGTCAAGCAGTTAACCCCACCTTCAAGAAGATTGTAATGACATTTAGTCAGTTTCTTGATTTATTTATTTTCAGGTTTTTCTTATATGCTATGTCCCCCATTTATACCAATGGCATGCTGTAAACTCTCATAATATCTGGTTTTCAAACAATAGCCAAAAAGAAAAAAAAATAAAAGAGAGAGAGAGACATAAAAATAAATATATCAAGCTGGTTGCTCATAAAAGCTGAGTAATAAGACAATTGAAAGGGGTGAAATTACCTGTAGCCCTCCAACAGCTACAATGAGCCAGTATAATGTACATTTTCACAACATGGATTCCATTAACAATAGAGTCATGTTATACTCACCACTTTGCTGCTCAGATTTTTTTTATTATTATTATCATAAACAGAAAGAATGTTTTCACACATGCGCGCAGTGTCTTTCCTTTGTTGTGTTAATTTTTTTCTTTTTTTTTTTTAGCAATGGTAAACTGTTGTAAACCAAACCCAACACGCTATAATATTTTTTTTCACACTAATAGCTACCTGTAAGAAAAAACAACAAAAAACCCCCCAAAAACCACTGAATTTGCAATAACGAGGGAGATTAGAAATAAAAACCTTGTCTACTTTGCCACATATATTTATATGAAGTATGTATTCTGAATGACGTGTTTGTGTACATTCCGACATAAGATTGTTAATGGCTACATCGGTTAATACTGATGTATATGGACCTGCCAGGTTCTTTTCTAGTCACAATGATAATAATATAAAACTCAGCTTGGTCAGAGATGTGTTGTCGCAGTGTAAAGCCTCTGTGGATGTATTCTGGCACACGTTGCAGTGTTACCAGTGTCTACGTAGAAAGTAACGCATGCAGATTGTGTGCACACATCTGGCTCTGGGGCAGTGAGGTGGATCAGTGGCTGGCCCTGTCACCTCACAGCATGAAGCCTGGTACTGCTGTTCCCTTTCAATCCCTGTGGTTTGTCTGGTTTCTGCCTAAAGGACATAATGCAGGCAAACAGAAGATTCAAAACTGTCCTGAGGTATAGATGCAAGAGTAAGTGATAGCGAGTGGTTGTGTGTTGGCAAGAATGTGGCGATGCGATTAATATCATGACACGGGGGATATGATTCAATATATTGTGATTTTTAAAATGAATTTTAGGGAAACTTTAATAATGGAAAACAAAACAAATCTGAACACACATACATAACACTTTATATATTGTTGAAGGAGCAAAGAAAATGAACTCTCCGCTTCTAGCTCTCCTCAGCTTCATGGGGTTTAAGTAATAAAGTGTTGAATGAAAAAAGTCAGAGTTTCAGTTTGTTTTTCTTTCGAGATTTCTCTGCATAATAATTAATTAATAACTAGCTTGTCCTATTACCTTTATTTACTCAAGTAGTTCTAATTAATTTTTACTAAATTTGTTCTGATTTGTCATCTGTATACTTCAGGATGTATTTTTGGAGTATTTTAATATGCTCTTATGCCTGTGTGCTCAAATACAATTAATAACACGCTAATAAAGTCCTACAAAAGCTTGTATATTCATCTCTAGGCCTTATTTTTGAAAATACTTATTTCCCAGCTTTTCATCACCCGACTACCAGGCTTGGCTTTCCTTACCAGGATAAAGTAAGGCCCTTTACTTGATGGCTAGAGGTTAATCCTAATGAGGTCTGGATGTGTGAGTCCTAGATGCTATGGACCTCGAGGCATTGCTCTTGGGTCTGTTAGGAACAAGATGGACTAACCAGCAGGCTGACAGTGAGGCTGCTTTGTGACATATTTAGAAGACAGGGAAGTATGAGGAAGCGGAGGGATTATTATTTTTCAAAGAATTTCCTTTGGGATTAATATAGTTTTATCTTATCTTATAAATAGGTGAAGGAAGTCTCAACTGCTCGGTAAGGTTTGATAAAGAGGGAAGGCAACCCCGCAGTAAGTTTAGCTCTTACTCGTGTTGCTGCCTACGCTTAAAAGGGAAAGTTACCTTTGGGATCAGGCCCACTGCCTTGTCTGACACTCCCAGCATGGGAGGAAGTCCTGACACTGCAGTCACCTGTTTTCAAAGGGTCTCAATACAAGTCTACCTGACTGCAGGTGCAGCGCTGTCTTGGTCACAGCCCTGCATGTATTTCATTGGGAGTTGGGTTTGCATTTACCACTGTTTCATCATCATAGCACTAAGATAAATTGATAATGTTTTGAGAATCATTACAGTATCACACAACATAATATTGTGATACTTTAGTGTATCAATATTTTCTTGCACCCTATGCGCTAGCCCGTTCCTCTGTCATTCCTGTGTGCCCCACACTTTCACTCCTCATCTCCAACTATTGGCATCTTTCCAAGAACTTGGTGCTAACGCAAGGTGGCACGATGTTTGCAGGAACGACCCTTTAACACGCCTTTTGAACTTCCAAAAGTCTCAAAATGTCAAAGCCTATATTATAAAACAACAAATAGCATTTACAGACAGGGATGTCCCTATCAAGTTTTTTTGTTTGTTTGTTTGTTTCCAATCAGATTCAAGTAATTTAATATTTAGCATCTACTGATACCATTTTACCAAATCATAGACATTTTAAGTATTTTGAAACTGGTTGAAGCACTTGGTTGCAGCACTTGTATATGGTAGTGACTGGAGGAGGTGGGCACTCTGGGTTGGCAAGCAGAGAGGGAGTTTACCTAGAAAAGGAGCACTGTGATAAAGACTTCAATGTAGCCTAAACTAGGTTAGTGGTATTTAATCTCAGTGGAACATCTGATGGTGGTTTTTAATTTCTTTCATGTTTCCGTGTGATAACAGATGTAAACAAAATATCAAGCATAGATTTGTTGTAAATAGTCAATGATCTGCACTTATATAGCGCTTTTTTTTTAAATTTTAGTGGTACTCAAAGTGCTTTACAACGTGTTTTCTCATTCACCCATTCACACACACATTCGTACACGAATGCTGACGGAGCTGCCATGCAAGGTGCTGACTGCCATTGGGAACAACTTTGGGTTCAGTGTCTTGCCCATGGATACTTTGACTATGGAGGGGTGGAGGATCGTACCACCAACCTTGCGATTAGAGGACAACCGCTCTACCACCTGAGCCACAGCCGCCCTTTATGCGAGACAATAGTTATTTAAAAATTCCCAAGATCGGCCTTGATCTTAATCTTAGGCTTGTGCTCAGGACTTCCCAGTTTTATGAGCACACAGAAACTAGAATAATAGAGTGGTTGTTATGACAAGTTTCACTTTGCTGATACTGAAGTTTGTGAAGAAGAGACTGGTATTCAACAAAGACATTGAGAAGGCAAAAAATAAGAAATAAAAAATGGAGCTTGTTGTTGTTGTTGTTGTCTTCTCTGAGGCGAACAAATCAGTGCTGAAACCCACACAGCAGTTGTTCTTTGGCCCAATTAGAAATATCTACCACAGGGTAGGTACTATTTTCACTGCTAAAAACAGTCCTAAAAGGGGTTCTACAGGAGTGTGTGTTTTTGTTTATTTTTTTCAGAAGGATCACAAACTAAGGTTCTGTCCTCCCTGTTACAGCCCACAAGTTCCTGCAGTGGAAAACATTTTTATGTTATGCAACACATATTGTAGTACTGTTTTTCATTACTTTATGCATTGCACATTACTGGGTACGCCTTCTTTTTATAACTTCATTTATATTGGAGTCTGGGGGCTGAGTGTATGAAATTAGTTCAGTCACATCCACCTTTTATTTCATATTTGTTTGTGCATAATGTAGGATTCTGTGATATATGTGTAGCAGTGCTAAGCACTAAGGCATGATTCTGCCATATTTAAAACATAAATACAATCTGATAGTGAGTTTTTTATTTGTAACAGACTTGATAATAGATCATTTTTGCAATGGAATTGTTAAATGTAGCTTTCAGGTTGTTGAACAGGCAGGCAGGGCTCTGTTGGTATCACTGTGGAGGAACAAACATCAGCAATTGCAGACTACAAGTCTGGTTCTTTTTGACAAGCTGATGATGTAAGACAGACGTCAAACATGTCACTTAGAGCAAACTTAAGTTAAGAGGTTCTGGATTATTTGTGGGTCAAATCTGCAACCATTATTCAGTGTGTACCTGTAATGACAACACATTCTGAGGATGCTGCAATGTCTTAATTTTGCCCCTGATTAGTGTCTTCTGTGTTGTATTGTTACTTTATCTGGGGGACTCCTTTGTTAACAAGTAGGGGTCCTCGGACCCTAATTAACACTGAGGCTATTCATAGAGGTACATTTCCAGTATCAGTATGTATGGTGTGGTTATTAATTAGTTACTCTGTTAGTAAGGAGACATCAGGCATAAATATTTCTATTAGCATATAGCAAATGAGAGTTAAATTCAATTCAATTAATTTTATTTGCATCCCACATATTTACAACAAGTTATCTCATAGCGCTTATCAAAGGCAGAAACACCCAACAATCCAAAACGTTGTTGTTTTTTGAGGTTATTCTTTACATTCCCTAAACTCAAGAGATCATTGACAGACTTGGATGGTCCAAGGCATCGTTAAACTACTTTTTGGCAGCTTTCTTGCTCACAATGCTACACATACAGTAAATCTTGGATTATTTTCCCCAAAACACACCTAAGGATCACATCAGAAGCATTCAAAAGTTGCTTTATATTTACTGTATCGCTGTTCCAGTATTGCAGAATTATCCCTTAAGCAGCCATAATTCCTCCACTAAGGTGGGAGCTGAGGCAGAGGCCTGTTTTCAGTGCCTTCTGTTTGTTCTTCCGCCAAGGCAGAAGCCCAGGCAGAGGTTTTATTTCAGTGCTGTTTGTTTGACTCTGAGCAAGATTACGTAAAAACTACAAGGCCGAACTTCACAAAACCCGGTGGACGGGTGGAGCACGGGAAAAGGAAAAGGGCTCTAAATTTTGAGGCAGATTCGGAATTGCCAAATGGGGCACTCACTCTCTCTAAAAAATAAAAACAGATAATAATGTAAAACTATGTAACAATGTGAAAGGTGTTTCTCTTAGTGATGAGCCCACAGTGAATTATCTGGGCAGCTCCTCTGAGCTTTATACAGATTTTCAGTCAGTTTCAGCTCATTGTTTAGTTTTCTCGAGCACAATTTCAGTGTTTTAGTTCCCTCTCACTGGTCTCATCGCTTTATTTTCAGCCATAGCCAGCCAGCTGCTTTTAGAGGAAAAGCACTAACAACACAGTGTATGCTGCCTGCTCAGCATCAGCAGCAGAAAGGCATAGTTAGCAACTAGCTGGTGGACATAATGGAGCATTTAGCAGCTTGGAAATCTAATGGGGTAACTAGACAGTGAATGCTAGCCAACACTGAGTTTCTAACTACTGTACTATAAAGGTGTGTGTTTTTTTTTTTAATCAGCTCCTTGCTGATTAATGTGATTGATTGTTTTACCCTACCATGACTACAACTACCGAACCACGGCAGGTCCTTCTAAATAACACTGCCACAATTATGATGAATACCTCCCTGAGAAACTGTCTATAATTATACACAATACGTGTAAATATGCCACTGGTGTAATTAGTATATCTTACATCATGACACTCACTCACTGTCACATTAATCAATGTTACTGTTATTGAGATAAGGCATACTCCATACTGACCGCTATTAGTTCAGCAAACGGACTCATTTACAGTAATTAAACAGGAAGTTATTAAGACGGGAGTGAAGGAGACTGCTCTGAGGAGCTCTGTAGATATGATGTATGTTGTCCTACTTAATAGATGTTTAAATCATGCAGTGACTTTCTCCACCAAGAGAGATTGTGCTATCTGCAGCCGTATAAAAAGTATGAAGTATGGTACTGAGCCTGAAGCTTTAACTGTGCAGCCCAGCTAAGCCATTCACTTGTTATAGCCGTGTAGGTAAACACACTCGACTCAGCAGAAATACAGAGCAGCAAAGAAATGAGCTGTGAGATGAACTGTGATTTTGAATATTAAATGTATAGCTGTTCCACTTTTAATAGCTGGGCAATGCTGTCAAAAGACTTTTACCATGAGCCAAATGTGTCACCTTCCTCGAGACATCAAACGAGGAATGTTTTCAAGTTGGTTAAAAGTTTAAACAAAAAGAACACTGAATAGCTTTTTTTTTTCTTTCCCCCCCCTCAACAGGAGAATATCTTACTTGTGCACTTTTTAAGCCCGGACCCTTTCTTCACGGCGTGACGGCTGAGTTTGCAGCTGAAGTTGTTCTCCCAGAACTCAGCAAACCAGATATTCCTTCTGTTGTTTTCCAGCGTTCGACTGATGAAGTAACGATCAAACCCTAGACAGATCAATGGGTTCATTGTCACTGGGTGTCAGTATCAACAGCAGTGTTGGTACAATCTGTGAGCCGTGGCTCTGATGTGTTCAACAGAATAACAGATTGAATATTGCTTATATTCTTAATTTTCTTGACTGAAGTTAAGTTTTTCTTTTTTTTTTTTAGACCTTTGATGATCAAATGATAGTGCTAAAGCATTACAAAGCAACTTGTATTCTTCTGACGCAGCAAAAGACAGAAACAGATGCAGCAATATGTCACATGAAAAGATATATTTTACTGAAATAAGCATATGGTTTAAAGGACAGGGGGATCAGACCTTTGATGGACTGGCGCTTGGGCAAGATGGTGACTGCTCCCTCTGCCATCTCCTCCTGCTGCACAACCGGCGAGATCTTTGAGCCCCAGCTGTCCGAACCCACCCAGATGAAATGGCCTGTTTGGTTGGCCTTTTTCGCTGCATGGAGTAGTCGCCTGCAAAGGTGAGGAAACAGATGTTGCCATGGATAAGGTCAGCATCCCAACCAGCTTCACTTTGATTTTACTTTGTAATTCATTACACAGTGGTCTGGCAGAGCTGGACTGAAATGGCTGTGTTCCCACGTTTCTGCTCCGTCTGCTGCAGTCATGTTTTTCTAATCTTTGAAGAAGCGTTGCGTGGCTATTACCAGGCCTCACCTGATATCGTCCTCGTTGGCAAAAAGTATGACAACCCTTGCATTTGGATTTTCTCGGAGTCGCCTGATGACCTTGTCAAACTCGCCCTGCTTGGGCTCTCGAGGAATCTTGACAGACTGGGAGATGCAAACGCCCCCTGCAGAAAGAAACGTACAGATGTTGTAAGGCACTTTGTTCAGTCTGTACTACAAAGCCTTCAGTGTGCTGGATAAATCACAGGAATGCAAAAGTACAGTTGTTAATCAAAGATCAATAACGTATTTAGTCGTGTAAATTGTATTTAATGTGACTTCACAGGCAATAAACATCAGTATATCCAGGAAATGTCAGGCAAAACAAAGACGTTATTTTCACTGAATAGTGATTGAGGAGCAACTGGCTGCTAAAGGGAATTAGTCATGATGCCATCTTCGGGAGTTTGGTTAGCGAACTACTAACTGCTCTCATTTGGAACATATTTATAGCATTTCTATATGACAGGGATTTATGTAACTGTGTTGTAGTGTGTATTTGTTGCACTAAATTATGACTAAGACATTTCAGTACCAACTCTTGTGCAATCCTGGGTGAATTCAGTCAATGACTTTATATGGGAGGGTTCTCACTAATGTCTGCTGTGTTTCTTATGTATTACTAACTATAAAATGCTGACTAAAGTCCCATTAATGTATTGTTAATGGAGTAAAAGTGTTTTCCATGTGTTAGCACTTCCATGTTGTGAACCAAACCGTGTGTAGCTCTTCTATTAGCTTTATTTCTTCTTTCAGGTCTAGATTTCCTCAGGGAGTTCCACATTTTCTTTGCTCTGTTTACGTGGTATGTATTTACTGTACACTAAATTACTCAAAACAAGTGCGGAATTTGTGTATTAAGATGCTGGAGCTCAAGTTTTGTTCATTTTCGGTGCACAAATATGTTGACAAGAAGAGAAGTTTGTCAGGCTCGGTGTGACAGAACTGCTCTGTAGCCTTGGGTAAGCCCTGCAAGCTGGCAAGGGGCATTTAGTAACCCCATATACAGGCACAAAGGACATTTCGGTGAATGCTTTATTTCTCTACAGTTGCAGGAAGGTTGTGCTGTTGTCCCGTCTTGTGTCTTAAAAGTGTGGTCCTTACAATACAACACATAGTGAGAAAAACTACGCACGCACAAAACGAATATCACTTTCAAGTCCTTGTAGAAGTGGGGGGAAAAAAGCAAAACAAAACAATAAAACAAAAGGATGTTGAGATGTGTTTTGTGCAGCCGAAGCAAGTTTTCCAGTGCTTCTCCAACAGGATTTCTTGGGTGAGATTTAAAGTGCCTGAGTGTGGCGGGTTTGTCTGAGCGAGCTTCAGCTCTCAGGACAGCAGGGACACTGTGCCAAAACATGTCTGAGAACAAACTGTACTCTGTTTATCCTACACAGATACTTACTGTACCGATCACAATTGTACTTAGAGTGAGGTGGGGGGAAGGGGATTCACTATTTAAAGAACCCTGGCAGAGCGAGAGCGTGTTTATTTTCAGTTTCACAAGTTGTTCTCCAAAAAGCAATCAGTAGAAACAATCAGTGTAAGTGAGACTACGGGAAGCTATCGAACAATTAACTCAACAGTAATTAAACTTGCATATTCCTCA
Organism: Stegastes partitus; assembly: GCF_000690725.1. NCBI lineage: Eukaryota > Metazoa > Chordata > Actinopteri > Pomacentridae > Stegastes > Stegastes partitus. Next base: position 954,307 of record NW_007577736.1, on the reverse strand, counting down.
CAATCGGCTGAGATATGTATTTATGCACCACCTATACATTTAGTCCGACGCACTAAATCTCACACAGAAAAATATGGAATGGTTCAAGTTGATTACTGTGTGCAACTTGTAAAACTCTGTAGTCTCGACGGCTGGCATTGTGTGCTCCTCTGCTCAGCTCAGTGACAGACAGGGCGGCTAAATCTGTCCTGATTTAGCTCAAAGTACTGAGTCCTGAGACAGAGTCCCTGTGTTGGATCAAACTGTCTTGTTCTTGCTCACCTGTCACTGAACCTCGTTAAGTTTGAGAAGGTCAGGCAGAGAGTTTCTGACACAGTCCTCAGACATGCAAAGATTTAAAATTTTGTCAGCAAAAAGTCTGCAACAATCCTGCATTGTGAGATGTGCAAGTCTGAGCTTTGAGAGTTGTGAGGTTTTTTTTTTTTTTTTTCAAGCGTAAATGAGATGTGTCTCATTCTTTCCAGGATAAATGAGACATATTATGTTACATTTGCCTTCCTTTTAAAATAACTTTTTGACAAAAAGAGTTATAGCAGCAGAATATCAAGATCCTTAACAACTACAGCCAAGCACAAAACCCTTTAAACTCCCTCTCTGGTCATTGATTAAACCATTTTAAACTAATCTGTGCATCAAAACTACATATTTGAAAGTTTTGTCTCATTAAAGCAATCCCTTCATGACTAAAAATGTCCTATCTGAAGCTCTACACTATTGCATCTTCTGGAACTTGAAGATTGTGTCATGCCATGCATTACTTGCATATTTTGCTTATGTTACGTTTTCTAGCATATAAAAAGAACCATGTGAACATGTCAACAAGCTAAAAGGTCTTTAACGTGTGACACATTTATGTTATCTTCACTGCAACAACAAGAGAAACTAGTCAACACAGTCATTTGGTCTGAGATGTGCACTGATTTTAAGTTTTCAGAAGTTTTGCAGTGCGCTTCTCTTTTTGAGTTATTAGACAGGTACATGAAAAATGACTTTTGCTTCATCCTGAAAATTGAACAATAAATTTCAGATCTTGAGTAAGGTCTACTCTGAGTCACATATATTTTTTATTCTTTATTTGTTACTGCAGTGGTCACTAGAAATTTAATACATTTTAAGAATGGGTGGCAGCTGTGGGACCAGTATTTAACATGATACATGCCACATTTTAAATAAAATGTCCCTTAAAATCAAGTCAGAGGATTTATAGATGTAGTTTGTGTTTTTAAAAGCAGTAAATTCTTAAAAATGGCAAATATAAAATGTTCTGTTGTTTGGCCAACAACCGTACAGCTGATCTCATCCACATCATTTTTAGTGACTATTTTTCTGTTGCTCTCTGCCCTGGATGTATCTTGGTGGATACTAGCTATGTAGGAAGACAAAAAATCTCGAGCCTTAATCCTGCCAGCTAAGCTTCCTTTGATCAATTGTTCCTCCAACTGGGGAAAATAATTGCCCATGACCATAACACCTGACCTATTTGAATCACTGAACCAATCAAAAATTTCAGAGGATGAAATCCTCATGACGTGCATTGCATGTTTGATCCTAGAAGTGATGTGTGGTTTCACTAAAAATCACACTTCAACTGTCTTAATGCTTCAGATCATCTTTTAGTTTATGGTAGACTGCTGCAGGCAACATGTGCCTTGACTGCAGTCATGAGAACATTTCATCACTCGAGCCATTTGTGTGTGATGACCCACTTGTCCATTTGTCTCAAACAGGCTCCATTATCGGTCATTTTGGGGCGTTTACTTAAATAGATGGGATTAGATAAGTGAGAAGCATTCAGAGCACGCATCACTCTGCAGTTTCTCACATGCCACGGACGGCCGTGGTGCTATCTTAACAATGTCTTCACTAAAAATTAATGGAAACTAATAGTGACAAATAGCTGCTGCAGTGTCAGGCCAGCCACAGCCGTGCAGTCTGTCTTGGTCACAACTGGCTGAGCTGTTTTCTCTCCCTCTTTTTTTCCCTTCAGGTTTTTGTTTCTTGTGAGGTGCGTCCCAGACATGCACAGACGTGCACAACAGGCTATGTGCAAGGTCAACACAAATGCATGAATACAATTGTATCAAAAAGTCTAAACCTCAACGACTGCATTTCTGTATCATGTGAAGACTGTATTCAACCACCACAAATCGCATTATGTTGCAGCAGCACACAACACTTCATGAACGAGTAAACCAAGAATGACATTTAGACTGCAGCGGCATTTTTTATAGAAAAGAGGACATGCAAAACTGTCAAAATGTGAACTGATTTATGCTTTTAATGGCATAAATTCATCAGAAGCCAAAGTCAAGTCAGTTATTCAGTCAGGCAGTCGAGCAGTTTCTTTCTCCTTATAGTACGAGATGCCCATTAAAGCGCTGTTTAACCCCCTGAACCCCAGACAGTTTCTGGACGTTATCTGTCACATTTATACTCACTGTGGGCTCATTTTTCACTGCAATATAAAGCAATGCACCTCTGTGGCAACAGTGCAACCATGGCAAGAATAAAGAGATAATGCCATAAATCAGAAAAAAGTCGATGTTTTTTAAAAAGTAGATCTTTTAAAAAAGGTGACTGTACATACTATATTTATTTTACTATTTACATTTTTAGTTTGTTTCTGTACTTGGCTCTTGTTTGCTCTGTGTAAGCACAACCTGCAGTTCATCCCAGTTCAACTGGAAAAATCTGTACATTTTGTCATGTTGGTCAAAGCTGAGTCATTGGCTTTAATGGTTGCGGCAAGGAGCACGGAGTTTTTGTTTGTTTTTGCAGAATCTGATTAGACTAAACTTTTTTGCTGTTGTTTTTTGTTTTTTGGAATAGTTCCATATAATATAGATGTATAGATAAAAAAGTGATTTTGATTAAAGGTCCAATTTCAAGCTCAGATTTCTTAAGTTTCCAGACCAATGGCATGTCACAGATGAGTAGTTCAAGGACTTTCAGTAGGTGAAAAATCCAACCATTCTTAGTATTTTGTTTTGTTTTTACAACTTCTGAATCTGATAAATGGTATAATATTGGCAATGTTATACATATAAAAGTTCTTCTTTGTGTTTTAGGGTTCACTTTAAAGTTTGTATTTGGAGACACTGGAAGCGCGCCACATGGACTTGTACTATATTGACAATAATTTGGACCTGACTCATTATGAACAAGTACAATCCATTTTTCTTCTCTGTGGCTGTTTTACAGGCTCCTCCTCTATGTTGCACTTGACCACAGTACGAAGACAGAAATGCATAATAATTCCAACTACAGGTAACCACTGCAATCAAAGCCAATATCATAATGATAGAACAAAGTCAGTAGTCAAGGATCAAGCAAATAAAGTGACTTTAGCTACTCTTGCTAGTTAAATCTGATGAGTCATGTCTCTTCCATGCAGTTCTTTTGTGGTCAGTGTTTTTGTTCTTTTCCATGTTTTTCTCACTTGAAGGTATGATGGTGGCAGGGAAAGCTGTTACAGGCACACACAAAGGAAGAAAACATCTTCAACCCTTTGACAACGCACATTGTCACATGTAAAAATAAAAAAGTAGCAGATATATAAAAGAAGAAACTGAACAACACTCAAAAATGTACCACCGGCAAAGCATAAAAACACCAGTAAAAACACAACAGAGGTTTCTGTGAAAAACTAGTAAAAGAGTTAAGCAAGCAGACGTTCAGGTGGTATCTATAATTAATCACAACCATTCAAATAGAGTGTTGAAACTGAAATAAACACTGTAAATGAATTTTCACTGACAAATGGATGACATGTTTGTCATTATTTAGAAATTTGGTTGTGTCTCCTCGACTCACATCCTTTCTGTATTTGCTTGTGTTTCTTCATGGTGCTTGTGTCCTAATCAGTTTGTGTTTTATTTACTTAGAGTACTTTTTGTGGAGCTGCACACTGTCAAAATGCTTTTTTTCTAATGGTGCTTTACTGCCTTACAGTCATTGTTCTTGTTTTTTAGCCCACATCTTTACTGATTTTCTTCTCATTAGTGTTGTTTCTAGCTGCTAAGAGTTTTAACAGTTTGGCAAAACTTCACCACATGAACATAAAATGACAAGTCAACACTTTGGACATTTTATTTTTTTCTTGTTTTACCAAGAAGTGGCTAAAAACATTCAAGTTGAAATATTTATTTATTGTTGGATTCAATTTGCTCCCTGCACATTTAGCAGCCTGGTTTTAAAAATGTTGCTGAATTGAATTGTTCTATTTCAATTTCCTTTTGTAAATTCCCTTTATTATGTTTTTGAAAAGTGCTTTATCAAAAAGGTCATTAT
>NW_007577736.1:944642-949352 GCF_000690725.1 Stegastes partitus | reverse complement strand
GGCTTTTTACTTCAACAGGATACATTACATTAGCAGCAGCACATTTCCTGTTTCTTTCATGTAATAATTCAAGGTAAAACACACTGTAACTTCCTAAGAATATTTCCTCCACTGCACACGCTGCAAATGTGCGCAAACATCATCACATTTCCTATTTTTTTTTTTTTTTTTTTTTTTAAACAAGCTTTTTAATTCTGCTGCAAACTAGAACACTCCTGCTCTGAGCTCTAATTTGAATACATTATGTAAAGACCTCTCGGTCAGTGAGTACAGTTATTCTATAAAAAAAAAAAGATAAAATCAACTTTAAAAAAAACAGAAAAACTAAGAAGACAGAGAGATCCTCACAGTGAATATAGATTGCACTAAATCACCAATGATGGTCAGTCATTGCTGGATAATGAGAAAGTCTGTCAGCAAGTAATCTGATGGAGGTCAGCACAGAATGGGATCGTACTGTGTGTAAACTTTGTGATGGGCCAGTTGTAGATAATGACATTTAATGACGTATGTGAAATATTAACCATAACAATGTTCTGGGAGCTGTGCGACGGTTTTACAAATACAATGTGAAATGCAGAAAAAGTCACAAAAGTTCATGGAAGAGTTTAAGCACTGAAGTGAACACACTCAAAGTGGAAACCCGAATCCTGAGAAACAGTTTGATGCTGGAAGATAACTTTGCCTGTGATGGCTTTACCTTCCTGCTGCATTTACAATACAAAGACGAATCTTCTAGGTTTGCTGTTGGCTTGCTTTGCGTCAGCAGGTTGTTTTTGTGGATATGTGAGGAGATTTGAAATAATCTCTCTGCAAATGACTCTCTTTTCTTGCCAAAAAGTAAGTTGTGTAACTTTAACTGCAGTGTGGGTCTGACGTGCCAGAAAAAAATTAGGCCCCAATGATGATATTTGTTCTTCAAATTACCTTTCCCAGACATTTTTTTCCCACTGCAAGCTCTACTAGCCTGGCTTGTTGTATACTATAATCTCCTATGATGTGTCCATGCTCAGTTCATGTTCAATTAAACCAACGAAATACAATAGTATTAGCTCTGAAAACACAATTTGTTGCTTTTCTGCTCTACTGAGTCTCCTAATTGTACATCTTTCCCCTGTTATTTGTTCACCACACATGTCTTTTTCTGTGTTTAGTCTGTGGAGCCACTCAAGTAAATAATTAACATGTGGAACACACCACCTTGATTTCTGTTTTCTTACTTTCTCTCTCTCTCTCTCTGTCTTTTTTTTTGCTTCAGATGTTCCTGACTTTAAAGAGCTGCTTCATTTTTGTGCTTTCCAAGCATACAAAGATGGCTGATCTCAGATTGCAGGCTAAAATATGGTGTTAAATCAAGTGAGAGCACATGTGCCAATCGAATACCAGCCACAAACAGATTGAAATAAGCACACTCATTTCAGTCAATGATGTGTGACATATACTGTGAAACTGATATGTGGAAAAAGAACGATGTTGAATGGACAACAAATGGAGAAAAATACAATGATACTCAGAGAGTACATTCCCAGAAGTGTGAAGCTGAGGGTCAGAATAATGGGTTATCAAAGTACATTGTCTACCTGTGAAGTCCGCAGTTTACATCCACAAACACTGTAATATTTAAAGTAATATTACAGACAGTTGAGCTGTCTTTATTTGGCTCGGGTGATACAGTCTGTGTCAAAGTGCAGCAGCTACTTTGAAAAAGAATCCCAGAAAAATAAACTAAAAATCAATATCAGTTCTAGTCAATTTTACCTCTGCCAGGAAGGTTTTATTTTTGGCCCGATTTGTTTGTTGGCAGGGTCCCTCCAAAACTTATTAACAGATCTCAGTGAAACTTGTTGGCAGACTCGTGCCAAAGGCTGAGCAACAAGTGATTTGTTTGTGGTGAAAATCTGCATCCAGGCACAAAACCAGGAATTTTGAGAAAGAGATTATTCACTAGACGGGGCCTTTCTGAACCGTCTAACAATGTTATCATAGATGGCAGCACTTACTTCAATAGCAACAAAAAATAAATACATGCATAAAAAAAAAAAAGATGGTGTCACTGAATCAATTTTATTTTATTTTCAACCACAAGCATCAAACTACCTAAAGCGGCAGTCATCCGTTTTAAGGAAATAAGTTGCTTATAGTGACAAACTGACAAAAAAAATCATCACCCGAGGCTGCAGATCAGCTCAAGTCTAGGGGTTGTAGCACTTTCAACTTCTTGCTGAGGTTTTCTGTCAGGGTAAACAGCTTCAAGCGATCCTTTCCACACTGTCCTGTCATTTTCCCATTGTTATGTGATATGTTTCTATAAAAGATATTGATTACAGCCCCTTTAAAGCTGTCACACTGCTCAGCTTTACAGAGAAAACACCCAAATAATGAGCATCAAACTACCACTGTGTTACCTTTTTACAACTCGCTGCTTTTACATACTTTACAGGGGTTGCTTTTTTTTTTTTTTTTTTTGTGTGTTTTTTTAGGACTACAGCTGCAGTGAGACTTGGAGAAATAAATAAACATTTCCTGGAATAATTAATAAGAAGCCAGGACACCTGCCTTCAGGCGTTTTGACATGCAAGTGTGAAAATTTGCTGAAGGCTAACAGAAAAGTAGATATTTTCAGTTTCACACTTTGTCTCTTGTTGAATGGCATCTAACCATTTTTCCTTTAAAAAAAAATCATCAAGCTCACCTTTTCCTTTCCATCTCTCTAAAATAAATTGACAAATCAGTGCAAGTACTGTTAGGTGGCATTTTCACAAGTCGTTACTAACACGTAGGCTACCTATTTTTGCAACATATTTAAGCCTTTACGTCAATACTTAAAACACCCCCTACATTCACATGAATTATTAAAACTAAAATATGCAAACAAGCAATGGTTTTTTAATTGCTCGGTTGAACAGGGAATTATAATAACATAAGTTTTGTTGCGCTTGGCAACATGCACGTCTACACTGCAGAGTCACTTATACTGCTTAGATGCAAGTCACAATGCATTGTGTTTTTGATAGTTATATTTAAATCTCAGGATGTTTTCTAACAATATTGCATGATAATATAGCAGCCAGTTCAGCCAGATACCCCTCATACACGGTAATACACGTATATCAAAAGTTCAGAGTGCCACATTTCCATTTTGTGTATGTGTTTTGAGATATAGTTCCAATGTGGTCCGAGCTGAAATGTCAAAATAGGGAAAAAAACAAACTGTTTGTTTTCTTTCTCTTTTAGTTTAATGGTGCATTGGCAGACAATAAAATGGAGATATACCTCTACCCGTGGTGGCTGGATAATGGGACATTTTGACAAATATGGCCAGTTACAGCGTTTCAGGACAAAACTCTTTTCTGTGACTTTCTCAGAAGCGGGGAAAATATATATATATATGTCAAATGTGATGTCTTGACTGTGTTATCAGCTGTAGAGGAAGTAATTATGAAGTGATTATAGAGGAAGTTTGAGGTGAACTAAAATAACCTAATTTTTCTAACCTTGTTTCGGGCCACGGAGGAGCAGTCACAACCCGTCTGTCTGAAACGTTGGCCTTTAGTTCATTTCGCCTCCATTAAGCTAATCACTATAATGTTGCTCAACACCGGAGCACAGCGCCACAATGAATCATCCATCTGTGTTTGAGCAGTGCTGGAAGAAGATGTTGTCTGCCATATGATATTTAAGTAACAAAAAAAAATACATTAAATTACAGAGTCGTCCATCACGACCAATACAATCTACACTTCTGATACGTCATCACCGATATTCCACTAACGGACGGAGTGACAGACATGGGCCTTTCACTGCAATCCTTCTTTCAGAAGTGCAGACAAAAGACAAAGAAAACAGTACATGGCTGCATAATGGCTTCTATTATTTAGTTCTCACCTCTCCTCTGAGGTAAGGGCAAGGGTTTCAATCAGAACAATTGACTTCTGCCTGACCTCTTTCCTCTGACTGCACAGGAGCCTTAGGCGGAGCTGAATCCACACACTCTGCCCTAGGAATAGGAGCGCTTTTCGACTTTAGCCCACCTAATTGACTTTGTAATAGTGTCATAGTTCACTGCCACCAAATTGACTGCATTTTCAAGCTTGCTTTGGCAACAGTGATACCCGGGAAAATGACAAAAGGGCATCACGCTGCAACTCCAAGTTTATCATCCTTAAAACCAAGAAGAGCAACAAAACTGTGACAAAGGAACGTTTTATATTCAGAATTTATCATTTCAAGTACATCATATTAAAATGGTAATGTGCCCCATCCACCCAAAAATGTGTTTTGCTTGTTGTCCAACTTCACTTGAATGTTTCACCTTCACTCTTCCGACATTAGAAGGCTGCTTCATTAAAGGTGTAAAGTCGCTCTTTCTTCATTTTAAATGTGAGTTTGATGCATGTACTTAATTTCAATCGCTTTCATTGAGGTATTTAAATATTATTTGAGGAAAAGCTTCACAAATGCTGACATTTAAGGCAAAATATTTGATGTCTTAAAGCTTGCAGGGATCTTTAGTATATTTAATGTGCAGCTATCCATTATGCCATAAGCTTAGAGCTTCACTAATCAATATTTCTTGATCAGCAAAAGGGTTAAAGGACGGCTTGTACAAACCCATTCATAATGATCACCTGAAACTGCAGTTTCCGTCTGCTCTAAAGGGGTTTTTCCATGTCTGTCATTGTTTCAGGGCTTTGATTTATTTTCATCACA